>NC_057925.1:48822041-49148074 GCF_018873765.1 Telopea speciosissima | reverse complement strand
CCAGAGTATCGGCAATGTGAGAAGGGGATGGAGATGGGTAAGATGAGTGAGAAGTGTTAGAATAAATTGATCCGAATAGGGACAAAATCCCAAAAGCCAGGATCTCCATAGGGCGTTCAAGAACACAATCAAATAAATAATAGAAAATAGGGATAGAACCACTGACCATGTTTCGCATCCATAGTGATGATGATTGCAGCGGAAAATAAAGAACAAAGATCTAGGTGCTTCCCCTCTATTCCCAAAGTAACTGGCCTGATGAGAATACCGTATGCGCAGGGACGACGAACACTGAATATCTCCCTCTCTTTCAAGAATGCACTCCTCAATAGCAATTGAGAATAATAAGTTGTGATGGGTAGAGGGGGGACCTAGCTCTCCTTATATAGTAATTCCTATAGGGTCTGACTCATCACAGTCCCAATAGGAATCTATCTGGCCCACACTAAGCCAGTCCACATTAGACTTCTAATATAACTTAATGACCCCACTTTATTAGACCAAAACCCTAATTAGCCTGGTTTAGGGATTTAATTATGTCCATATAGAATTTTATTAGAACTAAAATTCTAACAAGAAGGCCGGAGTTTTATATATCAAGTTCAGTTGCAAAAATTGAGAGGGATTATTCCATCAATACCTCAGCCTCTGCCACTCTGCGTATCGCCGAAGCGCAATTCCAATGTTTTGAAAAGATTGAAAATAACGGGACTTGATCGAGCAGCTGCAAGAGCGTGCCTAGATTCTAGAATCGATTACTTGCTCGATAAATTTCTTCCACTCTAACTCCTCAATGACATTGCTAGCTCTCCCATCGTCAGCCTTATCCAAGGCATTTGAATATTTAATTAGATTCATCCGCATCAGCCCATTTATTCATTTCGTACAGGAAATCATCCTCCTTAATGGTGTTTGTTAAAATTAACAAAACAGACAAACTCACTCTTACTGAAGATCAAGGTTCGGGGTTGAATGTCTTCTCACATGTTTTCTCTATAAATCATTATAAAGTGAGTGACTTCCTTCATTTGGATCTCTACTTATTTTCTATGGTTGCCCATTTATTTCGATCGGTCCTATTGAGATCTTGCAGGGGAAATGAAATCATCTTCAGCAAAAATCAATAATGCCATTGTGTCATCTTTTTGGCTCTGTCTCATCCATCCAGAGTTAGAAAGTTCGATCCAATGCATATCCCAAGCCGATTGCTTCTCTCGAGATGGTAGTGAGGAAGGAAAATGCTTTTATTTGTTCTTCCAAACGAACAAATATAAAAAGCTGGTACTCACTTATAACAATCTTAGCTGCCCAGCCCTTCTCTCAAAACTAGTTGAAATTAAGCAGTTTCTTCAAAAACGCGAAAAACTGTCACTTGTTAGTTATTTCGACCCTTCATGCTGTCATCAACAGACAAAATATTCTTCTCTCCCTGAACGGAGCTAAGCTTTCATGAAAAAACGCTTCGTTGAAAAAGAAAAGGTTTGCAGGGAAACCTAACCTTAAATTGTATCCCTGAGCCGATTCGGGGTTTTTTGAATAGAGGGTAAAATTGTAAATTTGACCATTTGATAGAATCTAATTTGATGATGTCATCACTTAACAGGAACCAATTAAGGAAGTGGACCATTTTGATATTAGCTTATAAAAATGGGGGAGGTATGTGTATTTTTTTGGGGGTAAAATACACGCACGTACTCTCTAAAATGGGATTTGGCTGTTGTCCTGCCGTGGTGGGAGTTGGACCGTCAAGCACCCCCTTAAGATGGAGACACATGGCCTTTAATACATCCAACGGTAAAAAATGAAAAAGTCTTATTTTAATCCATATTTACCCATCTTCCTCTCTTACCCTCTCGTTTTACGAAACCCGACCCGATTGGATTCAAAACCCTCGTTTCTCTTCCTCTTTCCCCTTCATCTCCTCAAAACCCTCCTCCTCTGCAACTTTTATCTTCTTCAAGCCAGCCGGCGACAGTGACGGCGACGGTGAGGCTAATCAGATAAAATGAGCATCTTCTTCTCTTTCTCTTCCCCCTTCCTCTCCTCCACCCCTGCAACCTCCGACCACCACTTCCACAGTTCCACCTCTGCTTCTACAGATTCAATTACTTAATTTCGCAGGTCCAGTCGTATCTAGTCATTGTTTCACGATTTATTTCTTTGAACGATGGACTGCTTCTTTGGGAAGATACCCGCTGGGCAATTCGACGACCTTAACGGTCCCTATTTTTGTGTCGAGATGATTGATATAAGGAGAAACAGAAGTAACAAAGAGGGTTGGGATGCGTGCGTCATACTACCACAGTGCCATATGAGAGAGGATTTTGAAGAGCAATAGAAAGGCCTCAAAATATACTATTTCTTAGGTACTACGAGATGGTGGGTGAACCAACTCTTCACTTGAAAAGGATTGCAGAGTTTATTGAATGTCCCATCTTCTCAATGGAAGAGAAGGAAGGGGTGGTCCATCAAATCATAAAGCTCTGCAGTTTCGAGAATTTAAGCAACATAGTAGTGAATAAAACTAGAATAAGTGATTTTTGTTTTTTTAATAGTCTCATCTCCTCCATTTTCACGTTTCACTATTTAAATTGAAAACCCATTCATTCCATATCTTAAACAATCTGATTGACATCAATGACCGAAGGAAAGCATCTTCTAATCCATTCTAGAGGAAAAATTTTCAAGAGAAAGGTTGCAATATCATAATTTTTTTTTGTTCCTCAAATATAACTAATTTGATACAGCTTGGCTTAGTTAGGATTTGTAGAGGAATTGTTGCGTGTGGAAATCTCCAATGCTTGGTTCACCCACGGATGAGCCTGCAAAGACCAAGTGATGAGCACAAGAGAGCTGGTGTGGCTCCGGCCTAGGACTCTCCGATGCTAAAGTCAGATTACCAGTGCAACAGCGTAACTGCTAGTAAAAGTGAGATGATGAATGGTGCTCCATACCTGGGTATTTATAGAGTGAAGATGAGATGAGGTGGTTGGGAGAGTCCTAGTATGGTAGGAGTCCTTCTTTTGGAAGGCTCTCTCGCGTAGAGCGGAGTGGAGAGCTATTTTCGGGGTCGGGCTCTTATTAAGGTAAGAGTCCATGTAAATTATGATTTCGTATTGCGCTGGGATCGTGGCTCGATCCTTATCCCGTGATTCTCGGGATGTGCTGACGTGGCCCCGCGATCCCCGGTGGGGCGCTATGGTAGCCTCTGTGGAGGAGGACTCGGCTTCGGAGGTCGGCCTAGGAGGTCGGCCTGGTAGGTCGGTCTTGGCAGTCACCTCGGCCTGGGAGGTCGGCCTGAGAGGTCGGCCTGTTAGGTCGGTCTCGGCAGTCAGCTCGGCCTAGGATGTCCTGTGTACGCTCGATCAAGAGTTTATGGCTGACTTGTGTGAGCTCGGCCTCGGCCTCGGCTTCAGTGCTCGGCCTCGGTCTCGACTTCAATGCTCGGCCTCGGCCCAGGCTGACTTGTGCAAGCTCGGCCTTGGCATCAGTGCTCGGCCTCGGCTTCGGCTGACTTGTGCGAGCTCGGCCTCAGCCTTTGTCTCAGTGCTCGGCCTCGGCCCAGGCTGACTTGTGCGAGCTCGGCCTCGACCTCGGTCTCAGTGCTCGGCCTCTGCCCAGGCTGACTTGTGCGAGCTCGGCCTCGGCCTCGGCTTCAGTGCTCAACCTCAGCTTTGGCTTCAGTGCTCGGCCTCGGCCTCGGTCTCAGTGCTCGGCCTCGGCCTCGGATTCAGTTCCAGTACGTTTACGTGGTAGCTTTTGGTTGGTTGGGGGATTTTATGACACATCACAGGCCCCCCCACTCATCAAGGCTCGGCTAGTCCTTGATGAGTGTCATCTTTTGGTCCGCTTAACGGTTCTGTTCTGAGGCTAAGTCCGAGCTCTTTTCCTTCGGTGATTTTACATTGTACTGTCTATCAGTTGGGGTGTCTGTGCCACAGTACTCGGCGTAATGATGATGCTCGGGATTTTAAATAGTCTTTTGATTTGGATCGTTGAATCACGCTGAACTCTTCCTCTTCCTTTTTTTTTTTTTTTTTTTTGGTATGTACCAGGCCGAGCTGCCTCTCTATGTACTGTGCCGAGCAGTCGGTTCTTTAATCAATGAAAATTTCGTTTCTCAAAATTTGTCTAACTGTTTTAGCTCGGCAATTTTAGCCTTCTTTTCCTTGTGTATGTTGTTCCATTTGATGTTGTGGCCGAGCAGCCTCCATAGCTGAGCGTAATGCCTTAGCTTAGTTTTAGACTTTGTTCAGCTCGGCCATGGGGAGAGTTTGCTCTTGTTGGTTCAGACGTCGGCCAGTCTTTGTGGGCTGGTCTTATGACTTGATTGCCGATCTATGAGGGTCGGTCTTTGAGGTCGGCCAGATCTATGAGGACCGGTCTTACGACTTGGGTGCAGACCTATGAGGGTCGGTCTTAGAGGTCGGCCAGGTCTATGAGGACCGGTCTTACGACTTGGTTGTCGACCTATGAGGGTCAGTCTTAGAGGTCGGCCAGGTCTATGAGGACCGGTCTTACGACTTGGTTGCCGACCTATGAGGGTCGGTCTTTGAGGTCGGCCAGGTCTATGAGGACCGGTCTTACGACTTGGTTGCCGGCCTATGAGGGTCGGTCTTTGAGGTCGGCCAGGTCTATGAGGACCGGTCTTACGACTTAGTTGCTGATGACTTGGTTGTCGTCAGTCCTTTGAGTGTCGGTCTTTGAGGTCGACCAGGTCTATGAGGACCGGTCTTACGACTTGGTTGCCGATGACTTGGTTGTTGTCCGTCCTAAAAGTGTCGATCTTTAAAGTCGGCCAGGTCTATGAGGACTGGTCTTACGACTTGGTCCGCCCGACGTGTTGCAAGTGCGCTAAGCAAGTGGAGAAAAGACTTTATTTCATTGAATCAAGAATGTCGAGGCCGAAGCCGAATACATAAATGCTTGTCATGAGCTGTGCCGAGCAGAATACTTAACAAAATTATTAAAAAAATTTCTTCAAATTTTCTGAGTTCCAAGGCCCCGGTACCGTCTTTGTTGGGTCTTCGTCACTAAGGGAGAACGGGATGAGGTCTTCCACGGGCCTTCCGCGCCTTTTGGTGAGCTCATCCCGCTAGTCTTCAGGGAGGTGCTCAACGCACATAGCCATTCCTCGGACATTTCCTTTGTTTTGCTTTACAAAGGCGGCGTAGCACTCTTGAGCTCTCTTTTTATCACCTCGGATTTCTCTGATGCCGTTCTCTGTGGGGAATTTCATCTTCAAGTGTATTGGCAAGATGATAGCTTGGAGGGCGGTGACCGATGGGCGACCAAGTATGGCGTTGAAGGCCACCACCGACCGTACCACCATGAACTTGACTTGGATCGTCGCTTGGTATGGAGCTTGCCCAAACGTGACCAGGAGGTCTATCGACCCCTTGATCGTGGCGGCGGCCCTCGAGAATCTATGGAGTGAGGTGGCTTCTGGTTTGAGCGCCTCATCCCTGAAGCCGAACTGTCGATACACGTCCAGCGACATAAGATCCACGGATGCTCCTGTATCGATCAATACCCGTTGAACGGGTCTCCTCGCTATTTCTACCTGTACCACCAAAGCATCATCGTGAGGTAAACTTATACCTTCGGCCTTTTGCTCGGCATCTCCGCGACTCCGACGAATCGTGCATTCGCCTTGGCTTTTCGGGTGGATTCATGTCCGGGCCCTCCAAGGATGGTGTATATGGGAGCTCCTTTCTCATTGCTCGGCCCGGATCCGTCATCCTTCTTTTCGGGCTCAGACCTTGTCCTCGTCGCGCTCGGTCCTCCGGCTCTCAGACCTCGGCTCAGGCTTCCTTTGATCGTGGTCTTCGGGTCGTCGACCTCCATGTTCTTCTCGGCTCCCCTTGATGTATCGCTTCAAGTGCCCAGCTCTGATCAGCTCTTCGATTTCTCGTTTCAGCTGGTAGCACTCCTCGGTGTCGTGGCCTTCGTCCTTGTGGAATAGGCAGTACTTGTTGGGGTTTTGGGATGACCCAGCTTGCATCGGTCGAGGTCGGCGTATGTACCCGTCGTCTTGAATTTGCATCAAAATTTCCTTCCGCGACCTGTTTAAGGGAGTGTACTGGGGACTCTGAGCTCGGTCTGAGCTCTCGACTCTGCGATCAGTCTTGGTCCGCTTTTCATTCCTTCGGTCATCGGTCGTTGACCTTTTATTCTCTCCCTCGTTTTCATTCCCCTTGCGTGCTTGGAGAACGTCTTCCATGTTCGCAAACTCGTTACACCTGTCGAGGAGCTCGGCCATACTTTTGGTCAGCTTTCGAGCCAAGTCCTTGATCAGGTCTTCATGTGTAAGTCCATTGCTCATTGCGGTGTGAGCTGTGGCCTCATCCAGGTCTCTAACATCCAAGGATTCTTTATTGAACCTGGAGACGTATGATCGGATCGACTCGTTCGACCTCTGTTTCACGCTGAGGAGGTTCACCGTCGTCTTCTTATGCTTCATGCTACTTTGGAAACACGTGACGAAGGCTCGGCAAAGTTGGGCAAAGCTTGTAATAGAGTTTGGCGGCAGCCATGAGAACCAAGAAGTTGCCGCACCCTTTAGGGACGAGGGGAAAGCTCGGCAAGAAACAATCTCAATCCCGCTGTACATGGTCATCATTGCGTTGAAGTAGTTGATGTGGTCGATCGGGTCGGTAGTCCCATCATACCGGTCAAAGGGAGGTGGTTTGAACCCTACTGGAAGCGGTGCTGTCATGATCTCAGGCGGATAGGGGTGACGCCCGACCAGTGAGTAGGCATCCGAAGTTGCTTGTTTCTTAAGCCCTTCAACTTGCTCGGTCAGCTCCCTTAGCTTTTTCTCCATTTCAGACTCTGGAGCTCGGCCATTTTGTTCCTCAGCTCGGATGGGGTCTTGCGCTTTTTCCTGCTGAAGTCGGTCGTTATGGTCGGCCAGCTCATCCTGATGAGGTCGGCCAACCTGATCCTCTCGCTCGTTTTGACGAGGCCGACCATTATGGTCGGCTCGGCCAACATCACTTCTCCTAGTGCGCTCGTCATCTCTGTGGTCAGACTCATGTGGGCTCCTTTGTCCATCTCTTCGGCGAAGTGGGCTTCGTCGCCGAGGGCTATGGCGAGAATCCTCTTCTTCCCTTGTAGCGCGTCGCACTCGGGGCTCTTCACGTCGGCCTTGGTGTCTCCTCGGTCCTTCACCATCACCAAGTCGTCCAGAAAAGATCAATCTCCGCGTAGCTGACCCTGCTGGCTCGATGGCCTCTACGGCCCTCGGGCTTCGACGATGTCCTCATTCATCTCGCCGATTACTCCCACTTAGTCGTGGAGGTGGAGTTCTTCGGCCTTGGGGATGGAATGACACGGCTCGGCTAAGCTCGGCCCTCTGTCGATCACCGTGCTGTCGTGGATCTTCTATTTCACGAGCGAGTGCCCGCGGGGGCCCGACCGGTGGCTGATCCATTAGCCCTCCCTGAGCCATCTGGGTCATGAAAGTGCGCAACATCTCGTTAGTTTGAAGCATCTGCAATTGCAAATCCATGACCTGTCGATTATTCACCGGCCCTTTAGGATCCAAAATCTCTGGCAAAAGTGGTGGCGGCGGTAAGTTCAACTCATTCGGCTCGGCCTGAGTTTGGTCTACCGCCGCCGCGTCCAGTACACTTTCCCCATTGCCCCCGTTCACTGGTGGAGTGGGATTGACATCGGTACCCACATTACGCGAAGCACCTCCCCCTTGTGGGGGTCTTCCTGCCGCCCCTTGCCACGACGTCTCCGGGGGTGGCGATTGTCTCGCCTGCTTATTAGGTTGTAACTCATCTCCTCGAGAGGTTGAGCCATGTTGACCTGATCTCGTGTGCACCATTGTTGCTGCTCTTGAGGTTGGTAGAAACGACAACGACTTGCTGATGTCGTTCCCACAGACGGCACCAAATCTATTGCGTGTGGAAATCTCCGATGCTTGGTTCTCCCACGGATGAGCCTGCAAAGACCAAGTGATGAGCACAAGAGAGCCGGTGTGGCTCCGGCCTAGGACTCTCCGATGCTAAAGTTAGATTACCAGTGCAACAGCGTAACTGCTAGTAAAAGTGAGATGATGAATGGTGTTCCATACCTGGGTATTTATAGAGTGAGGATGAGATGAGGCGGTTGGGAGAGTCCTAGTATGGTAGGAGTCTTTCTTTTGGAAGGCTCTCTCGCGTAGAGCGGAGTGGAGAGCTATTTTTGGGGTCGGGCTCTTATTAAGGTAAGAGTCCATGTAAATTATGATTTTGTATTGCGCTGGGATCGTGGCTCGATCCTTATCCCGTGATTCTCGGGATGTGCTGACGTGGCCCCGCGATCCCCGGTGGGGCGCTATGGTAGCCTCTGTGGAGGAGGGCTCGGCCTCAGAGGTCGGCCTGGTAGGTCGGTCTTGGCAGTCACCTCGGCCTGGGAGGTCGGCCTGAGAGGTCGGCCTGTTAGGTCGGTCTCGGCAGTCAGCTCGGCCTAGGATGTCCTGTGTATGCTCGGTCAGGAGTTTATGGCTGACTTGTGTGAGCTCGGCCCAGAGCTCGGCCTCAGCCCCGGCTGACTTGTGTGAGCTCGGCCTCGGCCTCGACTTCAGTGCTCGGCCTCAGCCCCGACTGACTTGTGTGAGCTCGGCCTCGGCCTTAGCTTCAGTGCTCGGCCTCGGCTTTAGTGCTCTGTCTCAGTCTCAGCTTCAATGCTCGGCCTCGGCTTCAGTGCTTGGCCTCGGCCTCGGTCTCAGTTCTCGGCCTCGGCCCCAGCTGACTTGTGCGAGCTCGGCCTCGGCCTCGGTCTCAGTGCTCGGCCTCGGCCCAGGCTGACTTATGCGAGCTCGGCCTCGGCCTCGCTCTCAGTGCTCAGCCTCAGCCCAGGCTGACTTGTGCGAGCTCGGCCTCGGCCTCGGCTTCAGTGCTCAGCCTCGACTTTGGCTTCAATGCTCGGCCTCGACTTCGATTGACTTGTGCGAGCTCGGCCTTGGCCTCGGTCTCAATGCTCGGCCTCGGCCCAGGCTGACTTGTGCGAGCTCGGCCTCGGCCTCGGCTTCAGTGCTCAACCTCGGCTTTGGCTTCAGTGCTCGGCCTCGGCCTCGGTTTTAGTGCTCGGCCTCGGCCTTGGTCTCAGTGCTCGGCCTCGGCCTCGGATTCAGTTCCAGTACGTTTACGTGGTAGCTTTTGGTTGGTTGGGGGATTTTATGACACATCAGGAACCAAATCCTATTCGCTCACCCCTCAATAGGTCATACGCCTCTCTCTGCCTTGCTGCTGTGCCGCAGGCCCGCAGTGGGCCTTGTGACCCCCTTTAATGGTTTCAACTTTGTTGGTTTTGCTTCTGGCTGCGAAGGATATCTCTACAGATTACCTGGTTAGCCTCGCCGTCACCGATCGCCGTTTAAATGGGAAGATGGAGCCTTTCACCTAGGGTTTGAGCTGAGTTCCCTCAAGAAAGATGGAGACTATTAGAAAGGGGGAAGAGCCGAGAGAAAGTACAAACAAGAGTTTTAATCTATGGGTTTCAAAATGGTCAAATATTCGGGTCGGGTTTCGTTGAACGAGAGAGTGAGAGGCGAAAGGGATTACATTATGCCCATGCCTTTTTTGACCGTTGGATGTATTAAAAGCCATGTGTCTCCATCTTAAGGGGGTGCTGGACCATCCAGCTCCCGCCACGGTAGGACAGGAGCCAAATCCTCTAAAATGCACTGAATATTCCTCATACCCCTAACGCTCTGACAAGTCCACGTACCACCCTGGTAAATTCTACTTTCCATCCCTATTTTACCCCCTAAAATCATTTAAGCCCACAATGTTAAGTTTAGGCGTTAAGTGCTAAAAACTTGACCAAACTACCCTTTCTTCTATCTTTTCTAAATGTAAAAAGACCTAATTGTCCTGATTTATTTGTTCATAATATGAAAAGACCTTTTTACCGTAACCTAATTTGACAAAACCCTTTTAACCTCACTATTTGTTTTTAGGAATCTAACCCAATCTAATTACTAAAATGCCCTTGCTAGCGCATAATTACGTGATGCCCTCATCTTCCCCCAAATCGTTTCCCCAAAATCAATCTTCTATTTCTGAAACTTCTCTCAAAAGACTCAACAACCCTTAATTTTCCGACAAATCTTATCCTATGAAGGGTCATCCTTGAGAGATGTGATTTCCCACATGAGAAGGCATAGATCTTTCCACGTATTTAATATAAGATGAGAAAGAGTAGAGGCGTGTGAGAATAAGAAGAAAAGTGGGATGACAATCTTATCTTATTAGTTGAAAGAATGAGGAGGAGTTGTTACCTTCCTTTATTAGAGTGATTCTATTAGGATTTACTACAAATTAAGAGAATCCCAAAAGATTTTTATATGTTTTCTCTTCCCTTCCCTCCCCTCTCCTCCCCTCCGTTCCTCCTTCCCGCAGTATTGTTAGTTTTCCACTTCTACAAAAAAAAACCCCTAAAACCAAATCCCCGCCGACTCTGCAACACGATACCCATCCGTATCGGGGTGGGGTGGAATTAATGGCGTTAAGTTTGAAGAAGTTCATCAGTAGAGGTACAGCAACAAAAGCCCGTCAGTACTTAATACCCAAAACTCATCGTAACCTTAGTTTTAAATACAATTCTTCTTCTTCTTCTGTTTTGCCGTCCCTTTGGTTTTTTAGATCCAATTCTTCTTCTCCGCTATCAAAGTTCAGATGTAATTCTTGTCGGCCATCATCGAAGTTTTTCAGAATTGAGCCGGAACCCATTTTCTCCTCTGTGAAATCCTTTGCACCGGCGACGATAGCTGACGTGGGGGACCCGAACTATGATGATGTAATCAATTGCGCGATCGATGGGCTTGGCAATTATGTTACCGTGGAAATTTCTGACCACCCCGTTCCTCCTTCAAAAGTATCAATCAATTCCGTTGAGAGCGAGGTCGACCCGCTATGGAATTACGACACGCTCGACCCTTCTTTTAATTCCGCTGCAATAGCAGCAAGATCCGTCATGGAAAGACTGGGAATCAAATCCGTCGGTCTTTCCCTCACTATCGAGAAGGGATTATCAGCGTTAGGGAAAATTGGATCGAGTGCTGCTAATGCTGCTGCAGCTGCTGTTGCTGTTAATGAGATTTTTGGAAGGAAATTGTCGGTCGTAGATTTAATCCAAGCAAGTCTCTCTGTATTGCCATACTATAAAGATTGTCACATCGAAAATTTAACGGCAGCATTCATGGGAGGATTTGTTATGATCGACAACTACGTGCGTCTTGAAATAATTCCTCTTGAATTTCCTGCTGAGAAGGATTTGTTTTTCGTTCTAGTAACCCCAGAAATCGAAACTCGAGGAAAATTGAGAACCGTTAGGATAACGGATAATGATTTTTGGATTTGTCGTCGTATGGTATCTCAGATGCATGGACCTGAAAGGATTAATAGGGGTTGGCCAAAGTGTGAGTCATTGATTCCTGGTCTTAAAGTGGGGAAGAAAGCTGAGGGAGCGTTCGGGTGTAGAATATTTTGGGATAAGCAAGTAGATGGCTTGGATGTGCAACTGGACATGATGGGCCCGTATGAGAAGCTGGAGAGGACGTCAAAAATTCCTGGTCTTGCAGCGGTGATGAAGGCGGCATGGGAGAAAGGAGTATTAGGTTGTAAGTTGATTGGAACTAGGGTTGTAGATGGGGAAGAGAGTAAGGAGATTGGAAATAAAATGAGGGTTGTTGCAGTCACTGATGATGAAGAGGAGGCTAAGGAGATTGGAAATCGAATGGTGGAAGCTTTCCTCAACCATGGAGGTGTGAAGGCTTCTGCAGTTGTTCATAATCTTGATCGGGTTGGTGCTAGGGTTATTTCTTCACAGCCATATTGGACGAAATTTTGCTGTTACTGTAGCAGGGAAGCCTAGGAAATGGGATCTTAAAAGGTATTTTACAAATTACTAAAACCTAAGAAGGTATCTATATATGAACCCAAAAGGGAAGTGAATTATTCTATTTTCTTGGCTGCCAACCTTGTGGAAGCAAAGTATTTTCCATTTAATTAGGTCATAGATTTATTTCTTTGGTTCTTAATATATCATCATTGATTAGTAGTAGTAGTACTAGTACTCCTCCTCTTAAACAACTTTAATTAATTTCCTGATCTACTTGAGAATTGAGATAGATGGGTTTTAATTTGCAGTAGTTTTTTCTATTTCAAATAACATTATCATCATATATGCATTAATTTTACTTTTACATTATTTTGTGTGGATCATATAGTTTGGAATGGATCTAATATAATGCATTAATTATCAAAGCTTACAAGTACAGCCCATGGGATTGTATAATGTATTGATTGATACTTATCAATTCACTTGATGCATTTCTTATAAACTATATAACTCAATCAATGATTTAAAACACTTATCAAAGCTCCTGTAAGCTATTGTAATCAATTTTGTTTTGGCAAAAATCAATATAATTCCTTGTTTCTACAGGCAAAAGCAACTTTAGTAATGTTGGTTTCATCATCATTTGATAATTAAACAACCTACAATCAAGGAACGAAACTAGATTTGCGCAAGAACAATTTTCTATCGTAACTTTGATTTTTGCTTAAATATTGATTTTTAATGTCATTTTGTGTGTGTGGGTGTGTGTGTGTATTAGTAAAAGTAAGAAACTTCATTTAGTATACATAATTAATCGACTACACTTGTCTCGTCGTACTTTGTTTTCCTCTTTATACATGATATATTTTACATATTACTCATTTATGCTTCAAAATTGTTTTTTGCATGTATCCTAAACATTTCTATGTGTATCTTTAGTATATCTTGTGTCTCTTGATATGATACGAATGTCTTAGAATCACCTTTTTTGATACGATACCCAATAACGATACTTTAAGCTTGATTAATACTATGGAGAAGGGATAAGCACAACTCTTGCTCCAGGTAAGCTAGGAGAAGGCAAGGAAAAGGGTAGACACAATGGTTGGAGCAAGTAAGCTAGTGGGCAATACTCAATAGTCACATGGGAGGGAGGGGAGAGGCAAGGGAGGGCAGGTGTATCTTTTCACTAGGACGGTGGGGAGAGAGAGGCAAACACAAGGCTGGGCACATCGCTAGTGTGACGAGCCTTTTCCCTAGTACTATGATTAGAATTAAATGAATTTTTGAATACTGGTCCTATATGGAGAACTGTGTACTAATCCATCATTCTATAACATTCATAAGGCCCTTTACTTGAAAGTTTGTCAATGGAGCTTTTCCTTAAGATTGAATTGAAACAGGGCTACAAACTTTTAAAAAAATCACTTTGCAAAACGTAAAAGTCTAAAAGGATAGTCCTTTTGCTCTGCAAAACACACTAGTTTAGAAGGATAGTCCCTTCGAAGGGGGGCGACCATACAAGCCATAACTAGAGGAAGTAGAGTGTGGTGTGAAACTTGTGGAACCGAAATAATAAAAAAGGAATGAATGTGGCCTAACAAGATCACCCTTTAAGTTATCCATATTTGCACAAAAGAAAATCTTTTACATTTTAAATTTTTTTAATTACATAAAAGGACATCTATACAAAAAGCATAACGTGAAAACCCCATATGATAGAACTTTCATTACACTTTCTCCCCACACTATCAACGTCCACAGTGCACCCTCACAAGTATATAAACAAACGTCCTGCCAAAATTGCAACTACACTGTATAATTAATAGTGCTTATTAAATCCAATGATTTATCAAAATTATTGAAACTTCTTTAAAGAATAATATTCAACTAATATTACCAAGGCCCCGGATTTCGATCGATCATCATCCAAAGCAATCACTCACATATCTAGATGTTCACCCTATCGGCGTGTGAAATCATATTGAGGAACACCCTCATTCATGCATATATAACATACAATGAGCGTCTGGTGTATAGTCAGTCCTGTTAGTAGACATCAGCCATTGGATCACCACGATTACACGAAATATAAACGCAACAATAAGTGTCTCTCAGGTACGGAAAAAAAGTAACTATCGAAATTCCCCTTGTGAATACAATGGCGGTAAACCAAATCGGGAATTCCAATGGATCAATATTCAACACAATTAATTGCCCACATTTATATTTTCTTACTAATATCCATTAAGAAATATACAATGTGGCAACCCTAGAACAGAGTGTCGAAATTTGTTCATAGTTGTGAACTAATAACAGTAAAAGTGGACAATTACACATTATCAAAATAATCACAAGAAGCACATGAATATGAAAATGTATTAATTAATTTAATCAAATTAAATTGAGTTTCATGGACATATACATCAAATGCAATTAGCCCAACAAATTATGTTGACGATCTAATATGTATCAATCGTTCCATTTATATTTGCATCTTTTTAAGCTAGTCCAAATGTTGATTCAAATTTGACTTGAACATCAGTTTTGGTTATAATTAGACAAAAAGGAAGCATGTCTACAATTGAGGTTGTCAAAGTTTAGCTCAAAAATGATTGGACCAATCGAAACTAGTCGGTTCAATCCAAACTAATTATATTCGTTTTGTTTTGGGTTGGCGTGTTATGGAACCAAGTGGAAACCGAACCGATTGAAATGAATGGATTGAAACTGAAAACCAAGCCAAACCCAATAAAAATCGAGACTAGACTAATAATAACGTGATAAGAAACTGAAAATCCAATACAATTAGGATTTTCTTATTAATTTCCTTATGTATAGGAAAACTCGAAATCGAACCTAACCATATCTGACACTAGCCTGATTACAAACCAATAAAATAAAATAAAAAACCAGAAACAAAACAAAACTGATAAGAAACCAAACCAGACCAAGCCAAAACTGAAACTTTCTTTCACAGTTTGATTTTGAGTTGGCCTAGTAACAAATTGAAATCAATTCAAACCGAACCAACCAACTGATTATCAAAACAAAAAGAAAAATTTTAAAAAACACTATAGATATGATGGTTTATCACATAAATATATTAATTATAATTACGAAGGTAAGAAGGACTTATATATTTATGGATCACCCTTACAAGTAAATTAGAGTCGAAAGATTCCCTACAATTACAACACTCATAAACTTGAATTATTTACAGGCTTGAAAATATCTCTATTAAGGATTATCTAGGGAAGGTTATCTAATTGAGACAGAGAAAATTCCATTTAGAAAATATTTTGATTGGGGACTCTCCATTTTTTTTCTTATAAAAAGACCAATATTGAGGCCTGGGCCAATATGGATACTGGAACCAACATTTAAAAAGTTCTAATAATTCATAGAAGGGATTATCATATTCTCACAACACAATTTAATTAGATGCGAAATATAGAAATCTCTTCTCGTGGTTGTACAAAAGTATAGACGCTGGAAATTGACCACCTCTCCTGGTAAATAATGACAACAGGACACGGATGATCATTGACATCACAATCCAAAAACCAGACTAACCCAAAAACCCCAAAATTGGAACCAAAGTTGAAAGGTTGTACCTCCAGCGGTGTCCCAACAACAACGCCGCAACATCCCAACCACAGCACCATAGTGTACCTCCCACGATGTCGCAAAAAGGGGGGATCACACCACAAATGTCAGCGTACTGACAAATTCGCATTATTCTTTTTTGTCTTTTGAGATCTTTGAAGATGGGAAAACCCCTTCTTAACACCACAAAGATAGGATCTAGTATGTTTGCTTTCTCTTCGATCAATGATTTCACTATTTGGCCCGACATGATAACACTTTTGAGCCCGCTTGATAACCTTACGAGAAACAAAACGGAAAAACACCTAAAAATCGCTTGATAACGAATTGATTTTTGTGACTGTTTTTTAAAACATAAATCAAAATTTATGCTCCCTGGAAGACTTTTGACAGAACATGTTAGACATGGTCTGTCGTTTCTTGGCTAAAAATTTGGAAAGTGTGCCAAACATATCCCTTTGTTGATTTTTTTTTTTAAAAAAAAAAAGGTTTCGCTTGTTTCCAAGAACAGGTTTACCAAGCGGGTCAAAAACGGTTTCTCAGCATAGAAAATAAAAAAACTGTTTTGCTGTTTCTCAGCACATAACCAAAACAGAAACACCCGTAAGGTTATCAAGCGGGCACTTTGTTTGTCTATTTCTCTGTTTTTTTTTTTTTTTTTTTTTTGTTCCTAGGAATGAACAAGTTACAACGTATTTTTGAAAAATAAAGAAACAAAAGCTTTAATTAGGAACATTCTCTGTTTCAGAAACAAAAGGGAAAAATAAAAGGGGGGGAGGGGTGGTTGCTCTTTAATGAGACAATGGTTAATTTGATTGGCAAAGCACTAATTTCACGTTCAAAATAAAACACCACCTCCAATGTGACTTCAACCACCACCATTTCTACCACCTCCACCACCACCACCTCCATTGTTACCACTACTACCAACACCTCCGCCGCCACAACCTCCACCTCCACCACTACCACCAACATTGTCACCACCACCTCCTCCTCCACCATTGCCAGCACTGCCACCACCACCATCACCTCCACCAAATTTTTGAGTATTCAATGGCATTTTTGAAAATTTATAAATTGCGTTGTTGCAACTTGTTGGTTCCGGATTCAAAACTTTTAAATAGTCTCTCCTAGGAAGCAAGGGGTAAGGCTACATACATTTGCCCCTCCCAGACCCTGCAGCAGTAGGAACCTCGTGCACTATGGCACTCTTTTTATAAGAGTTCTAGGAACAAAAATCATTGTGCATAACAAATGTATTTGTTTCTTTTCTGGCCCAAAAATAAAAAATATTATGGGTTGCACAATATTTTTTTGTCTAGAAATTTGATCTAGTAACAAAAATATAAAAAATATATATATATTTTTAAAATTGAAACATGACAAAGAAATAGAAGTTTTAAACAAACGGAAACGTACAGAGCCTAGGGAAAACTTTTCCACCAAAAAACAAACATTGGGAAACTTTTCAACATGTAAAATTTTAAAATTCAAATTTTGTGAAATAAAATTCTCCAAGCCAAAACTTACGGAGACTAGGGAAAGGAACTTCGTTCATTTAAGAAAAGAAAACGGTCCTGTATTTATGTTCCTTTCCTTTTTCCTTAGCTATCCATTGGTCCAAGTAATTTTGTTAAGGGAAGTTTGGATTTATGCCGAGGACATGTTTCTAAGTAACAAACCTTTGTTGTACTGCAGGGTGTGCTATGCACATCTGCGGCACAGTAGAGGCCATGTGTGCCATGTGCACCGCACACCCTGCAGAACGGCAGAGAATCCATAACCGTGTCACTGACATGATCTATTAAGTGTTAGGACCTGCCGACCTACTAGATATCTCATTGTTTTTATTCTAACTTCTAAGTAAGTGATACCCATTCAATAATTAGTTAAGGGAATTAAAGTCTTAAATCTAATTGCATTCCTTAATTGTAAGATTGCATTGAAGAAAGGACGATATATGCAATTTTTGTTTTCGGTTAGAAGAAGGAAGATATATGCGAGCAATTTGGATCCTCTACTGTCGAGCTGCCGGCAGCACCGTGCTGCCCAAACACGGTGTTGTGCGCAATGACCGCCTTACCTCCACTCGGGCAAAGCGCTCGGGCTGGGGTAAGGCGGACATTGCATGCAGCACTGTATCTAAGCAGCACGGTCCTGCCCGACAGCTCAACAGTAGAGGATCTGGATTTCACAAATGATAGTTACGTAATTAAATAATAAGTTTCCCATGCAGGAAATATGAGAGATTTTAGGAAAATTATCGCCCCTAGTACTAGTACTGGGGGCGGTGCTATGTGCATCGTGCGGTACAGCACCACCCATGTGTGCACAGTGGGCCTCACCGTGCACTGCCCACTATGCACACATGGGCGGTGCTGTGCCGCACGATGCGCACAGCACCCCCCAGTACTAGGGGCAATAATGATCCGAGATTTTAAAAGGAAACGGTGAAAGAAAAGAAAGTGAGGAGGAGGAGGAGGAGGAGGAGTTGTTACATTCCTTTATTAGAGTGATTCTATTCTATTATGATGAGAGAAAGAAAGAAAATAATGAGGAACCGGATAGACTCTAATGGAGAAAATATATTAAGAGTGATTCTATTCTATTATGATGATTTAGTACAAAAAGAATCAATCCCAAAAGATTTATAATACAAAGAGAATCACTCCTCCCACCCTACATCCCTTTCGCCGTAATATTGTTAGTTTTCCTCTTCCGAAAAAAACAAAAAACCCTAAACTTCCCTTCCCCTCCCTCCCTCTCTCCCTCCCGCCGTTTTGTTAGTTTTCCACTTCTGCAAGAAAAAAAAAAAAGAAAAACCCTAAACACCAAATCGCCGCCGACTCTGCAACACTACGGTTTTTACCTGAATTTGAAGGTCTGGGGGAATTAATGGCGAGGTTCATCAGTTTGAAGTCGATCATCATCATCTGTATCCCTTCTCTAACAAGAAAAGCTTATCATCACTACTATCTACCCAAAACTCTTCTTCCTACCCTTATTAGTTTCAGATGTAATTACTCTTCTCTGCTATCGACGATGACATTCAGACGCAACCCTTCTTATTATGATCGGCCATTGACAGCCTTCAAAATTGAGCCGGAACCAATATTCTCCTATGTGAAATCCTTTGCCCCAGCGACAATAGCAAACGTGGGCCCGGGCTCTAATCAGAATCAGGTCAATTGCGCCATCGATGGCAGTATTGGCAATTATGTTTCCGTTCGCATTGATCCAGAGGTTACTCCTGGAACACCAGCAATCTCTGACATTAATGGCGTTATACCCAAGGGATATTATCCTGAAATTAGTTCCGCCGCTTTACAAGTCATGACAAAGCTGGGAATCAAAACCGTCGGTCTTTCCCTCTCTATCGAGAAGGGATTACCACCGTCATGGAGTATTGAATCCAAAGCTGCTACTGATGCTGCAGTTCTTGTTGCTGTTAATGAGCTTTTCGGCAGGAAATTGTCGGTCTCAGAATTAATTCAGGCGGGTGTCGATGGACTGAGTTTATTGGAATGGGAGGACCCCGATTATCAAGTCTTCTTCATCGGTAATTTAATGACAGTGATCATGGGAAGTTTTGTGATGATCCACAGACACCTATCTCCTCTTGAAATAAATCCTCTTGAATTTCCGGCTGAGAAAGAATTGTTTTTCATTTTTGTGAACCCAGAAATCGACATTGAGAACTCGTGTAGACAAGAGATGGGGGCATCTATAAAGGAAACACAAAAAGATTATGCGAAGACGAAGACGAAGCCTCATTCGAGTGAGTACTGCGGGCAGAATGCACCACTAATTCCTGGTTTTGAAGTGATACGCGAGACGGCCGAGGGGAAAGCAATGAGGTGTAGAATAATTAAAAACAGGGTCAGTGATGATGATGATGATGATTATCTAGAGAAGGTTATGGAGGAGAGTAAATCAAAAATTCCTGGCCTTGCAAAGGTGATGAAAGTAGCATTGGAGGAAGGAGCATTTGGGTGTAAGTTGGTTGGGCCTAAGGTTATAGTTGCAGTTATTGATGATATGGAGAAAGGTAAAGAGATTGGATATAGAATGGTGGAAGCTTTCCTCAACCATGGAGGAGGTTTGAAGGCTTCTGCAATGGTTCACAAGCTTGATCGGGTTGGTGCCAGGGTTATTAGTAGAGAATGAATGGAATTCCTTTCATTAAATCATCGATCACCCTTGATTAGTAGTAGCAGCAGTAGTAGTAGTAATAGGAAAAGGGTTTTATTTTGCCATGGTAGTTTGTTCTGATTTGATTCAAATGTCTTCATACATGTATTACTTTTACTTTTACACTACGTTGTGTAGATCGATCATATAGTTTAGAATGAGTCTAATTAATGTGTTAATTTGTAAGGACAGCCAAATGTCATATTGTATTAGGGGTATGAATGGGTATGCGCGCTAGCACCCTATGTGTCTGTCTCTCTCTCTTCTTCACTTTGAAATGACTCCCTTATCCCTCAAAGGGAGGAAGAGAAAGAGATAGACAAATAGGGTATTAGCATATGGTGTACCGCTAGCATACCCAACCTTTTCCCATTGTATTATGGACTACTGTTATTAGATAGGAGCATGCCAGCCTGATACCTTGGTATCATTAGGTATGCTAGCACCCTTATTCAACTAATAAATTGGGATCTTTAATCTCCATCATAAAAAGAGAGTTGAAAAGGTAAAAAGAAAAAGTCTTGCCCCATATGGGAGGGAATGGAGTTACGTGTCTAGGCCTTATAATCAAAGAATCTTTAAGGTAGTGTTTGGTTGTGTAAATCTATGGGTCCATGTATCAATATTGGTGGTACTTCCATAGAGAGACTATCGATGGAACCGTTATCGTACCAAATTAACTGCTTGGTTACCTTGATTCTGTGACATGAATCTTCTCAAATAAATGTTTGGTTATCCTGAGTCTATCAATTGGATTCATCCTAAATCTACCTAAAAAATTGTTTGGTTTATCATGCATCTATCAATTGGCCAAATTTTCATTTTAAGTACAAGTAATATTTTTGCTTTATACTTTGGATTTCTGAATTGGCCAATCATGCCATGTATTTGGGCACCTCCCCTCTTAGTTTGTAAATAAATAAAAAAAAGAGACACTTCTCCTTATAGTGAATCTTATTCAAAGCCAAGTATTTGAACGAAACCAACATTCTTAATGCTGAATTCAAATTGAAAACATGGATTTTGATTTGGAATAGTATCCTGCACATAATTCCCTACCTTAGAAAGGTTCTCTAAATTCAAGTCATTTTTAACAATTTGGTTTAATTGTTTCAGTCATTTGCATGCACAAGACAATTAAATTAAATTACACAATATGGTTCTGAAAGATTTCAATCTAGATGATATCTTATTTGACTATGTTTTGCAGCGTTGAATAAAAAAGATCTTAGTGGATTTGAACCACCATCCCTAGGAACATGCTTATGTTCCAAGTACTCTACCAACTTGAGCTATAGACTCATCAAGTAGAGTTTGGAACTTACAAGTAGCCCTAAAACATTGACATAAACCTTGCTTCAAAGAGAATAGTTAATGGGGTTTCTAAATTTCAATTAAGATTCAAAGTGTTGTGAGCCTATAAAAAACCACAAGCGCTGTGTTGGGTTCATCTCATAAAGCTGGCTAAGAACATTCCTTATAGCTTTGTATGTGAAATAGTTGAGTCTTTGTTGCAAATAAAGAAATCCTTTAATAGCATGAAAATAATACAATTAAAATAGGATCAACTAAATGAGTTGCCATGCAAGCAGTAGTATACTCCCACAATTAGCTAGTACATAGTAACACTGCTGAGAACAGTCAAAAAGTATAAGAATGAAAATTGTTGTGACCCTAAAAAAAAACCACCGATACTGATCGAGTTGGCTCAATTGATGGTATTTTTTCTCGTGTCATCGTTCACAATTTTCTGGCAAGAAAAACAATCTGGTACTTTAAGGATGACCTCCTAACAAATGAGAAAAAAAATAATAGTCAGTCTAGGTATATACATCTTATCAATGAAGGCTTAAGATCACTTCAATAATATTTCACAGATATATGAAAGATATCCATATGTATATTGAGCACCAAATATAAATGGTGTATTCAGTATAGGACCGTTGAAAGTGGGTTGGACAGTAGTCTACTCAACCTAACATATAAAACCATCCAATTACTGCTTAGCTCAGTTGGTGAGCCGTGGTGTGCTTCATGCCCATGCTCACCAAGAGGTCTTGAGTTCGAGTCTCTTGGCTGGTATCTTATCCCCTCCCCGGTGCGATCCCCCCCCCCCCCCCTTCTATCAACTATATATGTAAAGATCCCAATTACCCAAAAAAAAAAACATATAAAACCATCTCCCACCATGTACTAATTTTTTCATTCTTTTCATACCTCATGAATACAAGGAAATCTCTTTTATAGGGGTAATACAATCAAATAATAACAACCTAACTAATCGACTAATCTAATCATATCCCCTAATTCCACATTCATAACATGGTTCAATTTTGTACCAAAAAAAAAACATGGTTCAATTTCAATTTCATCAGGTTGGGATCGGCTGTAAATGGACTCAAAATAAAAGCAAAATGATTAATAATCAGTTCCATGTTATGAAATAAGATTAATTAATTAGCTGTTTTAAACGTTTAAATTAATTTGAACAATATGGCATCAAACAAATGGCAATATACACTCATAAATTGGTAAATAATTACCTAAATTCCTACTTCCAAATTTCTAAAGAACTATAAACAAAACCAAAAATAACTGTAGATAGTATTCATATTCCATTCCAAATTCACAGAAAAAATAGTACTACTGGAAGGCGCTCTGGCAAGGGTAAGACGAACATTGAGCGCCGTGCTTTGTCTGGACCGCACAGGCCGCTACGAGCAGGGCACCATAGAAGATCACAATCCAATTGTCATTAGACTTCGATGGTAATATATATATGGCTTAAAGGTTGCGGGATATATATATATATAAGATACAAGAAGAAGTGATGAGGCATAAAATACCCCACCTATAGGAGGCTGCCACGTGGCCGACCCGACCTCAGTCCGAGAACCGAGTTGGGCCGAGCAGGAAATTATGCCGACCCCATATCCGATAAGTCACCTGACAAAGCCTGGTTCGAGCAAGCTAGCCGGTGGCTGAGGCCGAGATTATACGGGTCAGCCATAGACTCCTAGCCGAGTTCATGGCCGAGATCAACCTCCTCTCGGGTCGACCTCCCTTGCCGACCTCACGGGCCGACATCATAGGCCGAGCCCTCCTCCATTGAGGCTCTCATAGCACTCCACCGGGGATCTCCAGACCACGTCAGCACATCCCGAGAATCACGGGATAAGGACCGAGCCACGATCCCAGCGCGACACGGAATCGCACTCTACATGGACTCTTACCTTAATAAGAGTCCGACCCCGAAAATAACTCTCCACTCCGCTCTGCTCGAGAGAACCTTCCGAAAGAAGGACTCCTACCATACTAGGACTCTCCCAACCGTCTCATCTCCTCCTTATTCTATAAATACCCAGGTATGGAGCACTATTCCACATCTTGCTTTTTACTACGCAGTTACGCTGTCGCGTTGAAGACCTGACTTGAGCATCGGAGAGTCCTAGGCCGGAGCCACACCGGCCCTCTTGTGCTCACTGCTTGGTTTTTGCAGGTTCATCCACGGGCGAACCAAGCACCGGAGGTTTTCACACGCAACAAGAAGAAATATAGAAAGTAAATAAAGAAGGAAATCCATCCATATTGCATGTGATATATAGTTTCCATATAGAGAGGAATTCTATTATCACATGTGATATGAATGGGAATTACAAAGATCTCCAAAGATATGGAAGACTCCAGACTCTTTCCATTGAGTCCGAGTGTCCGACTAATATATTGTTATTTCAAACTGTTGCTACCTTTTAGGGGAGAGAGAGAGAGTTTTTGTAGTCATAGTGAGGACGATTGGTGGATGTATTAAAGGATATGCAGAGAGTAATGACTCTCTACGTACAGGAAGGTGTCGTGGACTACCAACTCACCCCGAGTGCCCCAAGAGCAAAATCAAGGAAAAAAATAAAGGGGCAAGAGATCACTATTTGATCACGTAGTGGGGGAGGTGGGGTTGACAATGAGAGCACATAGTGCATCAAACATGAATGGGATTTTATTTCATGGGGGTGGGTGGTAGTTTTACCACTCTCCTATGTTTAGTCATAGAGGCCGCACAACCAGGCAGTGAATCTGGAACCTAAGCCCTTCATCCCTAAATGCCTCATCTAGGGTCATGACATTTTGTCTCCTCTTCGAAGCTATTCCTTTGTTGTACTTGTATGTCTTCTCTTTATTAGGAAGGGTTCTCTTCATAGAGTGGCATATTATTTTGAATAATCCATACTATTGAGAGAGAGTTTTGCATTGGCAGCCGTCTCACTAGCTTTTGATCCAGTAGTATAACATTTTTTTCTTACAACAAGAGAAAATCTTATTTTTTTTGATGAAACAACAAAGTGTAATCACACAAACCACACACTAATCTCAAAAGGTTAACTGACTTTTGGGACCGTGGAATGGCGGATATACATAACAGACACACTCGATGGGAGTAAACCCACACATTTTTTTTTTTGTTTTGATCAAACAACAAAGTGTAATCATACAAGCCACACACCAATCCCAAAAGGTTAACCGACTTTTGGGACCATAGAATGACGGATATACACAACACACACACTACACACACCCGATTTGGACAAGAGAAAATCTTATTGTTTCATATACTACTTGAAAAAAAAAATGTGTAACTTTTACTAATTATATAATGAAAAGTTAATTTTAAAATACTTTAAAATTTATTTTGTACTTACATTAAAAAGCTGAAGAGAATAAGACCATGATTTTACCTATTGGTTTAATATTAGCTGTATTGGCCAATCCATGTCGATATTGGCCAACACCAATACTGATACATGGTTAATACCGTTCATCGATACGATATTGACATGGTAAAAATTGAGTGTATAATTGTCCAAATTTTGGTAGGTATCAGGTATCTTTGAGAGCAAAATAGATTGATATGATAAATACTGATACACCATATTTTACTTACCCAACCCATGCTTGACACGTGAAACGACTTGGATTACAAGTAAGTGGCCCACAGCCAGAAAAGGTGAGACCATAAACGAAACAGTTATACTGGTCTAGACACGTGAGCAAGATCAGTTGAGAACTTCCAAGTGGGAGAAGGCTGAAAACTGTAATTCATGTGCGAGAAAATCCAGCATCCCGAGATCTAAGAAGAGGATCCCTCTTCTTAGAAGGGTTTCCTAATCCGAGCACAGGGAGACCACCTTACTCGAAGGAAAGCCCTTCAATGAATCCAACGGGGATCAGCAAAGGGGGATGGAAAGAAACTTGTATAAATAAGGGTCTATGCACCCATGTAACTTAATTCTTTGATCAATAGAGAAATTAAGAAACACTAAATAGTAGTCTTCGTTCTCCCTAATCCCTTCTAGCCCATACTAGCTTGAAAGTTGCAATGTTTGAGGATCTTTCTTCAAGCATCATTCTTTATGCAACATATACCAATATCCATTGTATTCGATACGATACCGATATCAATGCTGAACCAATCAATATCCAATACTTAAAATCATGAATAGACAAGAGATAATCAAAAGAAGATTACAATTTTATTTTTTTGATCTCGACATTTTTGGATGTCCGAACTACTAAGTGTCGAAATCTCCACCCCGAACAACAGCACTGCATAATGTAGGGAATTGGTGAGGACCGGCCCAACTGTGCACACATGGACGTTTCTGCGCCACACGATGCACACAGTAGCGCTTCAGTTACAACAACAGATAAAAATTCATTGAATTCTCCATTGTAAAGTGAAATGGAAGTTACACTACCAATGCATCTACGTTAGTTAAGCTGCTAAGTTTTCTTAGATTCACCAAACACCCAGACGTGTTCGTTGCGTTCATCTTAACACATATCATTAATGACGTTTAAGATTTGTAAACGTGTAAAGAAACAAGAAGAAGCTGTTCAAGTTGTAGGAAGAAAGCACATATAGCGCCCGTTCCACCTGTCAAGAAGATTCTCTGCCACGTAATGCTGCGACAACGGTAAAGCTTTTCCTGCAAGTCGCTACTCACTACTACCGTGTCCAGGAGTCCAAGACTCACCAGTTTCTTCTTTCTCCCAACTTCCTTCTTTCTTTAATCCTCTCTCCTCTGAATCTCTGATAAATCCATCTTTCCATCAATCTTTCTATCGTCTTCACCTCACTCGCCATGACCGATTCCCATTCGAAAATCGCTTTTCCTAGTACCACCTCCGGCGATAGGTATCAGGGGAACTTGAACCAACTGCATATCCAAACCCTGTCTTTCCCACTGAATACCCAACTTCAAAAGTTACCAGACCTCTCCGATTACCTGCAAAACCTTCCAAATTTTACAAGCCCTTTGGATCGCAACCAATTCTATCACTCTTTTTTTTTTTTTTTTTTTTTTTTGGTAATGAACCAATTCTATCACTCATTCAACGAATTCTACATTTCTCCCTCCGATGTTGTTCTCCGTCAAGTTCTCTTCAATATCTCCGACACCTCCCCTGCATCCTCCGCCTCCTCCACTCTCCCTCCCCTCGCCTACCACCGCGCAGGCCCTCGTAAGCAAATCTTCTTCAATCCTTCCACAGTCCGAGCGGCAATCGTCACCTGCGGTGGACTTTGCCTTGGAATGAATACCGTCGTCAGGGAGCTGGTGATGGGATTGTGGGAACTTTACGGTGTGCGTCAGATCTTCCGAGTCATGGCCGGTTACAGAGGATTCTATTCCATGGAACCCATACGGATTGATCCTAAGCTCGTACACGGCTGGCATATGAAGGGTGGTACAGTTCTTGAGACCTCCAGAGGTGGTTTTGATCTCCACAAGATCCTTAATGCCATTGAATCTCACGGATTTAATCAGGTTCTTATGTTGATTTTCAATTCTATAAAATTTAGCTAACATCCTCTGTATTTGATTCTTTCCCCCTCCCCCACTCCCTTTCCCTTCTCTTGATGGTTAACGTGAAAAAGCCCTATTTGACATTCACCAAATAGACCTTAGGTATACAGATTTTGAGGGTTTGGTTTTCTTGGATTTTTGCTGAACTCCTTCCAAGCCTCAATTGATAAGCTGACACCAGCTATCTTCAAGCTAAGGGAGAAATGAAAATTGGGAATGGAGGAGTATTTCAACCAGATCTGAAAGTCTTCAACTTTTCAGCTTTTTTCACCATTGCCCAACATGGATGGGTCAATAGAAAAACGGACTGTTAGTGGGCCTTCAATTGCTCAAGCATAGCTAGTCTCCTTAAAGATACCATTTAGGTTGGGGTGATTGATGCCTCAAAGATGAGAAATCAACATCTGTAACAAGTTTAGTCCTCATAAAGTACTAGAATAACATTAAGTGGATGGTCAATTTGGGTAGATATGAGTAAGGGTGTCAAATGGGACGGTTCCTTACTGTTTTGGACCCAATGGGATCAATCCCAGAACTGTCCTGTCTACTAAATGGTCTAAAAGTTAGGATCCACTCCCGTTTAATAATGGATTATCCGTTTCAATTCCTTAACGGTTCTAAGCACTCAAAAGTCTCAAACAGTCAAACATCTACAAAATTATTAAGTAAACAAATAAATTTCCCAAGCATACAATTAATTAGATATATTCCTAATCAAACATCATATCTTTAGAATACAAACACTTAACTCTCCTTAGTTTATTTACCAAAAAAAAAAAACTCTTCTTAGTTTTTTTGTTTTTTTTTTGGTAATTACAATCTCTTATATAATATTAAGTATAAACTATTCCTAAATAAGTAATTTAGGCATGTTAAACAGGTCCAAGTGGTTTTGGTTTTAGCTGGTTCCTTATTAGGTTTTTCGGTTCTGGATCCCTTAGGAAATCCGTTGCAGAACTTTCCTGTCCTATTTAATAATCGGCTCCAAAACCAGCTCCCAGAACCATCCAATTTAGTAATGGGATGGGTCAGTTCTGGGTTTTAGCAGTATGATTCAGAGACGGTTCTTGGTTCGGACCAAATTGACACCCTTAGATATGAGTGTAAAACTGGAGTGCTATATTTTGAAGGTAACCCATCCATAGTGTCTTTGTTGATTACATTTGTCACATTGATAGCTTTTTCAATTGTCCAGGGCTAAAAGAGGCAGAAAATTTTAGTTGTCTATTTTGTAAAAATGTAATGACTAGCTGTGATACGTGGAAGAAACTTCAACAGACCAGCTGTGGGATAATTTTGATGAGTTGATGGTCTACTTGGGGTGAAAGAGGTCTTGAAAGTTAGCATCCTCCCGTATAATTCTTTAATGGGAAAAAGTTCCCCATAATGCCAGAGTACCAAGTCCTCTCACTTGGATTTTTTTATTGATTTCTCTCTCCTATCCTGACCATGTTGCGCCTCATGTGGATAATACCATTCTCAACACTACCGTTGGTGTAGTATGGGAGATTCCCCCACAGCCCACACTGGTGTAGGAACCCTCTTCCCTGTTTAACAGTGTGAGATATCCATTTTCTGTAGCATATGGTTGGAAGGTCATCAAAAGACAAGTGCTGAAGCCAATGACAACTATTAGCTGCCCGATTCTAGTAGCAGTGAAGAGAATGTTGGTATATAGAGAATTAAATTCAATAATTCTAATTTGAATGTTGTATTGGTTGTGATAAAGGAGTCTAAAGAAGAAGATTGGCAGCCATGTAAAGTGTTCGAGTCTACTGCTAAGAGTACTGAGCACTTCTTCCATCTGGTTTTGCACCCCAAAAAAAAAAAATGTTGTGAGACCAACATAATTGAGAGGGAGGTGGTAGACTATAAACTTTGATTGCCTAGGCTGACACCACCCCAAGCCCTTTCTTGTGAGTGGGCTCAACAGTCCGAGTTAGAAGTATGATAAACGCATTTTCTTTTCGTCGAGGTGGGCAAAGAAATTGGTGAAGTTGCAATCTACTACTTGGATATGATATAAATATAAGGGACAATGGCAAAGTTGCTAGTTTTTTGTGGTTATGGCTTCTGAAACATTAGTTCCCAGCAGTTGTGTTAACAGAATCTTGTGCTTTGCTAACAACTAACCACTATTGCTTTAACTGTTTTTCTCTGAACTTGAATGCTTATAGACCTAGTTAAACAATTTGGCACAGAAGTAGATTAAAGTAAGCTGTTGCTGTTTTGCTACTCTGTTCACAAACTTTTTATTCTGACAGGTCTACATAATCGGTGGAGATGGCACAATGCGAGGTGCTGTGGCAATCTTCAATGAGATACTTTGCCGGAATCCCCAAGACCGTCGACAATGATGTTGGAATCATAGACAGATCATTTGAGTTTCAAACAGCTGTGGAGATGGCTCAACAAGCAATTCATGCAGCTCATGTGGAAGCAGAGAGTGCTGTTAATGGTATTGGCTTAGTGAAGTTAATGGGAAGAAGCACAGGTCACATTGTCCTCCATGCTACATTAAGTAGCCGTGATGTGGATTGTTGTTTAATTTCAGAAACTGATTTTTACTTAGAAGAGAAAGGAGGCCTTTTTGAATTCCTTGAACAGAGGATGAAAGAGAATGGGCATGCTGTGTTAGTAGTAGCTGAAGGGGCTGGGCAAGATTTGATACCAAGAACAGCTACACAGAGGGAAGAGAAAGATGAGTCTGGCAATCCAGTGTTCTTGGATGTTGGGGTGCAGTTGAAGTCTGAGTTGAAACGATGTTGGGACAGAGACCATCCAGGGGAGCTATTCACAGTGAAGTACATTGACCCAACATATATGATACGTGCAGTCCCTGCAAATGCTACAGATAACTTATATTGCACACTTCTAGCACACTCTGCAACCCATGTGGTTATGGCTGGTTACACTGGGTTTGTTGCTGGACCCATTAATGGTATTTCTGCATATATTCCGGTAACAGAGGTGGCAAATGCAAAGAATGTTGTTGATGTAAAGGACCATAAGTGGGCTTGGGTTAGATCAGTGACTAACCAACCAGATTTTGTGAAGAGCTAGAAAGGATTGAATGAGATCTCTCTGATCTTTTTTTGGTGGTGAAATACAGAATCACTCCATTTGATTCTGTATTGTAATGTAGAATGGAACTAATTAAATTTTTTTGTGATGTTGGAATCTTCTAAGTCATATCAATGGCCTGTTTAATGTTTTAATTGACGGTTTCCAATTGCTTTCAGCCTTGACGGAGCAAAGATCCTCTGGGAACCAAAGAGAGAAAGTTCTCTTTCTATCCTCGGAGATGAGCTAAATTTGGAGACGATTCCCAGGGAATTTAGTGTCAAATGGTTGTGTAAAGGGTGTAATTCAGCCCCACCGTCGAGATGTGTGCGGCACAATTCAACCGCTGAATGCCCCCTACGCGTGCCCTGGGCACTGTGCTCCCTGGAGACGATCCTGATCCATCGTCTCCTGGGCCTCTCATCTCATTGACTGGCTCCTCATCGTCAGTTCAGTGATCATTCTTCAATAGTGATGGAGCAAAAAGCATCTTCTTTTGACAAACTTTCTTTCTAAGTAATGCAAAGCAATCTTTACCGAAGAATAATTTTTTCTTTCTCAATCTGTTGCAGAGTTCACAGTTTAGAAAAAGGGCTTCACACCCATGGAGACGGTGACCACCATGGAAGAGGAAGAGGACGAAGAAGTGGAAGAGGAAGAGGAAGAAGAAGAAGAGGGGGATATACCCATAGTAAAATGGATAAAACATTACTCAAGCTACCACAGAATCTTGTTGGTAGGAGAAGGACTTCTCCTTCTCTCTTTCTCTCGCTAGGGTTTTCAGTTCTGCAACAAATATGGTTGCTACATCCCTTGACACCCAAGGTAAAGTGCCACACCAAAAAGGATATTCTGAAAAATATTGTAGATCTCCATATTCCATCTCTGATGATGTTTGAAATTCTTAGTGATTTGATTTATTTTCTTTACAATCTTGTTGATTTAACTGAGTAAATGATGATTGTGAAAACGAAGATGATCTGGCCAGAAAGTATAGCTATGGAATTGGGAATGTGAGAGAGCTAGAAGTGAGGGGTTGTTTAGTCTTGCATGGAGTAGATGCAACGAAGATGAGCCAACACTATTTTCTCAGGACTCAGAGGTTTGATCGCATCGTTTACAACTTTCCTCATGTGGGTTTCCTCTATCGTGAAGATAGTTACTGCCAGATCCAGTTAATTATCTTTTCTCCCCCTTTCTCCCTTTCTTCTTTCTGTTTAGTGAAATGGTAAAGAAGGCTTCAAAATGTTTGATCATGGTGATTGAACAGGTTGAACAAAAATTTGGTGAAGGGGTTTCTGGAGAATGCCCAGGTGCTATTGAAGGAGAAAGGAGAAATTCATGTGTCTCACAAAACGGGGGAACCCTACAACAAATGGGATTCGGTAAAGAAAGCAGAGAAGAGGGGTCTCTTTCTACAGGAAGCCGTTCCCTTCTGCAAAGAAGACTACCCTGATTATGGGAATAAGAGGGCGCATGGCAACCTCCCTGATCTCCCCTTCCGTCTAGGTGAGTGCACCACTTTCAAGTTCATTCTCAACACAAAAATCCAAAAGAAACAGAGATAAAACAACGCAAATGCGGAGGGAGAGGGAGAGAGTGCGTGATTCACTGTAACCTGGCATGAAAGAGTGACTCAAAATTTACGAATGTGAATGTTTTATTTATTAACCTTATCATGATTCATGTGGAAAACATCAAACATCTTTGGTGGTGCATTAGCCAGGAATCTCTGGAATTGCTTTACCCTCCTCTGCAGTCTTATATACTTTGTTAATTTGCAAAATCCCCATTAAAATGATTTTGATATTGGGAACGCCCCTTACTATTATTTGGACGGAGGAGTTCCAGTTCTGAACGTCAAAGAAAGGGTTAACTTTGGCAATGACAAAACTTACTCTTCTTCAACATTTCTTAAGTGTAAGATACCCCATCTAGCAGAGGATCGTGTAGACCTGCACGTAATCCGTTTTTGTCCTTCCATTGCTCTTGAAGCAATAAACCTTATGGCTGTGTTTGGTTGTCAAGACATGGATAGAAAAGAAAAGAAAAGAATTTTTCCCTAACTGTTTGATTAGGACGGAAAAGAAATGAAAAATAGAAGAAAAAACTTCTCAGAAGGATAAAAGTGTTGGGTTTCATGAGTTATTCAGAACACCCCAAAAAAGAGGGAATTTTCTAGATCTACTAGATTGTAAAAAGAATTATAAAAAGTAGTAGTTATAAATTATGTTTTACCAATTTGAAAAGATTTACAAAATCTCCATATGAGTAAAAATAGTTAAATGAATAACCTAAAATACCCTCAACTTCCTTCGCCCCTTCTTCATTGTTCTCTTTCTTTTCTTCCTCCACCGACGAAGGTACACCTCCTTGCTCCCCCCTCCCCCTTCCTGCAACACTGCCCCACCTTCCTCACTACAAATCTGCTCTGCACCATCACTATCACCCACCCCCTCCCTCCCCTATAACCCACATTCTTTAATGAACCGTTTCCCCTATTCATTTTGCCCATATTAATGAAATTTTGCTGCTTAATGTTCATAGGTCTTCCTCTTTATCTGTAATGGGTGTTATCTCTTACTGACGATTTGAATGATGGCTTTGAAGTTGTGATTGTGAAATCCATCATTTTCGACAACTTAATGACAACATTATGATCCGTCAGTTTCGAAGGTCGAAATTTTGAACTCAGAATACAAAAATCCCTTGACTCTGGAAAGATGTATGAAGGCACCTTCTTTAGAGAGGGAAATTAAATCCGGAGAAGAGAGAGATTGGGGGTTCTTAAATTATTCTATTCCTAGTTGTTTGGTTTTTTTTTTTTTTCCTGATTTTGTTTGTTTCGATGTAAAATTTTATCTGAAAATTTTTCACTTCAAAAAAATTTAGATGTAATATTTTAAATGTTAAAAAGTATTCCAATATTCATTTTTTTATGGAAACAAATATCAGAAAATTTTTCCAATTAATTAAGCCAAAACAAACGGATTGTATGGTTAATTAATGAATGGGTGCATGCTGGGGCGGGTTTGTAGGGGAGGAGAGAGGGAGAGGGAGGGAGGGGTAGATGGGAGTTGCGATGGTGGTGATTCCAGGCAGATTTGCAAGGAGGAAGGCGAGGCAGTGTTGCAGGGAGGGGGAGGCGGAGGAGGGAGTGCGGAGGTGTACTTCGGACGAGGAAGTAAAGAAAGAGAAGAAGGAAGGAGAGAGAAAGAAGTTGGGGTAGTTTAGATTATTCATTTAGCAATTTTTAGTCATTTGGGGATTTGGTAAATCTTTTTAATATTATAACTTGTGATGGTAAAATATAATTTGTACCTACTATTTTTATAATTTTTTTTACAATCTAGTAGATCTAGGCAATTCTCCCAATAGTTTATTTAATTGTCCAACTGATTTCACATAGTGAACAAGGAGATCAATGGACATATTGTTACAAATTAATTTCTCTATTTAAAACAGTTGGATAAAGATCAATTCAATTCGATCTGGATTTTTCCGATCAATTTTATTAATTTTCATTAGGTTTGGACACCCCTACTCATATCTAATGTAGATTGCTCACAATCTAATATGAACACCTCTCATGGGATGCATCAAGAACCAATGAAAACCAAAACTTTCTTTTTTAATTTTTAGTTTGTTGGGGGGGGGGGGGGGGGAGAGAGAGAGAGGGAGAGGAGGAGAGGAGTGGTGATTGGCTCTAAGGCTCATGAGGCTTACATAATTTATGAGGTAAAGCATATTCGATTCTAACCTCAAAACAAGAACATGAAGTTGTACGATTGAAATTTTAAAGTGTCATAAAAATATAGATGAAGTTTTTCTCAATGCTGCACAAATGAAAATTAAGCTTATATACCTCCCTATAAGTCATGCCACCTTACCATTTCTTCTCACCAAGTATTTTTGCTTTCACTCCGCTTAACAGTACTTAGGGAAAAGGAAGCATACGTCGGCCTTGTACATAGGAATGTACGAAATTATCAACCCCCCCCCCAACTAACTAAAAAATCTCATTCATATTGATATCTGATGAATCATGTTATGTCCAACCAATGCTTAAACAACACATGTCAAGTTGAGAAGATCGTCGAACCATATATCCAACCCATACCGAACTATATAAGTCTTGGGCGAGTCATCTTACTCCATATTCGATCACTGAGATCGGATATCGGACACTAACCCAAAAAGATCACTCCAAACAAATTACTAAGTCAACCAAGATAGTGAGTTCAAGAGTCGACCTAGCTTGCTCGGAAGCTCACACATTTACCAGTTAGCATACGATTCCGTGTCATACACGATCGACAAATGCGTCAGACAAACCCTAAAGCTTGAGCGACAAGCAAGTTAACTCATATGGTAAGTTAACCTAACTAGAGTACAGAACCAGTTAAGGTCACACATGCATCCTTGTGACTCTTGGATCAATATGTGTCTCTCCCTAGAGACGACACCTACCAATATATGGGACGCTCCCAATCTGTCACTTTCTATTCTTTAGATTTGAGTTTTTATCTGTTGCAAATATTTGACTTAGGCATCGGAGCGTCGTCACCGGTTCAAGTCAGCACTCCTTTGTCTTGTGAATGTTCTCTTATGCAGGATAGGTCAGCCAAGAGAGCATCAGCTCGGATTTTGCCACAACAATGTCCATCTACTCTCACTGGCTCCTGCATTGGTGCAGGGTCTACACAACCAGGCAGAGCTCTCTTACCCTTTTGGGCACTTAGGATTGGGAGTCTGGAACCTCTCCCTTATTGCTCTCCACATATGTTTTAATAAAGCCACTACTCCCACTCATTGTGACCGAAAAAACTTTCATCAGTCATCTCTCTTTTTTTTTTTTTTGCTCAATCTTTGTGGAAAAGCTGAACTAAAAGGGAGCAGCAACAGTTGCAAGGACAATAGACAAGTGAGTTCGCAGAAAAACTCAGATCTTCGATATATGTATATCCTGCTCCTTGGATCACTTTGATTTTCTATGGAGTACAAAGTTTGTTCTTTGTGAACGACCGAAACTAGATTCAAATTTCTTTATGAGTTCGCACTTGTTTCCTGCATATTCCAACAGGTCCAATCCAGTCCTACCTAGTCTTGAAATGTAAAAAATACCATTATCAAAGTCAATCAAGGCCGACCCGACCAACCAAGGTCAATCAAGGTCAAGTTAGGCTAAACCTGACAAGGTTAGGCCTGGACTGAGATATTCCAACCCGAGCTTGGATTAGGCTGAGTATGGACCGACTTAAAGGGGGTCTAAGGTTGGGCTGGGGTTTTAGAAAACCCGGTCTGAGACAGTTCAATTGCACCCCTAGTGGAAATCCAAGCTCTTGAAAGTAGAGGAAAGAAAAAAGTGATAGAAGTTTTTAGTTATGAACATTAAGCAGCAATATTTGAGCATATGTGGTGAGTAATTATCCTCCATGTATGTGGAGAGAATCAGAATCTGGTGTTGGTTGTCAAGATAAGGGAGGGAAAAGCTTTGTTACTTTAATTGTTGGACTCGGTCTTTCACCTTATCACCCACTATTTTTGGTAGTTGGATGGGCCTGTCAAGAGCATTTTGGACCTTTGTACAACCTGAGAGAGGAATCACAATTCTGAACCGAAACATAGGGAAATAAATATAACAATCCTATACGTCTTCCTACCAAAATTGGGAAAATCCTAACCATGAGATAGGAATCTTTATCATCACAAGTATGGTGCACTGCCAAGTACGTGCACCTACTTGATGCATCGGACAGTTTATGTGGTGCACCATCCGATGCGACATGTAGGTGCACTAGGCAATGCACTGCACTTGACAAGATAGAAACCATGTGACCTACAATTATACATCCAACTATGTTATTATAGGACAAAATTTTCCTCCACCGTCTGATAAACATTCAACCACCATATTAGGGTTCACAAACCCCTATGAGTTCTGGTATTGTTCGTTGTTCCCCAAAATACCTTCTTATAACTTTGCACACATTTGAACCCACCGTGGTGAAAAGAATCCCATGGTTGAAGGAAAACTCGCTCCTTTATTATAAATGGATCATATGATGATGTCAACTTTGAATCTTAGAGGAAAAAGTGAGCCATTTGTTGTTGGTGGTCCATTGATGCAACTTGGGTGTGTAAGATGAATTACCAATAGACGGTTAATAAGATTAGTTCCTGGTATTACTAGATCATAACATTGGTTTTTTTTTTTTTTAAGAAAATTGAATATTTGTTCCTGTAGTCGCAATGGACGGAGGGTCGCTGGGCGTGCACCCAAGGGAAAGAAAGAAAATGGGAAAATAGAAATCGCCACCTAGATTTAGGGTCTAGGACCCATGAATGGTGCCCCTCCTTCGCAGAAGGGGCGCTAATTTAACTCCAATGACTCAATGGATGGTCTGCCCCAGATCTCTAGGTAAGTGTCAAGTTACGGGTTGGGAAGGTGTTAGGCACCCAACAACCATCCGGCCGACGGCCTGTCTTCCTAGACCAAACTCTGTTGTATACTGTTGTTTTATACATATTATGTACCTAATTAAACATTTTTTTTTTTTGAAGATTTTTTATTATCTTAATTGAAATTTATGAACCTAGTTAGGCTAATTAAGATTAATGTTTTAATCCTGATTACTATCACTAGGCTAGATGGTTATGTACATTATACATCCTAGTTAAGCTAATTAATGGATTTTACCTAAATTAAAAGCCTAACTCTATGGTCTAAAACATGGTTGACTGTAAAAAAGAAAACCAAGTCTAATTATATCATGAAGAAGGACAATTATATTGATAAGCAAAACAGCTTATATGCCAAAATAGCCAAACTTACGAAAATGCCACTAAAGGGCCAAAATATGTATAAAAGCATGAAATCATATTTAAATGCTGTAAATAAATAAAACATGATTAAATAACATTAACATCATGCATTTGGATCATAAAGAGCACATGAAATGGCATGGAAATGTGGGGTGGTAAAAATTACCAAAATGCCCTGTTATGGCAAACATGTAGAAAATGCATGATAATTCATGAAAATGCTGGCTTATGCTTAAAACATGTTTATTAAATGTTAAAACATGTGGTAAAGTAACAGGAGCCTTTCCGGGGTCCTAAGCAAGGTTTGGTCACAAAATGACCAAAATGCCCGTAAGGGCAAAATGGCAAAAGTGTCAAAAGACACTTAGAATCATTGTAGGCATCGAAAGTGATGTTAAACATCCTAAAATGACTGAACACACCAAATGATATTTCCAGAATGATAGCCTAGGCCCACATTTGGTAAATTACCAAAATGCCCCTAGAGGGCGCAAATGACTTTGTATGCATATCTATCAAGCATGATGGTCACGTATGCATATGAAAACATCCTAAACCATTCTAAAACAGCATGTCATGCATAAAAACATTTTTTCCTATTTTTCCAGAATTTTTCATTATAATTAAAAAAATGACATTTATACCCCTAAATGAGGTGGGAAATGTATAAAAACTATCAAACATGCATGTCAGTGGATAATGATTCCATAAAATCAAGCATGATGAAATATGCATCCCATAATTATTTTGTGAATTTTTATGCATTTATATTATTTTTAATATTTTCTGAAATACTAAAAAAGAAGGGAAAAGAAAGAAAAATACAAAATCCCCATCACAGATCCGAATTGGATCAAACCAGAGCCCATTCCCACTAATCAAAACATGATCTTTAACATGGTCATAACACTTTTGTCCAAATACCCTCCCACATGTTCAGATTTTACATAATCCGAAATCCTTTACAGGGGCAAAAATATCACAAAAAATATGATTTGGAGCTTGAGAAAATTAATGAATGTCAAACATAGTGACAAGCATCATGCCTGAAAATTTCATATTTTTATCACTCTTGAATTATTTTTACCATTTTTATAACTGAAAAACAACCTTTGTTGTAAAGAAAATCAAAACAAATATTTAGAAATAAGTCAAAAATATGGAAAAATACCCTTGAAGCATGGAAGTGCCTGGGCTCAGCTTGAGTAACCTTTTTTTGACCGTAAGTATCGCCAGAAACCTCCAAAAGCCGCTCCAAGTGTGGTTGCTCCGAATGGCAAGAGTGATGAAGAAGGGGTATTTACGGGATTTTATATCATTAATGGAGCATAACCTATGGATAAGAAAACCATTGATGGAAAGAGGGGATCAAGGACTACGTGAAGGTAATTTTTCACTAATTTTCCTCTGTCCCCAACCTCTCTAAAACACCTCCTATTTATAGGAAAAAAATATTCGAGGAAAGGTCTCAAAGACCCCTGGTGCATTAATGGCTAGGATAAGGAGTGATCGGCTGGCTTGCGTGTGGCCAGGCTTGCTGCGCAGCCTGGGCTTGCGTGTGCCTAGGCCTGCTGGGCAGGTGGGCATGGGTGATGGGCCTTGTGTGGCTCAGCCTAAATGGTGGGGCTTTGTCCCCTGCCGACAGTTCAAGTGGGTCGAGTCAGGCCGGGTTGATCCGGTCCGGTCAATCCGGTCTGACTCGGGTCGGTCAACTTTTTATTTTATTTTTCTCTCTTTCTTAAAGATTCCATTTTAAAGGCCCACATTCAAATATTGATATCTTTCAATCCGTGTGGCCGATTTTGACGTGCCACATATTGCCGCGAAGGTCTCAACCCGTAATTTTCCTCCGTGTGACAGATATGATCGAATTTTGTCTTAAAATGGCACAGATATCGAGGAAAGCGCATAAATGGTGTTTCACACCAATCAATGTCCAAATGATATCAAAATTACATGAAATTTTACTTGTAAGCACAATATGACCAAATAAAGTTATCCAAATGATTTCAGGTCACATCGGGTGGCTTGGGTACCAAGAACCATACTAGGGGTAAAACGGTCATTTTCACAAAAATTACCCGATTTGACCGAAACTTTACGTGAAAACTTAATATGACCAAATGAGGTCATCCAAAGTATTTCGGACTGAATCGGATGGTCCAGATACCGAGAACAGTGCCAGGGGCAAAACGGTCATTTTCACAAAGGTGTTGGATTTGGGTGAAACTTCAAATGTGGACTTAAAATGGTTAAATACGGCTATGTTAGGGGTTTGAGCTCTATTTGGGGCAGTTGGTTACAAAAGGTGGGGTAGGGGTAATTTGGTAATTCTTGCCATTCAATCACCACACGAGTTACGAACTTTACGATCATTGCCAGGACACACTTCCAAGGTGTCAAAATGTGGCGTCTACAGTTCCATATCCATAAAGTAAGGGACTGAGCGTCCCTCCACCAACGGTGAATGGGATCCCATTCACCGAAGAGCGAGAATAAATATCGAGAGAATATTTTGAAACATACAAAATCCTAGAAGGGGTTTGTGAACTCTAAGATGGCAGGTGAACAGTCCTCGATTGGTGGAGGAAAACTATGTTTTCGTCTAAAACATACATAAAGTTTTGTAATTTATAGTAACTTATTAGTGCATGTCTGTTTTTTTTTTAATATACATTTTATATGGATTTTTTATAATTTTTAATATTTTAACATTAATTTTATATGAATTATAATATTAATGATATTTTTATAATTTGTAGTAAACATTACAAAACTGAATACATTCTTGTAACAGGTCAAAGTACGATTTTGGACAAAAACGGTACAAAAACAAGGGTAACATTATCAAACGGTGCCTTTGTTCTGGATGTCTATTCTCTCTCATTTTCTAGAATGAATATTTTTTGGTAGAATTTTCTAGAATTAATCAATGAATGAGAGCAGATTATCCCAGACTTTGACCAGAAGAATTTAAAAATACGATAGATTGACGATTGGAGAATTATTTTGAGAGACTCGTAGAAAAGGAAAGAGGACCCCCATTACTTATTTAAAATTCAGGAATGGGCTTCCTAAAGTCCCAACAAATTCATAACCAATCTGATCAAACACACGATCCATTCTTTTCTTTTTTTTTTACCTGGCCCAATAATTCGGAATTTCAAGCGGCTCCAGATCGCCCAATGTTTGGTTCTTGACCCTCAAGTACTCGCTTGGCACCCTCCATCACAGGGTATACCCCGGCAACTTAAGTTCCCTGTGACAGGATAAGAATCTGAAAGGGTGTGGGTGGCTACCCTCGACCAACCCCCCAAGTCGCAATGAGTCTATTATGCTGGAATTGCCAGGGAAGTGGTTGCCCCCTGACAATACAATATTTGAGAACACTTTGCTCCTCATCTAAGCCAAACCTTGTCTTCTTAATGGAGACTAAACAACAGCAAACTCATCTGGTCAAGTTAAAAGGGAAGTTAGGCTTTGACAACATGTTATGTGTTGATCCTGTTGGACTCAATGGAGGGAAATGTCTTATTCTGGAATGACTCCTTCACTGTCAGTGTTCAGTCTGCCTCATCAGGGCTGATTTACACTATTGTGAGCAATCAGTCCTTTGACTCTAGATTGCGTATTACGTTTGTATATGGTGAACCCCGATCTGATAGAAGACATATCTTTTGGCAGGAACTAGCCCAACTTGGTAGGACCATCGCTGGACCATAGCTATGCTTTGGGGACTTTAATGAGGTTCTCTCCAACATTGATGAGAAACTGGAAGGTATCCCTAAAACCAGTACACAAATTGGCAATTTCCAAAGTGCTCTTGATTTGTGGGATAGAGGATCTCAAATACATCTCAATAGCCAAATTTTAGTTCAAAGTAAGAAAAGAAACTCAAAATCTAATTCAAAGTTTTAGTAAAATTACCAAAATACAAAATGGTAAGTTTTGCTACTTCATCTACTCAATTTAAGCGAAATTATACCAATGAGATGCCGGGTCTGGTACTCTATCATATGGACTAACCCATGTACTGCTTTGTGACAAATAGTGAAACGTTATACTTCATTAGGCATAGAGATGGGGAAGAAAACCCTAATTATTAATGTGACAAATGATCATTGAGAATAAATTTTCCGTTTTCAATTGGGGACCCTGTTTTTGTACACGCTACAAAGAAATTAGTGGTGACATATAGAATGTGAATAATAGGTATATATATTTGTGGGAGAGGGCTCTTTGAGCAAGTGACAAAGGAGAGTGCACCAATGAGGACCGACGGAACGGTTTTGTGGTTTTGTACATCAGTGATATAAAGGTTATTTCATGTGAGGAGAGAGACACAGATGGGGTGCGTGTCTACCCTTCGCATTTGTTCAAATAACCTTTTTCCCATGTTTATTAACCGACTTTTAGGACCGTGAAATGGTAGATATACACAACACACACCACACTCATACACCCGATGTGGGACTAATGGAACAATAGTAAGTTGTGTTTTATTGTCTTTAGCCTAAAGATGTGGAAATGATCTTGCATTTTTCCAATGTATTTTTTCTCATGAAAAAAAAAAAAGTATTGTTCCAAGAGCCTCCTTCACGTCGATGGGATGATGATGACAATGATAGTAATCCATACAATGGACCATGACATACAGTGCACGGATGGTATTGGTGTGATATGAATTGATAATTTTGTATTTCTTTACATTATATGCTTTTTCAATTTAGTGAAAATAATAAATTCCTTTCATATTTGTTACTGTAGATTCCACACTGACGCTTTACATTAATATGGACTTATTGTAGCTGGGATACTTTGTAATATCATAATTTCTACAAGTACAGAAATGTAACGAAATACTATTATACTCTTGAATCTTGATTGCATCATTTTTTTGTTTAGCTCTTTGCAATATTTTTCGATTCCTTTTCGATTCCTTTTATGTAATTTAGCTCTAGGCACATTTATTGTACATTTTTATGTACTTTATCCAAAATTTCACTTAAAAATTAAATTTACATTTTTTTACGAAATTTTTATGTTCAAATTTTTTTAATCTTTTATATATTTTTGGACCGATTCATGCCCTAGCCAAGAATCGATCCCCCACCCAACAAAAAACCCTAATATCTGTACTTTTTGGATTGATCCGATCCAAAGTTATCCATAATAGTATTAGATGATTGGGAGGGGGGGGGGGGTTGGTTTGAATTTCATGCATATATGAGCTCTAGTTTGGGAGAAATGGAGGTTGGAAGAAGATAGTGTCAAACTTGCTAAAAGAACGCATATAAACAAGTTATAGGGGATCAGATCGGGTGATGCGGTGATCCGGGTTAGAAAACCGATCCATCGACTGATACCGTTATTTGGGCCTGGATTGCTATTGGATCAGGATCGGCGACCACCAATAAGGATACGGATCTGGTGATTCCTCCGATCTGCAACCGATCCCCAAATGCATGATCGATGGTGTTGGCAATCCTCATCACACGTATGCTCAAGCTAGTTTTTTACTTATAATTTGGGCTAGTCAGAGGCTTGCACCAGGGCCTGATTTGGTCTGGGTCCTAATCCGAGTCTAGGTCGGACCAGGTCGAGTCTAGGTTAGGTCTATCCGTGGATTTCCTTGAAACACACATAAGTTTTCACTAAAAATATGATTTTCATGATTCAAAATTTGAAAGCTTGTTTCGAGTATTTTTAAATGAAATGAAAAAATAGAAACCATTTTTTGTCGAAAATTATTTGAGCAATAGGTTCCACAAGACAAGAAATAGAGTGTTTTGTAAAAGGGTAAATTAACCTTTTCAAACCATCTTTAAATACTTGAGATTAATCATTGAATCATGAAGCCTAGGCCAATTTCAAAGTTGTTGCCCCGACCGAACCTACAATGGTATTTTCATAATTTTTCAGTCCATTTCTCTTAATGTCCTTATAATAATTTAAGATATCACTGGGCTTTGAGGACATCGAGAGTCATAAAAATGGGTCCCACATTGTCTTGAAACACATGTTCATCATCGCTAGGGGTGTAAGTTTGGTTCTATCGGCTTGAGCTTGTCCTGAGTTTGAATAGGGTTTGGGTTGGATTTTCAACCCTGAGGGCGGATTAGGGTTGAAATTTTCAGGTCCTAAGTCAGGGTCAGGATGGACTAGGGTTGAGGCTTCAGGCTAAACCCAATCTGACTTGACCACTGTGTTAGGTTATGCCTTTTAATTTATAGTTTACATTTGCGATTTTTGTTTAGTATCTAATTATCTATTGGTTTACCAAAAAAACGCTAATTATTTATTAAACGTAAATATTTACAATTTTAAGATTGAATTAAGTTTTTTAACCAAAACAAAAAGTCTAACAGTCAATTGAGTATGAAACAAGCTAATACCCAATGACATGTAGCTCCTTTTTTTAATGCATAGGAAAGTAAATGGCAAAAAATCAGGGCCAATCCGGCCTAGCCCGACCTGATCAGGCTCAATCAGGGCCGGGCTGGGCTAGGATGAGCCCGACAGAGTTGGCCCTAGGCTGAGATATCTCAGTCCGACCTAGGACTGAGTTGAGCTTGGGTTTTAAAAAATCCGACTCGACCCGACCCTATTTCACTCCTAATCATCGCTAAGCTCACCATCAGGGTGATAAAATGATGGGCCTATAATAATCTAAAATTACAATGAATGTATGCGCAAGAGAAAATTTTGTTAAGCTCAAACACGTGCCCGACAACTAAAAATCCATCCCATGCAAGATGGACTAAAATCCTCTCCTATTCCCTAAAAATGCAATGTGGTGCAATTCGGGGGCTGAGAAGCTACACACATGGAAGATGCTTAATCTAACGGTGCCGAGCTCGATTAACCCATTTTTTTGTTTTCTTTCTTCTTGAGCTTGGCACCATTGGATTTAACCATCTTCCATGTGTCGAGCTCTCAATTCCGAACTGCACCGCATTGCATTTTTAGGAAATTGGAGAGGATTTGTTTTCGATGAAAGATGTAATCAGTTACATCGTGGTGCATGATTTAGTGTATGGTATTGGATCGGGTTCCAGTCACCTAAAATACCGAACGATATTGATATAGTATTGGTCTGGATCGGTCGTAGCAGACAATTTATTACCTCTAAATTAAAAATAATAATAATAATAATTTTTTTAATTGTTTTACCCTTTGTCCTTACCACGCCACTGATACTGTAAGAACCTCAAACCATGTGGTGTCGTGATGAGATGATATGGCATACAAGTTGAACTTCATCAGTTTTCCATTTTGGTAGTTTGTTGGGATCACCCTGCCATTTCAATGATTTCATCCATAATCTCTTTGTAAAATATCTGGTTATTTTCTCAAAAAAACTAAAATTAAGAAGGCCAAAAAAAAAAAAAAACCATTTTCCCCTCTAAAATTCGTTTATAGAAAGAGACGTTTGCCCTCTAATACACCATGCATGTTGGTTGTGCTTACTGCTTCCTCACTTCTCAATCTCGTCTCTCACTCTCACTTTATTCACTCGCTCACATCTTTCGATTTTAGTAGCAGAGAACTTTCTTCCCCCTCGCATTCCGCACTTTCGTTGCCTCTGTCGGTGTTCTTCTCAGACATCTCTCTCTCTCTCTCTCTCTCTCTCGCTCTCTCTGTTTCTTCGTTTTTAAGTAACGTTCGATCGATTGCTAGACTCAGTCTTAGTTTCAGAGTTCTTGTTTGGACTTTAAGGGAAACTAACGAAAAAATGTTCTACTCTCACCAGCTTATTCTAGCGAGAAAAGCTCCTCCGGCCGGGCAGATTTGGTTCGTAGTTTCTGTTGATTTCGTATTTCCCATTTTTTATTCTTCGGATAAAATGGAACTCCGATCAGATTCGTCTGAATTTTCATATTTCTGTAATGAAGGATGGCTGCGACGTTGCATGCCAAGATCAACAGCAGGAAGCTTAATAAGCTCAATTTAGTTATTAAGATCTGGTTCGGTTTTCCTCTTCGCCTCGGTGTTATTAATTTGCAATTTTCACAGCTTAATGACTTTAATTGCTTAGAATCAATTTTGATTTCTTGTCCCTCTTTCCTTCGTTTCCATCAATTTGCAGTGATGGGTTTTGTGTATTCAAGAAAAGTAGGCTTGAAGGCCAAAATGACAATTTTTTCTTTTGTTTTGACTTTTGTTATGGGTATTGTCCAGATAAGAAATCGGTTGATGGGTAACATTCCCTTGTGGAATAATATAACTTGTTACCTCAAAATAAGTATTATTGGATTAGAAAAACTCTTACTCCTACCATTTTGATTTACTTTCTTTTTGTTTCTGAATTTAGTTGTATAGGTTGGATTTTGGCTTTTAAAGCAAGGATTTGGTATATGAATCGGTTCTAGTCGATTCTGTTCCGATTCTATTCTGACTCGATCTGAATCGGTTAGATTTCGCCAAAATCCTCGAAACCTGTGTTGATTGTCCATTTTGGATCGGCAGGAATCGGGATTGGGTTCGATCAATTCCAATTTGAATTTGGTCACTTTTCCTGACCCGATTCCAATTTAATCCGCAAGTTCCGATGGCTCTCCAACTCTCTGGCATACTCATAGGTAGGCATTAGGCCGCCATCGGCAAACTTTGCATGATTTGCTTATAATCAATTTGGGAGAATGTTCTCTGTGCTGGAGGCGCAGGCTGCGCCTAGACACATGGGGGTGGGCGCAATGACCACCCTGCCCCCCTGAGTGGTAGGCCCATGTGTCTGGGCGCAGCCTACGTTGCGGCACAAAGAACATGAGCCCAATCAATTTTGATTTCTCTACGTGCTTTTAGGTGGAATGGTGATTGACTACAAGTGGAAGGTGAAGATACTCTACGGTAAGTTTTGTTTCCTTAATTTTGGAGTTCGCATTTAAATTTCTTTGTTCATTTTGTTGGAAAAAATCAAATCGAGAAGAAAATTGTAATCTACTTTGAACGCGTACTTGCTGTCGTAAAAGAGATATTTACCCTCACACGACAAATTTCACCTTCAGGACTCAACAAAACAATAAAGACGAAATACAGAATTTTTTTGAGAGACACTGATTGTAAGAGAGAGATATTTCGTTTGAACACTGCACTTTTAATTTATAAAGAAACACCTTTTTTGAACAGACATATCAACCATTAGATCGATTGTCCTCCGATCTAATGGTCTAGATTAAACCAGAGATGAAACTATTCACAATAGTCATACCATATCAAACGTGATCGTAGGATCTTCTAATCTGACGGATCTGATCACATAAAAAAATCAATGTACCAGATCAGATCGCTTGAAGCATGATGCAAGCGTTCATAGTGCTAAGTGCGTGCATACGTCACTAACGGCTCTACAGCCCATTGCCCACGCTGTGTGTGTATGTGCGTATGCACATGCATGCTCTACACCGTCCTCGCCTATACACCATAGAATGTTTCATTTTTTCGATTTAACTCAAGAGATAAAGAATGTAATATAATAAATACCATTTATAATTCTTGTAATTATGAATCGATACATAAGGATTCTTGCTTTGAACGATCGAAAGCAAGAATGGAAATTGGAAACGATCAAATGTTCCCGCTACAATGTTGGGATTTTCGGATAATTCTTTCGAACCACGAAAATCAATGGAAATTGGAAACTTGTCAAAATCGGTCTTTTTGTCGTATATTTCTAATCAAACCTCAGAACGAACTCGACCCAAGAACAAAAAGTGCACCAAATAATTCTATGAACACAACGAGCCCCTATTCAATATGTTTTGGAGATTTTTTAAATTATTAAAATTATCATTATACCCTTATCTCTCTTTTTCAGGGTCCGGCCTGCAGAAGTATAGGAAACTTGAAACTTGGACTTGGGTCTTCAATTCTTCAATAAGCACTACAGGGCTGACATGAAAACCCTTGCCGTCTTCTCCCAAAGGCTTCAACAAGAAAACAAATGAAGCAGAGAGAGAGAGAGAGAGAGGGCAGAGTTCGTTCCAGTCAGCTTTGAACCCAGTTCTAGTTATTAGGCGGTAAACCCAGGGCAGATCGAGTTTGACACAGAGAGAGAGAGAGAGAGAGCGAGAGAGATATCAGATATTCACAAATCGAACTCTGGGTTTGATCGACATTGATCTCCGAAAATTCTTTAGATGGATTCGCCCGTTGGAGGTGGAGTTGGCGCAATAGAAAAACAGAGACCGAAAGAGAAAGTGGAATCGGTTGTGAATCTTGTGATGGGTGGGGGTTTGATCAATGGAATAAAATAAAATAAAATGGGAATCAGAAGTGAAGAAAGGGGATCGGTATGTTTGAGAAGTTCAATGAAAATGATTAAAAAAAAATCAAAAATCAAAGAAAGAGAAGTGGAGAAGAAGAAGAAGATGTGGAGGAGAGTTCTCTTCCCCGGCTCAGTGAAGCCTCCAGCTTCCCTATCTCAGACTATCTCCCTCTCTTTCTTTCTCTCCTTCTTTTTCCTCCCAATGACGATGACCCTTTCCTTTTTCCTCTCTGTTCCTGCTCTTTTGTTTCTGCGTTTTCCTGTTTTTCTGTGTTTCCTGTTCTTTTTGCCTTCCTTCCTTTTTGGGAAATCCCTCCCCCGCCCCCACTATTCTGTGTCTACTTCTTTTTTGTCCTTTTTTCTTTTCAATTCTCTCCCCTCATCAATGACGGGTAGCCTCCCTCATTTTGAAAATTCTTTTCTATTTTAAAATCCCCCTCCATCCACTTTAGGGTTTTAGTTATTTTACCTTTTTACCCTTTCAAACAAATATCTAATTTTTAGATATTTTATCATTTTGCCTTTTTAATAGAGTTTTATTTCTTCTTTTTATTTTACTGTTTTACCCTCCCCCTTCTTAGGTTTAGGTATCTTTTACTTTTTCCCATTTTACCCTTCTTTCTTATTTAATTTCCTTTGGAGACTTGGCACCAATGGGCTTTTTCATGGGCCAAGTCCAGACATTCTCTTCCTTTGTTTTTTTATATTTTTTGTGTCTGAGACAAAGATTGTCAATACTCCATGTGTCCTCATCGCCAGGGGACGTGACAAAAATTAGTTGTCTACACCTTTGCCTTTGCCTTTGCCTTTGCCCGTGAATATAAATGTAACGTTTAACTGGTTATGTATCTGATTCTGACACGAGGCCATTTTTTTTATACGACTGTCAGCCTTTACCTTTCCTTTACCTTTCTTCGACCTCAGATCCCCTCGTCCACCTGTCTAACGACTCGGAAACTGTTACCAGAAGATAAAGACTACATCAATCAGATAGGAGTAATTTTATCCGCTCCATTTCCTGCTCGCTTCATTTCTTCAAGTTCCTCTAATAGATGGGGGTGGACCCCACCATGGGCAATGTGTACGGGCATGAGTAGGGTGGCCCCGTCTATTAGAGGAACTTGGGGAAATGACCTGCCCAGGAAATGGAGCAAATAAAGGTCCGGTCCCAGGTAGGAGACATTAGAAAGATAGAAACCCTATAAAATGGGGGTGCCAAAATAAAATTAAAAAAAAAAAAACAAAGCAAGTATATCAAAATAACCCATTTTGGTAACATTTGCAAAATCAGACCGGATCGAATTCCTTATCAATTCGGTATTAGTTTTGGTTTTATGAAACTGTTAAAAGACTATAATCGACTCAATCTGACGGTATGACCCACCAAGACCAAGGGATCTTTATCATCTCCAATTATTTGTCCCTCCATTTCCTCTCATAGGTGGGGGGTGGGGGAGGGGGCCGAAACGACCACCATATCCCCTGCCCGAACACACTGCCCAGGTGGGGTCCACTCTCCCCTATTAGAGGAAATGGAGGGACAGATAATTGGAGACGATAATTTTCCCCAAGACCAATCGTTTTGACCGATATTGGAAGAAGGAAAAAATAAATAAAAAATTGTAACCCACCAATCGAATTCCTTATCATTTCAATATTAGTTTTGGTTTTTTGTTTTTTTGATGAGCAAACAAACTAACTAAAAACTAGAGAGAAACACTAACGTTAATTGGTGTGAGGGACCATGGGACCTGTCATATGAATTGAACAATAAATATAGGTGACGGAGGTGTCCCCTTGAACATGTAATTAAGGAGGATTCTTTCTCACTCTCACTATTCTTCTTCATGATCTTCTTCGCCCTTTTTAGGTCTCTTTCTCACGTCCCTTTCCTCTTCTTTGAACCTCTTTTTTCTAGTTGTTCTCCTTCTTTAGCAGGCCCATAAGGTGTTCGAAGGGTTTGGTTTGGCCTCTTATAGACATCGTCTTGGTTTTTTCATATATATATATATATATATATAAGAAAAAAATATAAATAAATAATAACGAGGTTATAGTTTTTGTCCCCATTTTTATTGGTTGTTTTTTCTTCTAATGTTGGTCCAAACGATTGGTCTTGGTGGGTCTTATTGGCCGATTGACTCGATTTGAAGTGAAGCACAAGAGAGAGGAGTAGCAGTTGCGTGCAATGGAAAGGCTTTTGTTAAACCCAAAGAGGGTTTTGGAGGGAGAGGGGAAGGAAAGGTTTTGAAGCAACTTTAGAAAAGTATATATATAGATCGAACAACATGTATTACAAAACATGCACCCTTAATTTTTTTTGGGTTCAACACTATTTATTGGATTATTATGATTGACACTTATAAAAGTATCAAATGAAAATTTGAAACCTGACTTTATTTTATACCTCAATTAAACATACTCACTGAGTTTGTATATGGTTATATGTTATGTTCATGGTTAATTTTTTGCTGCTTATAAATTCTAACTCATTGAATCTGTATATGATTATATGTTATATTTACTTTAATTTTTTTGTGGGTACTTATAGTATAGTGGCATTTATTTGATAATGATGATCGAATATTTACTAGGTAGTACGGGGACTAGTTGTGAAAGTAGATCAATGCCCAATGCTCATTAATTGATGCAGAAATCAAAATAGTACAAAGATCTTCAAAGTGATTGTTCTGCTTCCTCTCACAGCAAAACTGAAAGTTCAAAGTGATTAATTGCTCTGCTAGTTCACGAATAAAAAAAGTTGTGAAGCCCTAAAATAATACCTATTTTTTAAATTTGCATGCCGCCTTATATTATTTGATGGGGGGTAGGCAACAGCCCCTTAAAATGGTAAGTAACTTAGACCCTTAACAAACTTTATGGTCTAGTTGTTTTAAGTAAGAAAGTGAAAATTTAGAAGACAGCTCTGAACATGAAATCGCTCACTGGGCTGCGACCCTGTATCAATATATCGAGAAAGCAAAGGATGTGTCGGATACAGGAACTGGTTTTTCTTACTTCAAGGGAGGAGCAAAGATAACTTTGCCCTTAGCGAATTATTATTTTGTTTTTTCAGAAACACTGGGGTTGTCAGGTTGTGTGTATGACTTTGGTAACGGAGGGCCTCGTCGAACCCGAAATATCAGGTGGTCCGTCGATTATTTTGGCCTGCCTGGGGAACTATCACTCTATCCAGCAGCAGTTATGTAAGGTAGAGAAGGGGATTTTCCTATTCGTATGGTAGTGATGATCGGGAAGCTCCCAGAACCGACGGACCAGCCGGAGGCAATGTACGTTGTCGATTCAAACTCCTCTTCCCTGTCTCCCCTCACCCTCACCCTCACCCCACCAGCAGTCCTTGCATCTCCCTACCCGTCACTGCACACAGAGTTCTCTCTCATTGACGCCTCAGACCAACTTTGCTTTGGTATTGGTTGGATACTGAGGGAAGAAAATTTCATGAGAAATCTGGAGAGTAATGATGAGAAGGTTAATTCCAACAATTTTTGGGAGGACAGAATGGGAGAAAAAGGGAAGTAGAGAGAAGGATCCAGCAGGTGATAGGGTTGGGGTTGATGAGACCACAGTGGGGTGGATTGCAGGGTTGCAACAGCCTTACGCAGAGAAGAAAGAAAGAAGGAAGAGCAGGCGATTAAAACTGAAAGAATTAAATAAAAAAATATAAATAACATAAAATAAAAAAAAAACAGGAGATAACATAAAGTGTTAGGGCATTTTAGCAAGTTCAACCATGTTTTTTCTTGGAACGTACCCATGATCAGTAATTAATTTTGGAAATTAATTAAATATTTTTAAAATGAAAAATAGTGGATGTCAAACACATTTTAAATCTATTTATTTAGTAATTAATTTTCTAATTTAGTGGATCTAGGCAATTACCCAAAAATTAAATTAAAAAGAAAAAAAAATAAAATAAAACCCTTTTCCCCTCCATTTTCCGTTTTAGGAAATTTAGAAAGGGACGTACGTAGAGCATGCAGGACATACCCAAAAATTAAATTAAAAAGAAGTAAAATAAAATCAAACCTTTTTTTCCCCTCCATTTTCCGTTTTAGGAAATTTAGAAAGGGACGTAGAGCATGCAGGACGTGCTTTCTGCTTCGTTCACTGGCCTATGTCGGTGTAAAAAGAGTTCTCCCTCTCTTCGTTTTTAGTTTGTTCGATTCAGTGTTAGTTTCAGTGTTCTTGTCCGGAGTAAAGAAACTAACGAAAAAATGTTCTACTCTCACAAGATTCTCACAAGAAAAGCTCCATTCCGGCAGATGTTGAAGGCGGCAATGCCTTTTAGAATACTCATGGGTAGGGAAACAGCGTTAGCTCTGTTTGTTCAACGTCTACTGGTGCGTGGATGAGGCTTCGGATTCCTTTGTTCTTCTTTCTCTAGTTTTTCTAATTTCTTTTAGTCACCTCTGGTTCTCTAGTTTTTCTGATTTCTTTTATTGACCTCTGGTTATCCATTTCCTCTCTGATAACAAAATTTTCAGGGACGACGGAAAGTGAAATTACTCATGGGTAGCGAAACAGTATTAGCTCTGGGTGTTCACCGTATAGTGGTGCGTGGATGAGATTTCGGATTCCTTTCTTCTTCTTTCTCTAGCTTTTCTGATTTCTTTTATTCACTTCTGGTTATCCATTTTCCTCTGTGATAACAAAATTTTCAGGTAGAAAACCTCCTCATGGGTGGCGAAACAGCATTAGCTCTGTGTGTTCAACTGGTGCGTGGATAAGTTTTCAGATTCCTTTCTTTTTCTTTCTCTGGTTTTTCTGATTTCTTTTATTCACCTCTGGTTCTCTAGTTTTTCTGATTTCTTTTATTCACCTCTGGTTATCCATTTCCTCTCTGATAACAAAATTTTCAGGTAGGAAACGAAGGAGTGAAATTCCTTCCGGATTGGAGGGTCCTCCCCAAAGTGAAAGTGCAGGCCAAGTAAGTTAGGGGCTCTAGTGCTGTTTTCATGAGTATCGTCTCGTACAGAGAACGTAACCTGTTAATGTTCAGTTTGATGGCTTAAATTTGCTTATAGTTTATTTTGATATGGATCTTCTGTGAATGTTCAGTCTAATGGCTTAAATTTGCTTCTAGTTTATTTTGATATGGATCTTCGGTTAATGTTCAGTTTAATGGCTTAAATTTGCTTATAGTTTATTTTGATATGGATCTTCTTCATTTTTCAATTCGATTAATCAATTCGCAGCAAAGAAATGTTGAATCAAGGGGCAGGACAACTCATTGGTAAGCATTAGGCAACCTTTCCATGATTTGCGTTAGCTCCAAAATTGTTTGTTTTATGAATTTTCTTCATACTCCCAGGTCCCATATTACTCCTCTCAGGTTCCCTGCCGTGTCAGGTTCGTAGGTTCCTCTCATAGGAGGCCGGAAATGACGATCTCACCCCCTGCCCAAACACACTGCCCAGGTGGGTTGAGGTCGTCATTTCCGCCCTTCCTATGAGAGGAACCTACGAACCTAATCGGACAGGACACCTGAGAGGATAAAAATTCCTCTATATTTCTGCGTGATTTAGAGTAAACATCTAGTACACCCCCTGAGGTTTGTTCACCTATCTTGTAGCCCCCTATTAGTTAGAACCTTACTTACAGACCCATAAACCTCACGGTGTTAGTTAGGTGTTAATTTTATAATGTAAAAGACCAAAATAACCTTTGTACATCTTCTTCTATAATTTGTTTGTAACCAACACGGTTACAATAAAATATTGTAACTGGACTTATTTACCCTCCCACATTACTTACAAATTACTTAAAATAAGGGTTTATTTTGTAATTTCCTCCCCTTCTCCTTATTCCCCTCTGTCCCCTTCTTCTTCGTCTCCGATACCCACTCCCCATCCCTCGCCCTCTCCCACCACTGAACTCTGGACCAATCTGCAAGCGTCCATATTGTTTGTCACTGGGACGCATGACCCTATCTCCCCTTCTCCCACCCATCGCAATGCCATGAGAACAACATCATCAAGCCCCCCAATCAAATCGATGAAGCCCCAAGATGAGAAGTAACCGGAGATGGGTTGCAGAGGGGTATTACCAAACCTTGTTTTAACCATCAACTGTAACCCTGCAAAATTGTACTCCAATAACCAAAACCTAGTTGCAGAGTTGTAAACCCTGGTGAGATATCGAATATTTCTCAAAATCGTACTCCAACAATCGAGTCGAATCGGCATGAATGCCCAGTCTCCGCTGGTTCTAGCGAGTGCATGACAATGAAACGATAGATGCCAACGAAATACCCACCTTTTAACTTTGTGTATGCTTTGCTTATTAGGAGGATTTGCAGAAGAGCTGTAACTTCTTTTATTTCTTTGGTAACCCCCTAACCCTATCCTATTGACCGACCCATTACATCTCATTTTCTTTTTTTTCCATTCCAACCGAAACCATCTTTTCTTCTACTTTCTCCCTTATATTTTTTTCTGGTTCTCCTCCACCGTGAGCTTCATTTCTTCTTTCCATCTCCCATTTCCCTACCTTGGCCGAAACCATCTAAACCCATTTCTCTTTCCATCCATTTTTTTTTCCTGTTTTTTTCCTTATCCCACCTCCACCGAGACACCAGCACCACCCAAACCACCGAAATCCATCTCCATTTCTGAACCCAAAAACCAAAAATACCCATTTCTCCCTTACTCCAGCCATGACCGCTGACCTCTAGAAGAATCAAGACCGATTTTCCCTTCTTCTTCTTTTTCTTCTCATTTTTATTTTCATTTTTAAAATAAACACTCAACGCGCACCTCATCTGCAAACGCCGTTCCAGGCGTCATAAACGTTCCATCGCCACCTTCACCACCAAGAATGGGCTTTATCGCCGTTGGCGTCAAGATCGTCCAGATTGAAGGCATCACCGCCCTCTTTTCTGGCATCTCTGCAACCGTCCTCTGCCAATCAACCTGCCAATCACTCTCAACCTTTATTTTTTCGTGCAATAGATTCTAATTTATTCAAAAGGGTGTTATGGCAAACTCCTATCATCATAAGGGTATTTTGGTATTTTAAGAATTTATAATCTGCTGACATCATCACTTAACAGATTCACCCTAACAGAATGGGTATTCCATCAGTATCAGGGATCCGTAAGTAAGGTTTTAACTAATAGGGGGATTACAAGATAGGTGAACAAACCTCAGGGGGTGTACTAGATGTTTGGATTTAATTTTCTGTTTGCTTTTAAATTTTTGTGTTCATTTCATCGTATTTGTAATTATTTTTCATATATATATTTTTTTTTGCAGACGATGTTGGAGGTCGTCTACTAGTGGTGAGAATTCCATTCCTTGCTTCTGGAGTAGGATTCGTGAGATTCTTAATTGAGTCATGTTTCAACGTATTATACATTGTTTTATGTATGTTGTACATTCATGTTTTAACTTATGGCGAGATTCTTAATTAAATCATCACTTGAAATTTCAACGCATTATACTTGCTTTATGTGTGTATTGCATTCATTAGTACTAAAAAAATTTTTCTCATTAGTATTCTTCAAAATCATTGTCTTAATAATGTACATGCAGTTTCTACCAAAAAAAATAAAATAAAATAATGTACATGCAATTTCTACTAAAAAATAAAATAAAATAATGTACATGCAGTTAACTATTTACATAAATAATTGGATGAGAAAAACTCTTTCGCATGGCCCCCCTATATACGCAGGCTCCCTACACAGTCCACCATAATTAGTCCTAACATTCGTTGGTTTTGATGACTCAAACCATTGGTTATGTTGAGCAGCCAAGGGAAAGTTATCTCTTCTAGATCCCTGCCTGGAATAGTTCCCCAATGCCTCTAATAAGAGGAAAAAATATCATCTCAATTTGTATGCCCGCCAATTTCCTCAATTCCCTTTAATAGAGGAAGGTGGACTCCACCTCGGACAATGTATTCAGGCAGGGGATAAGGTGGTCATTTCTATCTCCCTATTAGATGGAATTGAGGAAATTGAGGGGCAGACAAATTGAGGGGATAAAGATCCCTAATAAGAGGGGAGTGGACGAAAAATTATCACCTCAATTTGTGTGCCCGTCAATTTCCTCAATTTCCTCTAATAGATAGAGGTGGGCCTCACCTGGACAGTGGATAGGGTGGTCATTTTTGCCCCCTATTAGATGGAATTGAGAAAAAAAATTGAGGGGTTGCCTAAAGGAAAGAGAGGGAGGAAAAGTATCTTAAAAGCCACATACAAAAAGAGCCCTAATAATTAAAAAATCTTTTTATTTCATTTATGGGCAATGGTTCTTTGGGCTATTAGGTTTCCTACAATCCCATGATCTCTTGGGACCTTGAACTCCTCTGATAGAGGAAAAATGCCCATAAGATTAGATAAGGTTAGTGACAATGTTATTGTGACTGCAACATAAACTAGGTATTGCAGCTACTTGGAGATTCAGACAACACTAACAAAGATAAAGTGAAAATAAGGGGGGGGGGGGGGAAATTGATTCATCATCTATAACATCTACGCATCCCGTCCGTGATTCTAAACCAAGAGATTCATTGGACAACTCTCAAATAAAGTAATAATTATAAGAATTGTGTCATTTTACTTCATTCACATAATATGATTTCTCTATTGATAATTTTACCCTTTTTTCAGTCCCATCGAGTAAATTTTTGAATGACCACTATTTATTTATTTATTTTGTCTATACCATGTAGCGTCTTAGCAACTGTGTTGAAGGTGATGATCTCTCCAAACATCACCAGCAAGGTACTATACTTCCCCATTCCTGGGGTTGGGTGCCTTTTTTTTTTAAGTTATTTCCATCATATAATATTTATGACACCTCTACTAAGCTCCATTTCATTGATTCTCTTTATCAGCTGATGCTGTTAGCATCACATTATTGGATCCTTTTGATTCATACTGGATGGAAAAACATCTACATAATCGCTTTCAGAGGTAGGACACCAATAGGGTGCTTGCAATTTTAGTACCAATTTTTTACGATGCATGGTGTTCCATATCCAAGTTTTGTATCTTTTGCTTTTCAGTTTTTTGAGTTTTTTTTTTCTTGATACAACATAATCTCGAAATGTACAAGGAGTTTAATTCTTTTATCATTTTCTGCTCCCTGCATTGTGTTCTCATATTTTCTTCATCGTATTCCATTCACTGACCCCAAAAAAATAGCTCTGTTCCTTGCTTGGTTGACTGCTAGAGAGCATTCCTATTTTTGAATTAACCATACATTATTAACTGGCTGAACCTCTTCAGGTTTGATATTCAGTTAAACTCAAGTCCACAAGAGCACTCACCAGTCCCGGTGACATCCTCACCACCTCCTCAAGAGGCCAGGGGCCTCAACCAGGTTAGCAATATATATAAAAAATTCACTGCCTTCCCTGTTTGCATCTTCCTTCCTTTCAAAGATCTAGATCTTAATCCACTTGACACTCACCTAATTTTGTGTTAGGCCTGTAAGTGTTAGGATTTTGTGTTAGGGTCCAGATTTCAAAGCCATTGAATCCTAAAAGGAATTTCCCAAACAAAAATTTTTGAAGAGAAGGATTTGAGGGAGAAATTATAGATACTAGACCAAAATAACTCCAACGGCTGTGAATCTGGACCCTGGTTCTTTAGGACTTTACCACAGCCTAATGAATAACTTCGTGTATCATTCCCATCTCTTTTTTAAGTTAAGATTTGGGTGAGTAATTTCTTGCAAATCCTTTTGCAGCTACTGGTATCCAAGAGCAGCATCCAAAACAGAGTGGTGCTGAAGACGCTCTTAAGGTAGATAGCTTTGAAACATTATTGAGCACTGTTACCATTACATGAGGGAAATGCATCATGACCTAGAAATGCATATGCATTTTGTTACAGCCCCAGCAGAATGAACAGAAGCGTGGTCCAACAAACCGACCCACCTTATGTTATGATCAAGCAAGTCATCAGCCCAACCCACCTTATGGACCTCCCACCAGTGGAACTTTATGGGCTATCAAGACTTCGAAACAAAGAAGTCCACAATCCTCAACCTCTTATGGAGCTGTGGCTGAGATGTACGAATGCTTCAATTTCTGGTCAGTCTTCCAAATATTTTCTTTTAAAAGTACATTAAGTTAGAGATTTGAAATAGATGAACTGATACAAAGCCAATCTTGTAGGAAAAACTGCATCAAAGCAATTCAGATGTTGCTCGACATGGAGGGAAGAACGTTTCTTGGTCACAGACAAAATTCTCCTTGTAGGAGAAGGAGATTTTTCTTTTTCACGGGTTCTTGCCACAAATTTGAAGAGCGGCCACAACATTGTGGCCACTGGCTTTAATCAAGAGGGTGATTCACAAGGTAATATAGTATGTCTTATTTTAACTTTAAATTTGATGTAAGTTAGAACTTTATTAATTAATTAATTCTTTTTTCATTCTAGAGATTCTACACAAGAAGTATGACAATGCACCAGAAGAGAATATTAAAGAGTTAAAGTCTAAGGGTGCCACCGTACTGCATCATATTGATGCCACAAGGCTGGAAGAATATGACCAACTTAGAAACCAAGTGTTCGATAAGATTGTGTTCAACTTTCCGTATGTTGAAGGCGAAGGGATACCTACAGAAGAAGTCCAAAGGTCTGCTAATTTTCATTAATTATTTTTGGTTTAAATATTTTTATGAAAATTAATGGGGTTTTTTTTTTTTTTTTCTCAATGATGGTTTAAATAGGATGAACATCAACATGATGAGCGCGTTTTTTCAAAGCGCGAGGGGTTTCCTTACGAAGGACGGAGAACTGCAGGTAACTTTGAAAGATAAACTATTTTACCAGTGGAACTTGAAAGAATTGGCAAGTAACTGTGGGCTGCGGTACATCGGCAAAGTATCATTCCATAAGGACGATTATGAAGGTTATGTCAGTAGACAGACTTATGGAATAAACACAAAGGTTCCGGCCAATCAAAAAAAAAGCACCACATTCAAGTTTGGACGGGAAGTGGCAGCAAGTGGATGCAGGAAAGTTTAATTAGATTGAGAGTTTAACTATTGTAGTAAAGAGGACATACAGGGAACCCAGAGCCAGAGCCAGAGCCAATGGCCTCAAGAGTACATGCAGGGAAAGACGATGTTGGGATGCGATAGGAATGCCTACAACTCAAACCCATTTTTGAGTCATTGGTCGGTGTGAGGTGGGACAAGCAAAGCCGATCCTATGATCGACCTAGAATCATTTTACTTTCTCATAATATCGAATCCTATTAGAAAATACCTTGATTAAGTGGTCTTCCTTGATAGCAGAATAGGCTGGCAAAATTTCACAGAAATCTAATGGGTAAGGCCATAGGCCATCATCTTTCTTGGCTGTGTGAGTCCCCACCCCATCAATCCAAATTCCTTAACATATATAGGTCCTAACAAGTAAAATTGTTGGACAGTAATTATGGAACTGTTGATGTTTCCTTTGAGGTTAATTCTACCACAACGTGGTTTCATCAGTTTCTACTTTCTAGGATAATTCCCAAAAACAACCTACCCTCACCCACAAATTTCTATTTCCTTAGGTATGTGCCCACTGATATGATTTCTTGACTAGTTCAAAACAACTGCGCCTGAGAGATTCGCTATTAGTTCAGGAAATTTTCCCACTAAGTTATTCCTACACATGTCTATACAGGGTACAAGCGAAAGGGTCTTGGTGGTTACACTTTGCACTTGTGTCATAGCTTGAAGATCACCTAAGCTAGCTGGAATGTCTCCAACCAAATTGTTATTTGCAAGATCCAGAACTTGCAATGACCTCAGATTTGAAAGTTGAGGTAGTCTTCCTGAAAATGCATTTGATCTCAAGCGTAAAACTTGAAGAGTGGTCAGCCTTCCTCCAATCCAAGGTAGAATGTTACCTGAGAATTTGTTGTTTCCAAACTAAAGCGATTCTGCAAGGATGATGGAAGCTCCCCAGATAAACTACTGTCATTTAGGTGCAATGTCTGAATCTGTTGTAACTGAACCAATTGCAACGGGATCACCCCAGATAGATTGTTCTGTCGATGGCCTAGAGCTTTTAGATAAGAACAATTCTGTAAAGTTGATGGTATGCTCCAAGGACATGACCATCAATAATTTATAAGAAACTCAAATCGCGACCGACTGAAATTAACCACCAAAATGGTAAAATCTCACGTTAAGAAACCCACTGCAGCTCATTTTACTGAATGAGACTTATTATACAGATCTTTCTTTCACTTCCATTTTCATATTTAAGACAGTTTTAAATTAGCCCGCCCTAATAATGGGTAACATGTCAAGTTATATAAATCAATTAGCTTTTCCAACAAAAGCCTGCATTGAATTAATGCAAGCAATTACCATTACATCTCAACCATGGACACTCACAATCTGGCAGGAGCTACGAAACGCCACCAGTGGTTCCCATGTTAAGATCTGTCACAACATGATTGAGAGTTTCCAAGTTCCAAGATTTGATATTGTTAAATCACTGACCATTTCTTTCTTCCATCAGAGTCGCCATTGATTTTCAGGTCATCTATTGAATGACAGAGCCCATTCTGATCCCCAAGCTTGTGTAACTCAGATTCTATGGTCATAACAATCTTTGTGCCTTTTGGGTCCGGATCAGGAACATCTACATGGAAAGAACATTGTTTGATGGGTGCAATAGGTTCAAGGCTCAAGGATTGCTGCTTGATGTAGTTAAAGAGCTCCTGATGAAAAGAATGGTCCAATGAGAAGCAGTCATCGGTTCCATTTTTTGAATGCCGGGATGAACCCGAACTTTCTCTAACGCAGAAATGCGGAAGGGATGCATAGTCCATTATCTACAAACAACATGCAAGCTCCCAAAAGTTAAAGCTCCACTATTGGAATATGAAGAAGCAGCAAGTCTGGAGAATAACTGACATACATGACCTAACTGCACTTGATCAAAGGACAAAGACCAAGTGTCTGAAAATAAATCATCAGCCAAGTGCAACGACTTCCATAAGCATATGCTGAAGTGAGGACTAATATAAAGAGTCATATACTCCAAAGTATAAACCACAGACCATACCTTCAGCAACTCATCTCTCCCGCAACCCTGCAGCACCTGAATTTTTCTCCTCGTTCTCTCTTGCAATAGCGGCTTTACTACCTATCAAAGGTTGGGGAGAATGCAAACGGTTGGAATAAACCAGATGGGCTATATATTGTGTCAGGAAAGAAACGCAAAGATCCTACTCTTGCATAAACTAACAAAAACAACAGCTGATGGGAGACGAGGACTGTACGCAAACTGAGAAAATTCTAACAAAAAGGAACATTAGGGCTTCAAATCCCAAAAAGAAGAAGAGAAAGGCTAACCTTCCAGCAAGCTGAAAATATGTATGGAGCATTCACAATGTAATACGTATTTGTCTTCTCGGGATAGTTCAGATCATCAATAGTAGATATGACAGTCAATAACTGCATTGAAAGATGATTTGCAATAACGTCAAACACACACTGAAGCAACTGAGCAAACTGGTTTAGGAAAGAACATCCATATGTAAAAAAGAATAATGCAAATATGTCATTTTCTAAAAAGTTTTACTATGAAAAGTGTTTTTTGATCATGTAACTCTTACTAACGTGAGTCAACGAAGACAAATAAAAGAATCATAGGATCAAAAATGAAATACATAATCGGGAAATATACTTGTTAATGGTTATTGATGAACTAACATCAATTCTCTGCATGTTTTTGCTCTTAATTGCTCATGGACAAGATTCTAAGGGTTAAGGGTCATCTCACCCAGGAAACACTCATTTCCCTCTAATACATGTGCGCATGAACTGTAAGGTAACTTCATTGGACCGTCATTGGTCTTCCAGGGTGAGGAAGGTGTACCTGACTGATGAGGCCATCATCTTTCCCCAGTTACAGCTCTACTGATAAGATGCCTTGTTCTAAGAGAAGCTTTAGTCAGAATGAACGGGATAAGCATGTCTCCCGCCTTAATTAAGTCTATCAATAGAGAATAAACCCTTCCCCATGGGATTCAGTTTTTCGGGACCAAATTAGCTTTCTCTGTTCTAGATCCCATTCAGTAGAGGTGCAGCTTTAAATGGTATTGTTTCTTGTCAGCACCTGAAAACCATGCCTGACGGGTATAATGTTGCAACTCAAACAGTATATCAATCTAACACCAATCTCAGCAACTAAAAAGAGACTTCTTCCCGACAACTTAAAGCTCACGTTCAAATGGGCAGAACAGTTCAACCAAGCTAAGGCCCACAAAGGCATCAGCAAGAGAATATAGACTCATTGCTCACCACTTGTTGCGGAATAAAGGGGTGTTAAAGTTTCCCCTACAACTTGGGTCTTAAGGGGAAAGGGAAATGAAAGGGGAATATTTCACTCTGGAAGTACCAAGTTACCCAGTAAAACATCAACCCTGCTAGAGACTCTGTACTGATAATTGTGCTTTGATCTCAAATTTTGTTCAAAATGTGCATTTAACCTCCGTAAATCCCACAAGCTCTGCTACATTGATTTTTTTTTTGTTGGGGGAAAGGGGAGGAGGAAGGGGGGGTGGGGGAAGGAAGTGTGCAGAGATTTAACATCACGACACTAACATTAGTGCTGCTTATTGCTGAGAATTAACAAATCACAATCATATGGATTCTATAATAAATCTCATTTAAGGATTATTGTAGGGCGGAACCATTTTTTTAGGTGGGGGAGTGTTCAAAATGTGCATTTAAACCTCCATAAATCCTACACGCTCTGCTACATTGATGATTTTTTTTGTTTGGGGGGGGGGGGGGGGGAACCCAAATCAATTGAGTCAACCCATCTCAATCTTTGCTGGTTTGGGTACACACTTGGACTGGAGGAATATGCCAACCTGACATAATGCTGGCTTGGAATGGGCTTGAAATTCATTTATTCTCAAGAATTCAATACAGATTGCTCAACAGGTTCTTTAACGCTCAGTTGGTTCGCTACACGAGGACTACGCAATTTTGCTAGGAAAATGACCCAATTAAATGAGTTGGAATGAGTTCAGGCTTGTCAATGAGTTGGAATAAAAGTACCCTTGTAAAGAGGCCGTAGATGGGAAGGGACATAATGAGGAGGGAGGTCCTAAGATGCTTTTTCTCCTCTCTCTTTCTCTCTCTCTCCTCCCCCTTCACTCTAGTTGGGTAGGGGACATAGTTGTGATGGCGTCATGGCGATCCAAGTCGGTGGAGGGGGGGTTTGATCGATATATCGACACGTCGCATCATGTCGACCATGGCAGAATTGTAATTAAATCCAAAGTTGAATGGCAAAGTTGAATGGCAAACTAGTAGATAAATCAAGATTTATAAGAGCAATGGCAGAATTGTAATTAATCTGAAGTTGTAAAGGAGTGGCAGAACTGTAATTTAATGGAGTTAAACAGAAAACTGAATGGGTTAAACAGAATAGAGAATATAAGGGGTTTTATACAAATAATATAAGTTGTCCTTACTTGCAATTTTAAAGACTTAATGTCTTCTTCAACCTTGCAATAACATGATAGAAAGGGAGGCAGAAAGGCGGTGAACTGGAGTAGTTCCAGCAGAGGAAACTCTTTATGAAGACGATTCTCCCTGCAATTTCTGGAACAAAATCGCAGCACCAAGGTCTGCCGATCCCAACGAGAAATAGCCCCAAAATTCTACTGGCAACCAAATGGTGAGATCTGAAATTAGATCTGGCAGATGTCTTAGTTGCAGGTTACTAAACCAAGGCTAAAATAGGAGATTTTGGGAAGCAGGGAATGGGTCTAAGGTTGGGGAAGAAACAAAAAATTTAAGAAGAAGAAATCGAAGAGGGAAAGAGAGACAGGATGCCATGGCGTAGGTCAATATGCACAGACCTCCAGCGCCAGGACTCCATGGCGACGCCATGACAACTATGGTAGGGGAATGATGTGGAGTGAGGTCCTGCTTGCTTTTCCCCCTTCCCTTTCCCCAAGAGACACGGAAACATCCCACTCAAAAAAATTACAAGTCAACAAAGCACAAAAATACCTTAATTTGGCTGAGTGCTGAAAGCTTTAGACCAGTCATATCCAAAATCTTAATGCAGGTACTAATATGCCGTCCATATTTCCTTGTTGCCGAAGGCTACAACAAAAGATATAAGTTAAAAAAGGAATAGGGAGAGAAACTAAGCAGCTTGTGGATACTATACTCACCAAAATTACACGGTCCCGATATTCATTAATTTGGATGTGTGACTGAACATAGTAATGAACCTATAGAAAAGAGATGTGCGTAAATCTCCCAAACTGAAATTAATGGAGACATGCATACACAACAAATGGTAAGACAATACCATAAAAGAAGCAAATCTCAATTTGCAGGACCTATTGAAGCAGATCAACCATTCATCTTGCATATACAAGCATATGCCCCTCAAATTATTTCACAATAAGAGTCCTACTTGGCATTTTATGCCTGACCCTCCACATGTTGGACACTGACAACATGTCCACACTGCTGGAAACTTATGAGAGAGAGATTGCATCCAGGAGGGAAACATAGATATATGCATTGGCAAAGAGATATATAATTCTAGTCACTTAGATGACTGCCTCATATCAGCGGAAAAATATAAATGCACGGATGTATCCATATGTCTAGCGTTACAGGGTTTCATGTTCCAACCCCAACACAAGTTTTTGTCACAGCCATCAGAATTATGTAGTATAACTACACGATAAGTTGAACACTTGTTTCTTTGTTTGCCTCAATGATTTACGGCACAATAAAAGCATCAGCCATTAATCTTTCTTTAAACGGACTCAATTATATTTAAATAAAGTTCATCAGAGTATCTTCATTTCACTGATTATTTGGAATATGTTTCTACCAAAAAAAGATTACTTGGCATATGTATCAACTCTTTAGGAGTTGCTTCAAAAAATCCAAGTGGAGATGGTGTTGTAGTTTTTTCAGACATCCTAAACTTCGACTCATTCAGGTATGACATTTCTCTCTGGTGTAGGCAGATTTCTGTCCAACCACTTTCCCATATCCAAGTTGCACACTTTCTTAGTGACAGCACATAACCTTTTTCTTCATCCCAGTCCACAACAAGGGGTTTGCAGTCTACCAGTTTGAGAACCATAGCTGGACATTTTAAAGCTGACACAGAATAGAAATCTGAATGAAAAAGATGACTTTTAATCTTCAGAGCCTCAGGGAGACAGAATAACATTAAGGGAATATATTATGCAAAAGGGATATATAATTTCAGGTAGAGTACAACACATAGATAGTTGATAAGTTATCATCAATCTTATCTGATCAGATGCTACTTATGAAGAAATGTACTTATCTTTAGGGGTCTGCAGTCTACCAGTCTTGTTTTTTTTATCTAAAAATCTAGCAACCAAAAGCTTGTTATCCTCTGGGTCTTTATTTCTCCCCCCCCCCCCCCTTCTCTTTACTGAGAAACTAAAGAAGAATCCACACGGAATAATATAAGACCAACCACACAGTTTCAGCATTCCAAATGCTAGATGCTAGATCAAAATCATTACATCATCTAGAATCTAAACAAACAGAATGAATTTTTTTTTCAGATACTAATTGATAAATTCAAAATGAGTTTTATTTGTTTCCCCACATTGCACACCAAGGTCAGGATCTGTACTCCAGCAACAAAAATCAGAATTAGAGTATTAAGACAGTAGAAAGGAACTAAAGAAATATAATAAGCCTTACAGATGCCTTGTCAAATGTGCTGAGCCCAACACCAATAGCCAAAACAGGGAGGCCCTGAAAAAAAAAATCAAAGAGGCTAAACTTAAAATGTGGACACTAAGGAGATTAAAAAAAAAATTCTCACAAAACTCTTCCTGTGGAATAGTTGAACTCATCAACAAAGCTGACTGAGCACTACTTATCAGTACATTAGAGCCAATAGTAAGATGCCAGGTGGAATTCAATAAAACTGCATGTATACCTCCTTCGAGTAACCTGACATTCCTATGAGATGTGAGTCACGCAATGCCCTATATAAGTCCACAGGAAGTATGGGTTTCTGTGTAAAGAAAGAATAGCAAAATTAGTAGCACACAGACACAACCTTGCTTATTCAAGAATCTACTCAAAATGACAATAATAATACTACAGTATAACTGTTGCCATCTTGCATAATTTTTCAAAAGAGCAGTTAAGGATGCAGGACACAATCTTGCTGATTCGAGCAAAGTCCCCCCAGCCTGTTTGTAGATCGTAACTAACTAAGGTAACTAAGGTAATATCAAGTTCTACAGCCTGGTTTCCCAAACCCAGGCACAAGTACACAACTGCCATGTGTCAAAAAAGATAATCTAAACAAGGTTATATACCATCCAATGTTCTAGGAATCGGGATTTGATCAGCCGATTTGGATCAAAATTAGTCGTGGTTGATCCCGATTCCAGGCAATCCAGATCGGTTTTTTAGGGTATTTTGCCGATTCATGGCTGATTCATCTCAATTTGGATCAGAATCAATGGGGACCGATTCCGGTGCCGGTTTTGATTACTCAAACCTGGATGCCATCATATTTTCCACAATAGCATGAATATATGCCAACACATGTGCCAGTTCCAGGGATTTGCTTATGAGTCAATCATAAAACCTTGATGAAGATGAAATATCATTCCATAAAAGGTAACATTACATAATTATCTATTTAAATTTTATCCATATTTCTGATTATGCACAATAGTCACACTCACACCAGCTATCAACACCAACCCAGGTAGACAATTATGTTAATTCTCTAAAATAAGTTATCCCATTAGTTATGACATGCAACAATTTAACCACATCCATTCAATTAAAAACTAGAGGGCCATATAAAGACATTTGGTTGACAAAAAAAGCAGCAATGATTGTACACGGGCACAAAAATGGGAAAGTCTTTGAATTGGATTGGTTACGGTATAAGATATAAATTTGATATTATTTATCAAGTAACATAAAATCTCACCGCTAATATATTGTCTATCTCGTTTTGTATTCTCCAGTTTAAACAATCCACCAACTGGAACACAATAGAAGCATTATCAGTATACCTTAAGAAAAGAGAGGACGCATACACTTTATGCTTTGGCAACAAAACAGATCTGAAAATAACTGAATCTCACCATTTTATGTGCTTTGGCAACATTCCACTCCCTTGCCTTGAGAAACCGAACCAACGATTCTGTTGGATACCCTTGATGAATATTCTGAGCCATTAAGAAACAAACATTAAGATGAAAATCTAATTCTAAAAATCATGAATAAGAAAGACTATCCCACTCAAGGAAGATCCATCAGGTATTGCAAAACACACAAACCAAGGTTGTTCAGAAGGATGGAAAAGAGCATCAAACCCAGGACACAAGACAACAACACGGATGGCAACACTCACTATGGCCAACTACTTCATTCAAACAATATGAGGTCTAGACCATCTTCTGATTGAATGCAGTGACTCCCCACAAACCAATCTTTATTTATTTTTTATTTATTTAAAATAATTATTATTATAATAATAATTATATGTAAGATTTTTTTTGCAAGAAAACACAACGAAGTCTTCAGTTAGAATAATTTTTATACCAAGGGTGCTGATTATGTATTCTGTAGTTCAACAGACAAGAATTCTCCCACTTTCATAATTTACCCTCTTGATACTCCTCCTGACTCTTTCCTGCTCCTTCCAGCAACTCAGGACCAAGCTAGACTACCTAAGCTTAAGATAACTTGATGTGAAACAACAAACTAGAATATGGGAACCTAAATATTTCTGAGCGGTTCTATCACCGTGCGGAGGAGGGGCAGTTGACAAATTTTAAACCACAGAAAGAAACAAATAGAAAAAAGTAGTAGCAGATTCTGGAGGGAGGGGAGCTCGCAAGGCAGCCACATATCACATCATCACTAGCCTACTGAAAAGAGATGAGCTAATTCCAACAAAAAACCCAGCATCGTATAGTTACAGAGAACAGGTTCACTTGAAATTGAAAAGCAAGTCAGATCCTCCAATTGCTTCTCTATAAATGAGGTAACTTGACAGAAAAAGTACCATAACACACATGGAAAAACCAATTACACAGATCCCCAACAGAAGAAGAAACAAAGTATCACCTCAACTAACTACATTCACAGCGGCACTTCAAGGATAACATAAGTCTAGTGAAAGGAAAAAAAAAAGCTTAAAATTTCTCACTGTTCTTAAAATTAACAAGTGGAATAAAGCAAATAAAGTTCCTACAGCTGTACAACGCAAGCAACAAATCAGAGATCAAATCTAGTGTGGAACACTCAAACGATCAAAGAATAAACGCCGAAATTCCCACTCAGAAAAAAAAAAAAAAAAAGGGACCATATTTGTTCTGAAAACTGAAAACAAAATCTAAAGTTTACAAGAACGCAGACACTTCGATACCAACCTGAAAGGTCTTCTTCAATGGCTCGTCGACTGCAAACATAAAAGAAAAGAAAAATGGAAGAAAAAAAAATGAGAAACAGAAACAACTGTTAGTACTAGTCAATCGAAGATCAGTGTATGTAAGAAAGAGATCAAGTGAACTCACTCTGGTCGATTAAAGCTTGGAATTGCTTGATCGCGTCCTGAGAAACCACTCCCATTTTCCCTTTTTTTCACTCTAAAAACTTATAAATTACAATATATACTCTGCAGCAAAAATTAGTTTCTCTTCTTTACTGAACAAAGAAGAAAGCAGAAAGAAGTAGAAGAGGAAGGTGAACAAGAAAAAGAAGAAAAAGAAGAAGAAGATGAAGAAGAATCAGGAGGAAGAGGACAGGGATGGGAGAGAGAGAGAGAGCTTTGGAGCTTTCTTCTCTGAAATTGAAGTTCACAACCTCTCGTCTTTTTATCTAGGAAAATAGATATTGCCAAAAATTAGAAAGAAAAATAACAGTAAAGGGGGTTATAATGTTGTACTGAAAGGGCATCTTTGTCCGTACGTCACCACAGAAGGCATGTGTGAACTGCTAAGATCTTACACGTTTGGTAAGTGAGAAAGTTTAAGGGGGAAGGTAAAACCTAAACGCGCGCAAATCTGACGCGCTGTGGAGATCTCGGGACGCTCAGTGGGACCCATGAGAAAATAAAAAAAGGAGTAGTGGGGACCACTGGACGGCAACTCATGTATATATTCTTGCCATGCATGATTCATCTACCTGCAGCGTCGATTCCATGATTTTACGCTTCTAAAGTTTTGATTCGGTGAATTTTTATTTGTTTTGAATCATCACTAGCATACCAGGAAACCACCAAAATGGGTCCCCACCAAAGACATTTTTTTTATGTGCGAAGGATCTAACCCTTTTTTACTCTTTTCTTTTTTATTTTAAGATGGGGAAGGAAGCTTTGTGGGATCCACTTCAGTTGCCACATGGCAGTAATTTAATGGAATCATGTTTTTATCCATGTTGTCTACATCGTTAATTGGGTATCTGTGAATTGGACTTATTATATATTTCTAAAGTTTTTTACCAAAATTGGAATATGTTGTTTCCAGAAATCACAAGAAAAGTGGTATCCATTTTTATAGTTACAAAAATTTTGATTATTTATTTTTACGTTTAAAAAAAGTTGAGTATCTATTTTTACGAATTTTTATCTAAATTTTATGTTATTATTTAGAGTTAAAAAGTAAGGGAAAAAAAATCTCTACTTGGTGGTGTTTTTTATGCACTCTCACATGGCACCATGAAATGACGTCTCTATCCCGTGGATAGATGAATCGTTGTCCCCTCCAATTCGCTACCCCCTCCAATTCCTCAGATGGAGACAAAAATGACCACCCTATCCCCTACTTAAAAACACTGCCAAGGTGGGGTCCACTCCCTTATTAGAGGAATTGGAGATGATAATTATTCCTGGGTAGATAACTAGGCATGCTCAAAAAGTAAATAGTAATATTTAGAGTACAGGTACAAAAGCGTAGAGATATATAGGATTTATGCTAAGTACAACAAGGTGCTTAATTGAATTAGACTTTAAAATTTGACATGTGGCTATTTTAAATCATGACCTCTCTATCCAACGGTCAAAATGATTATATCATTTGTCTACGTGGCGAAATATATGCTTTGTAATGTTTTGTAAAATTACAAACCCTTATGATAATATAATTTATAAAAAGAAAAATCAATCACAAAACATTTGGATTAGAAGAATTTTAATTGAAAAATAAGTGGGTTCATATTAAAAACAAGGCAAAATATTATTATCAAAAGAGTGTTATTTTTCAAAATATTACACGACATTTATTCTTCCACGTAGAGAGATAATGTGTTCATTTTGACAATTAACATAGAGAGGACATTATCTAGATTAGCCATGTGTTAAATTTTAGAGTATAAATTTTGTGCATGTGTATCAATCGATGCTCTAGCTATTACTACACACTAATCCAATCTTGAACAGGAACAAGAAAAACCATGAAAATAGACGATCCAAATCTATCTTGTAACTTCTGAAAACGTCACAAACTCATGAGACACTAATAACTACCTTAAATATAAACACGATCAAATGATTTTTAACCATTTAATTTTTAGTAAATTTTTATTTTTAAGAGTGTTATGAAACTCTTCTTTCATTTTCATATGAGGAGGATCTCAACATTTTTGCTCTTCCTTTTTTTTTTTGGTTGTGGGGATGGGAGAAGATTTGTTGGATCCATCTCAATTGTGACATGGCAGCCATTTAGTTGGCACCAAATTTCCTTCAGCTTGTCCACATCGGTTTAGTTGGAAATCTGTCAAGTTTTATATGAATAGGACTTACTATAATCCCCTGAAAATTGTTTTTAAAAAATCAATAACAAAATATTTTCCGTACTAGAAGAATTTTAGTTGAAAGACAAGTGTGTTTACATTAAAAATAAGGGAAAATATTCTTTGAACTGATAAAGGAGGGTGGCATTTTAGCTCTCTCTCATGAAATGACCTCGGTGCCCTCCCATATATGAAAATGTTTCATCACACCTCATTGGCGCACTCCTCCATGCCACTTGCCCAGAGATCTTTCTCTCTAAAATTAAATATGATTATATGATTTCTAACAATTTGATTTACCAAATGTTTATTTTATACTGTTTTGAAATTCTAGTCTTTTACCCAAAAAAAAATTAGTCCACTGTTTTAGGCTTTTAACATAGATGATAAAAAAAAAACAAAGGCAAATTTAAAAACATTCGGTTGAGCTGACTTTTACCCAAGTTCATGTTTTAGATGGCAAGACTAGTCCACAATGAATAATCAACTAAGAGATATAGCAAGTTTTAAGGGTCCCATGTTCATAGAAATTAAATCTAGCATTGGCTTCCCGGTGTGGATTTGTACTCCACCACATGAGTCCCCATAAAATTATGTGTCTATCGAGTCTATGTGTCTCTTGTGCCAAATCTAGTACGATAATCTGTAGATTAATTAAACAGTAGTATGCATGGTAAAAAATAAAAGGATCAAGTTTCCCTCCACCCACGGTGAATGGGATCAATTAAATGTGCATATTAGTAGAGGAGGCTACCACCTCCTTGCTAGTCAAGTTTAGCTGCCATGACATCCTATTCATATGTAAACACTTTTTGTGTGCGCGTGTGTGTGTGAATGGTATATATACTCGATTTCTACTCTCCCGATGTTAAATTTGCAATGGTTTAAGCATCACGCTTTCTACCCACAAAAAAAAAAAGCATCACGTTGCCTCTATATTATCACAGAAAAAAAAAAAAAAAAAAAGACTTGCTTTTATATTCATGTCAAGTCCAATAATACTCAAGGGGTTCTCCACCATGGTAGTGGTGAAAGTCATTGTCAAAATCATGGCAGAAAGACTCAAAGGGGTTCTCCATTGTGTTATCTCTCTCACTCAGTCAACATTTTGTTCTTGAGCATTTGATTTCGGATAACATCTTCATCATCGCTCATGAGCTATTTCATTACATCAAACATCGTAATAAAAGTAAAAAGAAATTTCTCACGCTCAAACTTGATATGAAAAAGCTTACGATAGGCTGGAGTGGTACTTTATTAGAGAATCTCTGCTTGAATTAGGATTTTGTATTTGTTCTGTTGATTTAATTATGGAATACATCTCTTCCGTTTCATATTCTTTGCTTGTTAATGGTGCGGAGAGGAGGTAGTTCTCCCCTTCAAGCGAGATTCGCCAAAGAGATCCCTTGTCTCCGTTTATATTTATTTTGTGCTCTAAAGTTCTCAATTCGATCATCAACACAGCTGAAAGTAATCATCTTATTCGTGGCATTAAAGTTAGAAATCGCGCCCCCTAGATCTCACATCTGTTGTCCGCCAACAATTGCCTCATCTTCTCAGAAGTTAGACTCTGAGAAATCTCACTTTAAAGATTGCCTCGAAGTTTATTGTAAAGCCAGTGCGCATGAGATCAATTTGAAGAAATCTAACTTAACTTTCACTCCGAATACTCTGATCAGTTTTATGAGATGGTTTTCCTGTATCTTGAAAGTTCCTTATAGAGATGATCCTTCCAAATATCTGGGTCTTCCAATTGAGATAAATGTCTCTTTTTCTTTTTAAAAAAATTTCAATTTCTTGAATTCCAAACATAGCGTAAGCTATTAAAATTGAAAATAAGCAATAAATCTAGGGGCGTTGTTCTCTGTGCCACAGCACAGTCTGCGCCCAGGCACATGTGGGTGGGCACAATGCCCACCCTGCCCCCTGCACAGACTGCCCATATGCCTGGGTGTAAGCTGCGTTGCGACCCCAAGAACATTCTCCCATAAATCTATGATGTGCTTTAAGTCTTGTCATGATAGTGTAGATATATACATTATATGATTTTGACTATTCTTACTGTTTTTTCTGGGTACAAAGAGTCAATGATATTGTTAATGGTTGATTGTGATTGATGCTTGAAAGAACCAGACACACAACATTATTGATCGATGCTTCTTCTTCTCTATTTTATCTTTCCGATATTCCTATTCTGTACATAGACTTGATCAACTGTGCAATCCGTGAAATTATATCTTAATGAAGATGAGCTTCTAGTTGAGTGGTCGCAATTAGGTAGTGGAGGTCTAGCATAAGTTTAGGGAGAGGTCAGTTGTTTCCCAATCATTATCCCTTAAAAAAGGAAAAAAAAAATATGTTCTAATACCTTACATATTTAAATGCTCAATATGCGATCAGAGGTTACACCATCACATTCTATGCTATAATAGTTAAAGCTCGTCAATCTTTAGAATTGACTAGTGGTTATATGTCTTCAATTTCTTTAATCTCAATATCTTCTAGTGGGAATAAGTAACTTAAGGATCATTATGGAGCTCATCAATCCCTACAAGTAAAGAGTGGTAACACTTCTATTATAGGTGGCAGGCAGTTTTCTAGTGGCAATGAGCTTCTTCAATCAATTATATATAGTAACCTTCAATTTCTCAACAATCATAATGGCACAGGTGCCAACAGTATGTCAAATGCGGTAGCGTTACAAGGACTCTCTACGAGTAATGCCCCAACGAATAAGGCGTTACAGTTCATTTGACATCTACTTTGGAATCATGTATTTTCATTTTTATTTTAAAGGAGAAAAACAACGTGGCTGACTTCCTTGTCAGGAGGACCCGACTCTTGATGTGTGGAACTGTTTGACCACTTATATTCTATGGTTTCATGTAGTTTGTAATTCGAAATCCATGTGTATTACACGTTTTTATCAGTAAAGTTTTGTTTACTAGGAAAAAAATAACAACCTTAAAGAGAGTGTGTGAATGACATCTTTACACGGGTGTTTAGAACTTAACACCTTATTTTATTCTCAAAAGATATTTAATGCAATATTTAATGTAAGGGTAAGAAAGGGCTTCCAAAAATAGGGGAGTTGTATTAATGAAGAATATTATATATATTTTTTTATGTGAAATGATAATATCTATCTTTATTGATAAAAAAATGTGTTTTATTAAAAGGCCAAAAAAGTAAAATTACTTTTTGGACACCTTAGGGAGTGTTAGTAAGAAAATCCCAACCTTAAACTAAGAATTTTAAACCTAATTAACACTATTTGGATTTCATTGTGAACCAGTGGTTGAAGACTAATCCGCCATTGAGCGAGAGAGAGAGAGAGCAAGAATTTTTTTTTTCTCGACCGGAGAGTTTTGTATAGTCCTTACTTGAGATCAAAGTTTTAATCCATCGTATCGATACCGATATCGATTATCTCCGAAATTGATATGGATTAGTATGTAATAAAATGATTCCAGTACAAGAAGCTATATTTTAGTCGTATCAATTGATTCGATACATATCAATACAATATCAATCACTATTGATACCGATACATATCAACCAATACAATAGATACAATACCGAATACCAATACCTAACTCCATATTTGAGATACCAATTACACGTTTTGAGCATCAAAATGAATTTCGAATCCATGATGACAACCCATCCATGTCTTCTTTTTCTGATAGAAAAGCCCACCATACTTTGTCTACTTGTATATATATCTCTCTAAATGTGACAATCCAACATGAAATAAATGTCACTTTTGCATGTCTCACGCAATAAAGCTAAATCTTATCGTCCCCCCCCCCCCCCCACCCCTACCCCTACCCCTCCCTCACAGCTGAGCAGCACCAAGGTCGTCCATGGATCTTTCGGGTATCAATTGGTCGGTTTGGTCCGCTTTGGATCATATTGAATCGATTTCAGTTTAATATTAAGTTAACTAAAAAAAACCTTTAAAATAGTTCATTTTTTGGTTTTGATACGGTCCATTTTTGAGTTGTTATCAATTGGTCGATTTAATCCGGTTTTGATTTGATATTAATTCAAATCGAAACTAATAAACCTTTACATTAGTTTATTTTCGGTTTTGATCCGGTCCATTTTTTTAGTTGTTATCAATTTGGTTTAGATCGTGATTAACATGGCCCACCCAGATTCAAAGGACGTAAGATGCCATTTGATCATCCCTATTAATGGGAGAATTTATTTAAAAAAAAGGTAGAGAAAAAGAAAGAATAAATAAAAAGAAGAGAATATGCAATGTGATGCAGTGCATGATATATGGTATATACGCGCAATGTGATGCAGTGCATGATATATGGTATATACGCGCATTAATAGTTTTTTAGCATAACTAATTTTTTTTTTAAATAATTTCTGAGCATAACTAGTTGACAACTGAGGGATGCATATTCCCCCCAACCCTCAAAACAGGTAAATGGGAATATATAGTTGACAGTTCATCCACTCTGGTCCCATAGCCATTATAATCAGATCCCCCAAATCTATTTATCTATGAATAAATTAAAAAAAAATCTCCAAATCCCAAAAACCAAAAGCATTTGAAACATCTAGAACTTTATATTTTTCTACCAAAAAAGCAGAAATTTATATTTCTTTTTAAATAAAAGCACGTGACTAATTTTGGTACAATTCAAAATCTATTTATTTCCCTGCAACAGATTTTTCACATGCCAGATTTGGTAACCGATCCTCATGGGGCTGGAGGAGCCTTTTGGAAGGGAAGGCTGTGTCGTTATTAAATGGTTTGATATGGAAAATTGGAGATGGAAGAAAGGTCGAAGTTTTGGGACGATCAATGGATTCCTTCTTTGCTAGATTTTAAAGTGCAGACCTTAAAGCCTGATGATTGTGATCTTATATTTGTGGCAGATTTTATAGATCCATTAAGCCGAACTTGGAGGACTAATCTCTTGCACAAGTTCTTGAAACCTTCTGAAGTGAATGCTATTATGCAGATTTCACTAAGTCTCTTTGCAGAAGAAGATACACAAATATTAGGGGGGGGGGGGGGGGCGGGGGGCTTCTCTGTGAAGTCCCTATGTGTTGTTGAACAAGAAGGAGGAGGAGGTCCAGTGAGCAAAGGCAGCTACTTCTAGAATTCATAAATGGGAGATGATTCCAAAATCAGTTTGGAATTGAATCTGGAAAATTGAAACCTTGCCAAAGATTAAGGCTTTTATTTGGAGAACCTACAATGAAGGACTCACCACATGCTCGGGCCTTCATTCGCGCCAAATTCCCATCGATCCATCGTGTCGACGCTGTGGAGTTGAGATGGGGACTGGTGATCAACTACTGCTGGACTGCTCCTTTGCAAGAGCGGTTTGGTTTGGAAGCACACTGCAGTATTCTCCACCTTCAAATATAAGGCCAACTGTGGTTGACTGGTTGAATAGTTGGGATGACTTATTTTGCCAGGACAAGAGAGGGGCGCGTGAATCCTTAGCTAGAGCATCTTTCATCTGTTAGTACCTATGGCGAGCACGTAATGAGCTTGCTTTCAACTCTATAGTTTGGACTCCTTTAGAGGTTATCTCTATGGCGGGGAAGGCTTATCTAGAGTATGCAGAAATTTGGATGCCCACGAGGAGTAGCAGCAACTCTGTCAAATCTGGAAGTGTTTCACCATCTGCTGCTTGGAGTGCTCCACCAAATGGAGTTATAAAGATTAATTGTGATGCTGCCCTCCCTCAGAACAGTTCGAAAGGAGGTCTTGGTTTGGTATTCAGGGATCATGCAGGCGCCCAGCGATTGTTTGTTTCCATACCCTACAGTTTTGGCTCAACAACACAAGGGGAGCTTATGGCAATTCGGTTTGCATTAAGGAGGGCTCGAGATTTGGGGTATAATCAAGGGCAGATCGAGTCTGACTGTAGAGAAGCTGTGACCTATATCGTCGAGCCGTGATCACCTACTGCTGGACTGCTCCTTTGCAAGAGCGGTTTGGTTTGGAAGCACACTGCAGTATTCTCCACCTTCAAATATAAGGCCAACTGTGGTTGACTGGTTGAATAGTTGGGATGACTTATTTTGCCAGGACAAGAGAGCGGCGCATGAATCCTTGGCTAGAGCATCTTTCATCTGTTGGTACCTATGGCGAGCACGTAATGAGCTTGCTTTCAACTCTATAGTTTGGACTCCTTTAGAGGTTATCTCTATGGCGGGGAAGGCTTATCTAGAGTATGCAGAAATTTGGATGCCCACGAGGAGTAGCAACAACTCTGTCAAATCTAGAAGTGTTTCACCATCTGCTGCTTGGAGTGCTCCACCAAATGGAGTTATAAAGATTAATTGTGATGCTGCCCTCCCTCAGAACAGTTCGAAAGGAGGTCTTGGTTTGGTATTTAGGGATCATGCAGGCGCCCAGCGATTGTTTGTTTCCATACCCTACAGTTTTGGTTCAACAACACAAGGGGAGCTTATGGCAATTCGGTTTGCATTAAGGAGGGCTCGAGATTTGGGGTATAATCAAGGGCAGATCGAGTCTGACTGTAGAGAAGCTGTGACCTATATCGTCGAGCAAAATCGCACTCCTCCAACTCATTCCGCTGTGTTATTATCTAATATTAGAAGACTATCTACCTCCTTTTCTTCTGTATCATTCCTTTGTATTCCACGGGCTGTTAATGGGGTAGCCGATGCCCTATCAAGGAAAGCCCTGTCACTTGTGTGTGTGACAGATTGGCCTCTATCCACTCAGTGGCTTCATGATTTATGTGCTCATGAAGCTGCTAATTGTACACACTCCTTGATTCAGTATAATTCCCCTTTACCAAAAAAAAAAAACTCTGAGGACCACAAATTGGAAAATTTTAAGGGAAACAAAAAAACTCATTAGGCCATGTTTGACATGATACATGGTGATGGTATGGACTGATTTTTGTCAGATCGATCCGCTTTGATTAAGGGTGTCAAAATGGATCCGATACCGATTGTTGAAACTGGAACCGATTGTTTACGAATGAACCGAACCACATAGTAAAAAAATGACGTGATTCTGATTTCATAGGTTCTATTATCGGTTTGTTTTAGTTTAAAACCCAAAAAAAATAACGGTTAACCACATAGAAACCGGATAGAAAATCGAGATTACGATTATTCTAATTTGTTTAAGAAAGGGGTTAAGCACTCTAAAATATTAAGACTCCTTAATAAGATTTTTTTGAATTTCAGTTTGAATGCTAAATTCATAAAGGGACAGAGGGTGCTGGAAATTGGATCATTATCCTCTCCGGTTCCTTGCCCAGAACAGTTGTCCGATTCCTCTCATAGGGGGTCAGAAATGACGACCTAACCCCCTGCCCGAACACACTGCCCGAGTGAGGTTAAGCCGTCATTTCTGCCTCCCTATGAGAGGAACTGGACAACTGTACCGAGCAAGATAAAAATTCTTGATAATCACTCTAAAATATCATTGCAACAAGCATGTCTAAGTGAACTTTGTTAATAAATTGAGTGAGGTATGGATTGATGATGTCCTCAGGTTGGTTTCCCTTGCGGTATTTTGTGGTCTTGAATAATCATTACAATCAAAACTTTACCCAAAATTATATGTGCATGAAACAATATAATTTCTACCCCATAACAATGAAATGGAAAATAGAATTAAAAGGTACAAAGGTGAAACCAAATGTGAACCTGCATTTCAAACCACATCTAAACCGATTGTTAATCAAATAATGAAAACCGAATAGAAACCGTTAAAACCACACTGCATATAAAACCATTCTGATTTTGAGTGATTCTTATCCGGTGCAGTTTTGATTTCTACCTTGCAAAATGTGCAACGAATTGAAACTGTACCGTTTGAAACCCTTGGCTATGATTGATATTGGAGTGATAGTATTGATACCAGGGAGGATTAAATGGCCAAAAACCAAAGGTAGAGTGGTAGAATAATTGGATATATGGGTATTGCTATCTAAGACCATGATGTGTGATGCATTTATTCAAGTATTTTTCAACCTATTTTCATATGACAATGCAAGACAAAGGTTGCTAACAAAATTGCAGTGGAAAATCGCAACAATGAAAGGACGGGAGATGGATTCGTTCAAAAAAATGATCATATTTTGTCTGAGGAAAGAGAGTATCAGTGTAAACTTTACGACTCATTGTATGAAAGGGTGTGGGAAGGAATCCCAACTCGGAAATATTTTTCTTTAAAATACATATTTATTGGGATAGATTATCATATTATCCAAAAAGTGATTCGATCTAATCATTTGATCAAACTGAAATTTATATTATGAAGGGAAAAAGGAGCAATCAGGGAATGTACTCTCTCTCATCATTTGTTGCCATAGCAAGATGCACTCATGAAACTTATTTAAAGTTGATGTAAATAGCAATAAGAGAGAATTAGAGATTGTAGGAATAATAAGTTACCTTTTTTTTAAAAAAGGGCTCTGTTCTCTATGTCGTAGCTTAGGTTGCGCCCAGACACATGGGGGTTGGCGCAATGATCACCTTGCCCCCCTGAGTGGCAGGCCCATGTGCAGCCTGCGTTGCGGCACAGAGAACATTCTCCCTTTAAAAAAATAGGCAAGGCCAAGCAGCCATTGATCCCACTCTATTGAATGCCCCGCATGCACTTTTATTGGTCCCGTGTTAGTGTTAGGGGTCACACAGACAGTGATCCCCTCCCAAAATAATAATATTAAAAAATAAAGGAAAAGTGCCTCTGAACCACTAGCGTAATTTACATCTCTCACATGGAGTTTTTTTTTCAAGGGGGGGGGGGGGGGAGGAGGCATAGGCTACACTGGTGGTCCAAAAAACCCTTCCCCTGACCCTTTTTTTTGGTAAAGAACCCTTCTCCTAACACCAATTACCAATATATCATATAATGTTTATCCTCTCTCCTCTCCTTATAATCCCTTTATGATAGATCTTTATAGGTTCTTTGTTTTCCCTACTTTTTCTCTTTTCTTTATTTCTTGGTTTTTTTTTCTGTATAACTTACTTTTCTTTTCTTTTTTAAACTACTTTAAGTATGTTAATCTCTAACTCTTAAATCTTTTTGTAACTCGCATTCCTTCTAACAAAACTCCTTAACAATTTAAGAATCTTTCAAAACTCACTCTCTCACACTATCTTGATCAGAAAAAATTTTGTTGCTACATTTGTAGCAAGAATGTTCCTACTAAAAGGCTAGCAGCCAAGGAAATGAAATTAATTCACTTCCCCTTTGGGTTCATAAATACCCTCTTAGGTTTTAGTATTTTCTAAAATACCCTTTAAGATCTCATAGCCTTTTAATAGGAACATTTCTGCTACAAGTGTAGCAGCAACGTTTTGTCCCTCTCAACCCCAACCTCCTATCTCTCATACATCTCTCCCTTTCATCTTCACACTCTCATAAGCTTATCTTTCGGTATCTTTTGTTTGCTATAAAATCTCCTACTCTTCTTTTTATATGGGGAGAGGGTTGGGCAGGCCGATGGCTTTCCTGGAGCTATTAGTTGTGCCCAATGGAGAGGGTGAGAAGGGGAGGATAGGGAGATCATTTCAATAGGGGGTGGGAGAGAGACAGACTTAGGTTGGGGACAACGCCTGCGTGCCCAACCTTTACCTTTTTATACAATAAGATCTCGCTCTCTCTCTTATTGCTACGTCCATTGTATGTTGTCACTAAAAAGTGAAGCGAGAAATTGTAAACTTCTTTTGATTGCCCCTTGTATTATCTTAAAAGTTATTTAAGTTGAGGATTAAAAAAAATATTTTTAAATTGAAAAATAACTTATCATCATTTCACTTTCATGAGTTTTCATTATCCATGTGAAATGATATGATTTACCCTCGTTGAAAAAAGAAAATTATACTAAAAGGGTAAAAAAGTAAGATTATAACTAATTTTTCACCAACATTGATTATAACAAAATTTGCAAGGGTAAATTACACAACAACCCCTGAAAATCGAACGATACTCAACTCACCCTCTGTTTTTTTGAAAATACTCAACCGTCCCCCTCTATAGTAACGGTGTTAACTTAAATCAAACTAAAAAGTGCAATGACATATTTACCCTTTAGATTTAAACAAATAAAAAAAAATGAAAATTGATTTCCTCTCTGTTCCATCTTCTTCTTCTCCTCTTCTTCTCTGCTAGGTCATTGTAAGCCTTTCTCTGCTAGGGTAAGTCCTATCCTCTCCCTTCCATCTTCTTCTCCTCTTCTTCTCTACTAGGGCATTTTCAGCTACAATCTCTCCTTCTCCCCCTATTCTCTCTATTATCTCCTGCTATAAGCCCATGGCTATTTCCATTGTTGGGTAGTTTTTCAAAGATTTGAATGCAATTTTATGGAAGTTCTCTGTCTTTTTTTTCTATGTTTATTATCTTATGTTTACTTCTTTTCCTGCTACTCAATGTGTATTATCTTCTGTTTTCTTCTTTTCCTGCTACTGTTTCGTTACCAGATTGTAAAGGGTTTAATTGATCTCTCGTGTAATTGACCGTTTTGGTTTGAAATTTTGGGAATCAGTTCATCTATTTGGGGCGACTAATCCACTTGCATTTCGTCTCCTAAAACTTCCTCTCTTGCAATAACCAGACCTCTGACTATTTCTTGGAAGAAAAAAGAAAGAAAGAAAGAAATTAGGATATTCTTGCTCCACGGACCATGTAATGGAAGAAAGAGGTTCAATGAAGTTGAAGAAGAAGAGGGCATTAATGTCATTCTATCCTATCAAGGGTATTGATCATAAAATGTATAAAACACTCTTACCGCAACTAAAATAGAAAATTAACGAAATGAGTTTACTTATTAATTATTTTGGAAAACGGGGATGATATGCATAAATATCCATAATTCATGGATAGATCTATAATTAGGCCTTACCTCAAGGGAGATACGTGTGAATGTTCCAATTTAAAATTGTAATTCTGTACGATAGCTCAGCTGACGTCGGTAGTTGGTCTGAAATAGAGAGAAAGCCCCACCACATGACTTTCTTGCTTGATTACTGTGCTCTGTGAACTGTGAATAGTAAAACGACCCTGGCTGGCGCTTGCATTTTGCATATGCGCTGTCGTCATATTTTACATATTCCGTGACGCGCGTCGGCCGAGAGTTTTCCAAAGTAAAAGTGTAAAACATAGATGGAAAAGGTTCTCTCATTTTTACTGGGAAAGTAAGTGATGTTTTCCTAAAGGGAGAATGTTCTCCCCTTAGGACGTAGAGGTCACGCCCACGCACAACGAGGGTTGGAATGACTGCCATGCCCCTTATGTGTAGCAGAAATTTTGTATCTTTTTGTGCCAATAAGTGCACTTTCATTGGCTGGTGGCTCATGCAGCATCGCCCCTACGTCCCACCTAAAAAACAATAGCCTTTTTCTAAAATCACAAAGTCAATTATGAGTCAATGTTTTTTTTATTTAATTATTTTTTTATAGATTTGAGAGATGATAAAATAATGTCTAAAGTATTGATACAAATACATAGATTTACTTCGGATGTGTGCTAATACAAAATAAAGTATTAGATTAAATCCGAGACTCTAAAATCTAATACATGATTAATTCAGATCATGATGTCTTTTTTCATCTAAAAGTCATTTATGATAAGTTAGTAACGAAGAAATTATCAATATTTGGGAAGACAATTGGATACCAATTCTAAAAAAAATATCAGGTTCAATAACCAAAGTCTTAACAATGTAACTATCTTAAAGTCTTCGATCTTATTGACCAGTAGAATAGAACTTGGAACGATTCAATGCTAGAATTTGTGGTTCACAAAAGAGAAATCATAAAAATCAATTTTAGGACTTCTTCCACAAGTTGCGGATGATGCTAGAAATGGAGTTTTCTTGGTCAAAACAGCTTACCACTTTATGTCCAATCAAAGAAATGAGCATCGATCGGGCTATTCAGGCATTAGCCTCCGGCATTAGATAATGGTAGCTCATTCCTGCATCAGTATGAAAATGGATTTTCAATTGCAAATCTCCACCAAAAGAATGGTGCCGTTGTTATGCAGATCGAGTATGTGCCCAAGGAATTGCTTCAGGAGAAGATCTCTCATTCCCAGTTGATCCTTCTTCTATGAGATTCGAAAGTTTGATGGAGTCGAATGACCATATATTCTTGGATTGCCCATACGCAAGAGTGACTTGGTTTGGTAGCCTTCTATCTTTTATAATTCCATCAAATGGAAATCCAAAGCTTTATTTATGGTTTATTTATTAGGATAAAATCAGATCTTTGGATGAGAGAAGATTAGAAGAGACCTTTAGTCTGTGTGGTTTCATTTGCTGATTTCTTTGGATTGCAAGAAGCGAGAGAATGGATCATCTGCACATACCAACAGGTGAACGTACATCTCAGAGCCAATCAAATTTTAATTTTGTTTCCATAAAATCCCTTCCTCCCCTTGTAAATGGTAAAAATAGGACAGATGGTTGGCTCTCACATGTACATTCGCCTGTTGATATGTGCAGCGAAATCGAACTCTTCGATCGATGGGTTCCCCCTCTTAATGAATTATGTAAAATAAATTGCGATGTAGTTCTATCTCAGAATACCTCAGAAGGTGGGATTGCTGTTATAGCCAGAAGGTCCATGGGAGCCCAACTCTTTGCAATATCAAATTCATGCAATATCAATGAAATGAAAGGATCATTGGAGAGAGGCCCTTGCAATCCGTTTGGGCTTAATTCATGTTTAGAGACTGGCATCACTCATGTTCATATGGAACCAATCACCCATCATATCACTCCCCTGAATCAAGACTTTGGAGATTGTTTTATTACTCATATTTCTAGAGTTGCCAATAGTGTGGCCCACGTTTTATTACTCATATTTCTTAGAGTTGCCAATAGTGTGGCCCACGTACTCCCTACTTACGAAGAACCTATCTATAACAAGTAAGACAATTTGGTTTCATTCCACTCCATAGTTTCACGTGTTGCGTGTGAATGAAGTTTTGTATTCTTCTGACCAATAAAATTCTATCTATTAAAAAACAAATGAGAGACAATGCAATCTAGTCAAACCTTCACGTATCTATGTGAAGACAAAAATTTTTGAGGACACAATGGTCATTTTGCATAGCTTTATGTCTAGACATGTAGGGATCGAACACCTCACGCAGCCAGGTAACATTCTCTTTCTCTTAAATAAAACAGATATCTTGTGAAATTTGAAAATAATAGGAAAAAAAACTGGTAACAACAATAGTTCATATTTTTTATAAAAAAATTATTAAAAATAAGAGAAGGCTGGTGGTTGGTGAGTGAAGAGAGGAGAATGGCACGACCCAACCACGTGTAAGAGATGTTCAAAGTTGAATGAAACCTGTCACTGTATCAAAAGAATGGTGGACATCTCTCTCACACATGACCATGACGTCTCCACTACAATCTGGTGAGTGTGTGGATCCCAGATTTGATTTTGATATGCTGCCACACTATAGAATCCCATCATAATTAATTGGGCTCATGTTCTCTGTGCTGCGGTGCAGGCTGCGCCTAGACACATGGGTCTATTACTGAGGGGGCAGGGTAGTCATTGTGTCCACTCCCATGTGTCTCGGCACAGTCTGCCCTGGCACAAAGAACATTCTCCTTAATTAATAATAGGGGTGTTGCTCTTTGTGCCTACGCTGCGGGTGGGCGCAATAACCACCCTGCTCCCTTGAATGGCAGGCCCATGTGCCTGAGTGCAGTGTTACATCCGCACCCGAGAGTCTATTTGTTTATTATTTATCCTTGTGGTAAGTAGACTGTGCTGCCTTGTTTCCCTGTGAGTATTTCATCGTGATGGTCAAAGGGTAGGTTACTAAACCTATTTTATTGCTTGTTTACTTCCTCTCGAAGTCCTTGAGGTGTGGGCCCAAGCTCGGACCTTTTTGATACTTTATCTGCCCTTTTTATTGCATAGGATGCAGGGTCCTATGTGTATCCGACCCTGCATCCGATGTTGTTGTCGTGGCTATTTTGAGTGAGACCTTATGTGGGGCCCACATTCCCTTTATCGAGGATGTTGTTGATGCCTTGTCATGGTTGATTACTATCCTAGCCTCCCTTCTATTTTGGTGACCTCTTAAGTGGACCCTTGGGCCTAAGTCATGCTTGAAATATGTTAATGTACTTTAGACATTAAAAGACCTTAGCCAAACAAAACCCAATCTTTATTCTAAAATGAAGCCCATTGGGTCCAAGTTGTATTTTAATGGTGTTTAATTGAGTTTAAGTGGGTAATGAGTTTAGATGGGTAATATGTTTGTGGTTCATTAAGAGACCCTACCCAAACAACACCTAAGTAGACATTTAAACTACCCAACCCAAACAAGCCCTAGATTTATAGCTAAGAGGCCCTAGCCAAACAGGCCTTAGTAAGGCACATCTATAGATATAAGAGCTATGGCTATTCCTTAGTCTTTCTCATTTTTTTTCCTAACCTAATCGTGAAAGGAGATGAGAGTTTTGAAGAGAGGAGGCAGCAAGGAGGAGATGAAGGAGATGAAGGAGAAGAAGGTGGGATCGGCTGCTTAAGCTTGGATCTACAAGGAGGACCTCTTGTGTACCTCAAATCAGGTAGGCCAAGAACACTCTTGCCTCTCTCCCTTCTCTTTTTTTCTTTTCGGTTGAGCTTGGAAGGCCCTCCATGTCCTTCTTTTTGAGCTTAGATGACTCACCTAATTTCAGTCTTGAGTTTGGGTTTCCTCTTGGAACCAAATGGCTTAGCCTAAGCTGTATTTTTGGGACTCCATTAATGTATTTCAGTCCTATAAAGACCTCTATTTTAACCTCCTACTGAACCTATTTTGATTCTAGAGTTTCAACCACCAAAGGAAGCCCCAAATCTGAATTTTGAGCATTTGATTCTTTAAATCCCTCAATCATTTGATGATGGGTGCTTCTAAGACCTTAATAGACCATATGACACCCCCTCCCTAGTCCCTTGGAACTTAAAGAACCAAATGGGGCAAATTTGGGCTGTTAAAGACCTTAAAAATCGCACCTAGGTTGCATCGGAGGCAGAGCTCTGCGTGAGTCCGATGTTGCCTCCGATGTGACCTGAGCTTGCAGGGAAGGTCGGACTCAAGGTCGGAGGCTAGCTTGCTGAGTCCGACGTTGCCTCCGATGTGGCCTGAGCCTGCAGGGAAGGTCGGACTCAAGGTCGGAGGCAAGCCTGCTGAGTCCGACGTTGCCTCCGATGTGGCCAGAGCCTGCAGTGAACGTCGGACTCAAGGTCGGAGGCAGATCTCTGCTGAGTCCGACGTTGCCTCCGATGCAGTTTTCAAGGCTTATAACTTATGTAAACTGTGGGGTTTCTCTATGAGGCCTCCCCTACACTCTCTCACACTCTTATTCACTTTTATAGGCCCCAACATATGTGCAATTGAGTGATTTTGAGCGGAAATCGTTGCGCTTATACAAATTCTATTTGAAGTAATTGGTGAGTGGGTTTAGGTGACTATTGAGCTTGTTTACTATTGATTATTCATGCATTTATGAATTATATTGTGACATTATCATTCAAGCATGATTGCATATTTGCATTTATTCTTATCCGATGATGATGATGATTGATTAGGATGATATGGATTTGTGTTGGGTTATGTGGAATTATATATTGCATCTTATTCTTGCTTGTATGCGCCGTGTTGTGCTGGTACCCGGGTGTTAGATGGAATGGGACGTTGACACACCCGGATATACCTCTCAACACGATAGGATTCATATAGTATATCTGTGGTTAGGCTCAGTTCCCTATGCTACGACCCTTACCAACAGGGGTTTAGGTGTTGGGTAGCCAGAGCACCTGTTGCCTGTGGAGAGTTAGAGAGGCCAGGCCAGGGGTAGTAATGGTTATCGGGGTCTGCCTCTGGGTGGTGATGACTACGACCGGCGTGGGTTCCATAGTAATAATTGAGGTTGCATTGTGGTGAGAATGGAAGGATCCACAGTGTCTTCCCGAGTTATTGCAGTAGCATATACCCATTGACTTAGCATTGTGTGTCAGGTGGTAAATGAATTAATAATGGCATGCACCATGGACTATTTGTGATTGTGTGATTGTGCATTCCCTTTTCTCTCTCACTAGCTCGGTGGAGCTAACCCCCGTGTACACATTCTTTTTAGATTTTGATGCAGATGATTACTGTGGAGTCAGAGACCGTGACTGAGGATCATGGCGATGGTTGCCCATGATGATTGTGCCTACGGGCTGTACTGTTACTTGGGATCGTTCCCGTTTTGTTATTTTTGAGAGTCTTGTGCTTTGTATAAACTTTTATGTTTTACCTTTTTGGTAGCTACTTGATGGTCATAGGAATTTTGTAACTATGTTACTTATTATCATTAGCCAATGAATATCTTATAATTATTTCATTTACACTTCCGCAAACTCTGACCTATCTTGGAATGTAATATTCCTTTGTCTTTCGCACTCTGATATTATTGTATTTTAATATTGGTTTATGACTGTGAGTTGGCCACTGCATCGAGATCCTGACGGTGAGGTGGGATGACGCGTGTCACCCCAATCATACCCTGATATTGTACTTTATCCCTTGTTGGAATAGGGGTGTGACATGCAGCCTACGCTACGGCTCGGAGAACATTCTCCCTTTATAATAACATAAGTCACGTAATCACCACGTATTAAGCAGCTAATTTTTTTCTTCCCAAAGTATTAAGCAGCTAATCTCAAAATCAGAAAATAGGGCTGTTATGCATTTTTGGAAGGATCCGGATACTCTACTGCTTGCAACCCCAACTGCACCGTACTATGTAGACACAAGGTCATGCGCAATATCCACCTTATCCCTGTTTGAGCAGAAGTAAAGCAATCATTATGCACAGCCTTGTGTTCGTGTAGCAGGGCCATTGGAGCACCCCACACCATAGAGGGATTCGATCCGTTTTAGAATGCCTTCTAGGTCGATGTCGCATTCTGGGGCGATAAAAACAACAGGATTCACTCCCATTATAAATAATAGGACAATTCGGTTCTTGTTCCTCAACGGCTCTAAGTACTCAAAATAATTTTAAAATTCTTAATATATAATTTTTTTGGTAAGATAATATACAAATAACTTCTTAATATTTAAATAATTAAATATATATGCCAAATGTCAAATGCCAAATGTCAACTTATTTCTCTTACTCAAAAAAAAATATATCAACTTATTTTTTTGTTTATAATTGGAATAAATCTCTTATATTATAGTTATTAAATATTAATTAAAATTAAATATATCTCTTATATTTTTTTGGTAAGAATATACTTCTTTTTTTGTGGGTAAGAATATACCTCTTATATGGGTCCTAGCAATTCAATTCCTATCTAAACTTATTGGTCTTTTGATTCTTGACCCGTGAGAAAACCCATCCCATAATAGTCTCGTTTCATTTATAACAATTATTCGTGATGGTTCGGGCATTTTTGTGGTACATTATTTGTCTTCTAACAGTGGTAAAAATATCACGATCTTGGAAGCTAAAGTGGTTAGAGAAAGAATCATTCTAACTCGAAAACTTGGACTCAAATGCCTGAAAGTTAAATATGACTCCATTGAAGTAATCAATGCCATCAAGGAGATCAATACTCCTATTGAAGCCATTATCTATGTGGATGCCATTTTGCTTCGTACTTTCTTTCACTCCTTTGTTTCATCACACATATTAGTAGATCAACAAACAATGTAACTCACTCCATGGCTAAATTTGGGACGAAGAGCTCCTTTGCTTTTAGTTTCTCCTCCAGCCTTGTTAGCTTGAAAGTGATATATTTGTAAATTTTCTTTCTTCTTAATGAATATTTTAACTACCCCTAAAAAGGAGGGGAGGGGAAAGGATGAGCTACCTAACTGTAGGGGTGTAAATGAATAGTCGAAATCTGTTTCCGTATCCGTGTCCGGATCCGTCCGAAAGCTAAACGGATGCGGATACGGATAGAATATAGCCATCAGAAAAGCTATATTTACATGTAAGCGGATAAAATATCCGATCCGTACTATCCAAATCTGTCCGATAGCTAATCGGATGCGAATGTGGATGCGGATATAGCACTATTCGAGCCAAATCCGATCCGTTTACAGCCAGCCCTACCTAACTGGCCGTTAGGCTAAGTTTAAAATCAAATACAAGTGTTTATTTCTTAAATGATATGTTAAATAAATGATTATTTTTAATCATATCATGGGAAGATTTTTTAAAGCTCTTAATTGTATAGGAACTTTTTAAGAGAGAGAAAAAGAGCACATGGGTTAATAGAAACTCAAAAGACTCCATTTCAAAAGGACAAACAACTCTTATTTTGCCTTGTTCTAAAACAACATATTTTAATCTAAGTAAGTAGTCAAAACAAATTGTTAAACAAATCCTTGTTTACTAAAGATTTATTTATTATAATAAACCTAGACCAATGAACCCTAAGTCTCCATTAGTAAATCACTTAAATGTAATTTTTTTTATGGAATCACTTATTAAAGGTGATTGTTTTTAGGAAAATGATTCTTTGAACTTCTAGGGAGGGTAAGACGGTATGCTAAGACCCTTTCTCTTTATCTCTCTCCTCCTAACATGAATTAGAAAATTGAAACCATTCTGTCGCATCTCTTTGTTCGCACCCACCAAGTCTAACCCCCCAAAAAAACCCAAGGTTGGGCTTTCTTTGGGCCTAGGGTTATTCTTGAAATGAAAAATTAGAACCCAAGGTTGGGTTGGGTTTGGATCGATGCCTTAGGTAAACTTGAAACATTCTCAAGCCCAAGCCCAACAAAAAAAAATGTACAAAAACCAAGCCCTTTATTTAAATAAAACCATGCATATGACATACATAAATGTATATAGTCTACATAGTATAAAGGACAAAGTATTACTCCACACATAGAGGACGGTTCACGCAACGGCTCTAAGTACTCAAAATAAGTTTAAAATTCTTAACATATAATTTTTTTGGTAAGATAATATATAAAAATCTTCTTAACATTTAAATAATTAAATATATATGTCAAATGTCAACTTATTTCCCTTACCCAAAAAAAATATCAACTTGTTGTTTTCTTTGTAATTGGAATAAATCTCTTATATTATATATTAAATATTAATTAAAATTAAATATACCTCTTATATATATTTTTTGGTAAGAATATACCTCTTATATTAAATACACCTTCTTTTTTTTTTTTTTTGGTAAGAATATACCTCTTATATGGGTCCTTGCAATTCAATTCCTATGGAACCTTATTGGTTTTTCAATTCTTGACCCGTTGGAAAACCCATCCCATAACAGTCTCGTCTCATTTATAATAATTATTCCTAATAGTTCAAGCACTTTGTGGTAGGTTATGTGTCTCCTAATTGTGCTAAAAATAACACGATCTTGGAAGCTAAAGTGGTTAGAGAAAGAATCCTTCTAACTCGTAAACCTAGACTCCAATACCTGAAAGTTGAATATGACTCCATTGAAGTAATCAATGCCATCAAGAAGATCAATATTCATATTGAAGCCATTCTCTATGTTGACGACATTTTGCTTCTTACCTGCTTTCTCTCCTGTGTTTACTTTACACATTATTAGATCAACAAACAATGTAACTCACTCCATGACTGCATTTGGGATGGAAGAGCTCCTTTGTTATTAGTTTCTCCTCCAGCCTTTTTGGCTTGAGAGTGATCATTTTATGATTTTTTTTGGGAATAAGGAGAGAATATATTAGATAATTTGGTATTTACAACCTATAGTACTTCTTTCCATTGGCATCATTCCGTAATAGGTTGGAAAGTGCCGCCGGGAGCCTACGCACACACAGATGGAGTTCTTGGCAGTTAGAAACAAAGTTAGCTAGGAAGTCTGCACAAGAGTTTATTTCCCTGACATAATGTTGAAACACACAACCCCTAAAGCACCGTTGAAGCTTACGGATATTCTCGAGATATTTTTGTTATTTTTATTTCTTCATAATGAATATTTTAATTACCCCAAAACAAGGAGGGGGGAGGAGGATGAGCTAACTAACTGGCTGTTAAGCTAAATTTAAAATAAATACTTCTTTGAGTTGTTTGGTAAACTCAAATAAGTGTTTATTAATTAAATAATAAATTAAATAAATGCTTATTTTTAATCATACCATGGGAAGATTTTTAAAGGCTCCTATTTGCATAGGATATTTTTAAGAGAGAAAAGAGCACATGGGTTAATGAAATTCAGAAGACTCCATTTTCGAAAGGTCAAACAGCTTTTATTTTGGCATTTACCAAAAGTTCAAAACAACATATTTTAATCTAAGTAATTATTCAAAACAAGTTAGTAAATAAAACATTGTTTAATAAAGATTTTAATTTATTAAAATAAATCTAGACCAATGAACCACAAGTCTCCTTTAGTAAATTACTTAAAGGTAAATATTTTTTTTTGTTGAATCATCTACCGTGAGTCGCTAGGGAGGGCACCACGGTATGCTAAGTAGGGATGTAAACAAATCGGATTCGGCTTGGATAGTGCTATATTTGCATCCGTATCCGACTAGTTTTTGGACGAATTCGGATAGTGCTAAACGGATAAGGATTGAATATTTTATCCGTTTACATGTAAATATAGCTTTTCGGATAGCTATAGCCTATCTGTATCCGCATCCGTTTAGCTTTCGAACGGATTCAGATAGTGCTAAACGGATACAGACACTGATCAAAAACAGATTTCGGCTATTCATTTACACCCCTAATGCTAAGACAGTTTCTCTCTATCTCTCTCCTCCTAACTTGAAATGACTTCACTGCCCTTAGATATATGAAACCATTCTCTTGCACTAAATTGGTGCACTCTTCTATATCGTTTGCTCAGAATAACCACTCCTTTGTTTTTAATATCTTAAAAAAAAAATAAAAAAACCCTAATATAATATGATTATTTTCCCCTTCAAGTTTTCTCATTTCTGGAAGTTTTTAGGTAGGACAATTAATGTGTTACCTGTGAATTGCGACTTGGGCTCGAGATATATAAAGTTACCTAAGGCATCAATCCAAGCCCAACCCAACAACAGGTTCTAATTTTTTAGTCAAAGCCTAACCCTAGGCCCAAATAAAGCCCAACCCAACTTTAGGTTCTAATGTTTCAGTCCAAGCCTAACTAGGGGTGTAAACGGATGGGATTCGGCTCGGATAGTGCTATATCCGCATCCGCATCCTATTAGCTTTCGGACGGATTCGGATAGTGCTAAACGGATACGGACACGGATTCGGATCGGATATTTTATCCGTTTACATGTAAATACAGCTTTTCGGATAGCTATAGTCTATTCGTATCTGCATCCGTTTAGCTTTCGGACGGATTCAGATAGTGCTAAATGAATACGGACACAGATACGGAAATGGATTTCGACTATTCATTTACACCCCTAAGCCTAACCCTAGGCCCAAAGAAAACCCAACCTTGAATTTTTTTTTCTTTCCGGATTATACTTGGTGGAGATAAACCTGCCCAAGTGTCCACCCCTACTTTTATCAGACCTTTATTCCCTCAAGTACAGTACACCCTCAAATGCATAAAAAAGGTACATCTGATAGTGCAAAAGCACTTGAGGGTGTACTGTACTTGAAGTGTACTTTAAGGTGCACCGTCAGATGTACCTTTTTGGTGCACTTGAGGGTGTACTGTACTTGAGGTGATAAACATTCACCTTCAAAGGAAGTATATACATTATAGGCAATCTAACTTGCTACTTTATTTCTTGGCCAATTTTACCCAAAAAAAAAAATAAAATTTTCTTGGCCAATTTTGTTTACAATGTACACGAAAACTTGCTCCCTTGTAGGGATTTTTCTGAGGCTGACTTTGTCCATATACATGCCAAAGCCTCGTTTAAAGCTTTTTGTATAGCGGTTCTCTATTTATATTTGTTAAATAAAGCAGAGTGATTTACAGCTTAGAGTTCCAATCCATACTTAAGTTGCTAGGTAGAGATAGCCCAATAGTATATGAAGACAAATCTAAGGTCTCAGATGTGTGACTACACTTCTACAACACTCCCTCTCATGTATAGTTTCGACATACACGTGGAAAGACATATAAAGTCTCAGATAAACGATGTGGAACTACACCTCTTGTAAATGTTCAATTATAAATACAACGATCCCTAGTCATGCCATGAGCACTTTCAAGCTCCCAAAATCAACGCTTCAACAGATTTCAAGAGCAGCTTCAGAATTTTTATGGGGGCAAAATAACGATGAAAAGAAAATGTATTGGATTAGTTGGAAAAAGCTAACCAGAAGCAATGAAGCTGCTGGATTAGGTTTCAAAGACTTAAGAACACAAAACATTGTATACCTTGCCAATTGGGTTGGAGGTTTTTTTTATCACTAATGACAGCTCCCTATGAAGCTTTATTTTACCAATTAATTCAAGTTTCTTCCAAACAACATTTGGTAATCATCCTTCATTGGCATGGCTTGATCCCTGGGTGTGACTTTTCTCTCCAAAGGAAGTAGTTAGGTTGATTGGCAATGGTGAAAGCATCAATATTTAGGGGATAATTGGGTCTCAAGTCTCCCTAATAGGGAAATTCAAACTTAAACCTCAACATTGTTTATTGATGAAGCTTTCTGATCTCATTGATGAATGAAGAAGGTGCTTGAAAGCTGAAATAAATCATATTTTTGAAATTCATGAAGCATATCATATACCAAATAATTATTGTTTATTTATAATAAGGGGTGATGTTCTCTGCTTGGGAGCGCACGGGGGTGCAAGCTAGCTGGGTCCAGATATATGGGATAGGACATGGCAGTCATTTCGATCATTCGGGGGGCATTGCCGGTTATATTCATCCACCCCCATGTGTCTGGGCACATCCTGCGCCCTAGTGCAGAGAACATTTTCCCTTACAACTACCATGTACTAAATCTGCCTAGACCCAATCTTGTTTTTTTTTTCTCGGTATAACTAGACCCAATCTTGTTGACCTATTATAAAGATGTCATCATAGTCAACTTAAGTACCCCAGACATTTCCTCTACCCAATTTTTGCTTTTCCCCGAACTGACTCTTAGAACATCTTTGTTTAAATTACCATACTTGCCATCACCCTAATTCCTTTACAGTGAACTGTGAAATGCCTATGGATATGTTTTTTCTAAAGTGAAAACTGAAAAGATAATTTCATTAAAGCCCCGTTTGGTTAGATGTTATTTATGATCAAATTGTATGGCAAATTAAAAAACATATTAAGTATGAAAACTAAATTTTATTATGTTATTATATAAATTTCAGTGATATTATGAATAAAAATTAAGCAAATTTTACTTTTCATATTTACCATATTGTTGAATTAGTAACACAATAATTCTTATTAATTACCACAAAACTTTATTTTGTTTTAGGGAAAAATATCTCTACTTGGTGGTGTTTCCTACACCCTCTCACAAGGCACCGTGAAATGACACACTGGGTAGATAACTAGATACCCAGGTGTGCTCCCCCATTAGCCCAAATGCTTGTGTAGAGACCATGCGACCAAGTAGAGATCTCTTGCCCTTTGTTGTATTATATAATTGTATTGTCACTGTACTTCCATTCTAACCAAGGGGGGCTAATGGAACCAAAAATTTTCATATAGAAGAAGTGACTGCAACTTTCGGCTTCCTTTTGTACTGTAGAACTGGTCGTGTGTAGTAGACTTTCATTTCATAGATGAATGGGATCCCATTCACCATAGGGCGAGAGAGGGCGGGAAAGGATATTGGGATGGCATTTTGGGAACATACTAAAACCCTAGGAGAGGTTTGTGAACCCTAACTAGGATGGTGGGTGAACCATCCTCTATGGGCGGAGGGAAACTTAATTACTCCTTATCTATTATGCTAGACAAATGAACAAAATTTATATTGAAACCTAAAAGACACGGCAAGCAAGCCAAAATAGGTCATTATTTATCCTTCAAATAGCATAAACAGCAACATGTAACACAAACAAGGGAACTAGAATATAATCAAATCTTCAAATGTTGCTCAACCTAGAGACTTTGTCCAAACCAATCCATTCTCATTTATCCAATGACAGACTTCAATTAGTCCTGGACCAAAACCTAACACCTTAAAAGCTAGATGGTTTGGATTCCAAGTTGATGTGTCGTAATGGCATGCCATGATCACATGATTCACTTTCTTCCTAGCATGTATATCAACTACATATACTTTTACATTCTGGAAAACATGACAATAATAGACTTGAAATAGAAATGGCTGACTATGACATAAGACTGGTGGTTCTGAGAGGTTTCCATGGATGAGTTTCACAGCTCCAATTGTGACATTCTCATAAGATCCTTCTATGCTCTCAGTACTCCATATACCTACATGGTGCCCTAATTTCTCGACAACGAAATCGATGAGATCTTCTACAGAAGTTGCACAAGTGCATTGCTCACCTTCAATGGGACTCTTCTCACATATCTCAAGGGTGTCTCTAATGTACTCATCCATGCTTGATTCATCTACCACACCAAAAAGCTTATTCAATTCCTTGATACGGGTAAAGGAAAATGGAATTTTTGATGCTAGAGGTCGCGGCAAGAATGATTTATATGGCATTGGATCTCTTAGATCAGGGATGGTTATTAAACATCCTTCTTTCGCCATCGACTCTCGAAAATATGGTACTCCTCCTTGGCTGGCAACTGATAAGGTTGTTTCATTTAGACTGCCATCATATTTCACTCTTAAACCATTCCACTGTGCTATTGGTGGTAGGGTTGTGTCTTCTTTTGTCTTCTTGAATAATAGATTTGTAGAGCAAGCAACATTAGCCTGCTTACAAAAGGAATGTAGGTGGGAAGCCAATTGATTTTCCTCCACAAGTTTCATAAATACTACCATTTGATGGTGGCTTAATGGAGAAGCTTTTGAAGCAAACCAATGTGGAGGTTGTGGAAGATCAATGTGCTCTTCCCAATACTGTGAGAAGGCATTTTCAGCTTGAGAACCCTGCAATTTCATGAAGGAAAAAAATTATAACCAAATAAGAAAGATAGAAAAAAGAACAAACAATAACCAAGTTGCAATGAAATGGATAATAGAAAAAGCATAATTTTTCTTACACTAATATATGCTAGTATGAGAAGTCCAAGCAACAAAATGAGATGCGTCATGCTAGAACTGAAATAGAGAGAATGGAATGAGTTGGGTCTGTGCCTTTGTGTGAATGAGTTAGGAGAGATATTCCAATTTATATAGAAGGAAAATTTTGTAATACCAACAAATAAAAGGGGGTATATTTTTGTCAATATCTCCTATGAAAAAAATGAAAAACTTCTCTTTTCTGACTATTGTTAAAGAAAATTTTGAGCTACAAATAAGAGTTTCAACCATACACTTCTTTTATAGTCTAGCTAAATTGTGAGATTACAGTCTACTAGACTCGATCACGCCAAATGATGTAATCCTAAAGGATAACCTTTAAGTTGTCTTTAATTGCTTTAAATGACAATACTACAAAAAGCACAACCTAAAAACCTTAGTGATAGAAACTTTCAAACATTTCACAATAATGGACCTATCAAACATAGAATAAAATAATCGTCGTCAAATTAAGTCCATTGTAAATAAATTTGAGAACATTTTTTAAATATAATTTATTTAATAATATAAAATAAAATATTTTTTATAAACACTTTACAAAACAATTACTAGGCCATGGGTTTTGACCAGTCATAGTCCAAAAAATCTCTCTTGGATGTTTTCCCAAACGAGCAGTTGAAACCTGTGTCATCCCATCACCATTTATATCGTATATGTCGAGTGGCCAATATGTAGTTAGTTTTGTCGATAGACATCAATTATTAGCACACCACAAACGCACAAAATACAAATGCAATAATAAATACCTTTCAGGCATGGAAAAAAGAGACTACCAGAAATTCATGTTTCCAAACATAAGTGGCAACGAACCATTACAGAATTTTAATGAATCAGTATAGTATAGGAGTGCAAGTTTAGCCTTGCCGGGCTGAACCCGCCCTGAGCCCGAACAGGGCCTAGGCTGAGATACCTGGCCGTGAGGGTGGGTCAGGGCTGGAAATTTCTAGCCCAAAGTCAAGGTTAGGTCAAGCTAGGGTTGAGGCCAAAAGCTGAGCCCAGCCCGGCCTAGCCCGACCCTGTTATAAGTTATACCATAATATATACCTGTTTTAAGTTATACCATAATATATATATATATATATACATATATACCACGTCAAATGTCACATATATTTTGTTACATAATATATTATAAATATGAAGATAATAAGTAATGATATATTTTATTATAGTGTTATTTTACGCGAAATTGTTAATTTTGTCCCGACCCAGCCCAACTCAGTCTAGTCCATGCATCTCTCCCTTCCCCAACTTCATGATCAGGGCCAATCAGGGTCAGCCCAGCCCAACCCTGAGGGTGGGTCAGGATTGGATTTTCCAGGCCCTGAGTCAGGGTTGGGTCGGGCTTGGGCCCAGCTAAGGGGGCTCAGGGTTGGATTGGGGTTTTCAAAAGCCTGACCCAACCCAACCCTGTTGCAGTCCTAAATTATTGTTTAACACATTAAAGTACCCGTATTTATAAAATTTTTATCCTCTCTTGTTACAGCACGGTGCTGTAACGTATCGTGCGGCAGCTGCAGAGGCCATGTGCACCATGTGGGGCCTGCTGTGCCACATGGCCTCTGCAACCCTGCCCCTCTGCAACCCCGCACGATGCGTTACATCACCGTACTGTAACAGGAGAGGATAACGATTCGTAATTAGATTTCCAAGACAATCTCTATTGGGAAATATACTACAGGATAATCTATCCATTTGCAAGGTTTTAACCCAATCTAGTTTTTTTTTTTTTAAAAAACACCCAATCTAGTTTTCCCGCTTAGAGACATAATGTGACAAAAATTAGTAAAACGTAACTTTGACAGACATGGGGCAGCCATTAAATGCAAGGATAGAAACCATGTCATAGTGGACCATATAAAGGAGACGAGTCTGAAATTTTAATTCTACCAAAAAAAAAAAAAAAAAAGTCTGAAATTTTAATTGTTTACACGTGGCTGACCCAAAGTATGACCATTCTGCCCAATTAATTCATTCTCTACACTTGTTTTTGTATAGCATTCAACACAGAAAGAGTGTTTACTGTCCAAAAACGTTGTTGGTAACAAAGATATCGGTTACAGGACCTTTATCGCCTACGGTTTCTTGCCTGGTATAGTTTCTATAATTCTCTAACAAAGGGGGCGAAATGATCATTCCATTCTCTGATCGAACACTCTGCTCGAGTGGGGTCCACCCCCCTCTTGTTAGAGGACTGTAGGAATCGTACCGAACAAGAAATCGTAGATGATAAAAATTCATAGGTTACAAACGTAATTATTAAAATATTACACCCACTAAAGCAATAATAACATAAGAAATCTAAATTGCTATCAACTCAACCAGTATTTCCCAGCTAAAAGGTAACTGAAATTGAAAACAAGAAAATGAGACTGAGAATAGCACGTTCAACAAAGGGACCCAAACCTTCTCTTAATTAGGTTATGCGCAAGAGATCTTTAATTGGTTGCATGGTCTCTATTCAAGCAGCTGGGCCAATGGGTGAGTACGTCTGGGTATCTACCTAGGGGGTAGAGGTGTCATCTAACGGTGTCTTGTGAGAGGGTATAGAAAACACCACCAAGTAGAGATCTTTTTCCCTTAGGTTAGATAGATTACTTTCTTTACATTTCTATCTTACCAAAAATTAGGATGTTAGAAATTCGGAAACTAAAACAAATCAACTAAAAGTTGATGTCCTAAAGTTTTGCTTAATTTAAAATAGGAAAATAGTTTTCTGTCCGGGAGTGTGGACTATGCCGGCACTCTCATGTGTCTATTTTTCCTCAAAATAAGGGGGCAGAACTGTCTTTTCATATGGGGAGGAGAGAGATTGACTCATGGTGGTGCTGGCGTAGGCCACAATCCCAAACAGAATTCTTTTTCCCTTAAAAATATATCTTTTTTATAAAGAGTCAAAGCCATACATTTTTTAGGCCAGAAAAACCTCCAATATGGTTGGCTCTAGGAATGATTCAAATTGCCACCCAAGGAACCAATTTTGAGACTGTCAGGTTAGAATGCATGACCAAAGTAGGAAAACTTTGAGAGGTGGGGAATCTCAGAAAAATAATTATGATGAGAATTGGTATTAACAATTTAGGCATAGAAAACATAACATATTGTTTTATTTTTTTTGGTAAAAAAATATAACATATTGTTATTCAAGAAAATTTTGGCAGTAGATATATTAAGATATGTCTAATGTAGCAATATGCCAAATTTCTGTTTTAGAAGTTTTATGGCAAAAGTTTTTTTTTTTTTTTGGGTAGGCTATAGAGGATATCTTTAGACTAGCACCAAATCTTGCCACAAAGGAATGGTGGTGGGGCATTTCAACCATATGGAAAATTTAGAAAATCTTACAGGGTGGCGATATGTCAACTTTTAGATTAGATTCAAGCAGATACCCTTCCATGTATTGGAATATTTACTTGTATTTCCAGTAAGGGTGTCAACCCATTGGGCCTAGTCGGGCCCCACTAATTTTCACCCTTGCACCGTATAGGACCGTTTAAGTATTCGGACTTGCATTGGGCTGGCATGATCTTGTCTTATTTCGGTTGGTCGGTATTTGGTCTTTAATCAGGCTACTCATATTCGGGTTAAACGGGCCCAAACCGGGCCTAAGGCGGGCTAGTAAGCCATTTAACTCTAAACGATCTCAAGTTGGTATTCAGATTCAACCCCTATTTCAGCTAGGGATGTAAATGGATCGGATTCGGCTCGGATAGTGCTATATCCGCATCCACATCCGATTAGCTTTCGAACGGATTTGAATGGTACAAAACAGATATGGATCGGATATTTTATCCGTTTACATGTAAATATAGCTTTTCGGATAGCTATAGCCTATCCGTATCCGCATCCGTTTAGCTTTTGGACGGATTCGGATAGTGCTAAACGGATACGGATTTCAGCTATTCATTTACCCCCCTAATTTCAGCAGCATGTCAGATCCATTTGGACTTCCATTTAAATGGATCCTGAGTATGGATCCAGACCTTGACTATGACAATTTTATATGTTCAATAACAAGATTAAAAAAAAAAAAAACAAAGAGTGTATGGATTTGTTTGAAAAAATAAAAAATTAAATAAAGGGTCAGGTTTAGACGGGGCAAAAGGATCAGACTTCAGTCGCACTAATAAAAAGTCGGACCGGTTGGGTGCCCGATGGTTCTCAGGTGTGCACTGGGAATGATCGATTATAAGCGGGCCGGGCTTGAGCCGGACATGGTTACTAGTTGGGCCGGTTTGGGCATTAACCGGGAGGGCTCGGTCAGGCTTGCCGGTTCAGGCCTGAAATTGACACCCCTAATTTTCAGCTATCTTTTTTTTTTTTGTTTTTTTTTTGTTTTAAATATTACATTTTTCACTATATTTTCAAAGCTTTACTTTGTCACACGGCCATCTCCGTTTTGGCGAAAACTTAACATGTGGATAGAGACTTAGAATTCTACTTCTCCATAAAATTCAGCTCCATCATATGTGCCATGTTGTATATATTTTAATGGTTTAAAGATACCGTTGAACTACTAAAATTTTCCCAAGGTTTATAAACATGTATGAAGAAAAAGATATCATTATTTTCTCTCATCTTGTTTCTACCCCTAACACTTCAACTGAATACTAATGCCACCACAAATGATTACATGCAGTCTCGTTATCTAATTCCACCTTCTCTCAACAAAATTGTGTTATAATCAAAATAGCAACGCATCTCAGCCTAATATAGTATACTTACATTTGAACATTCAAACTTACTTATTTAGATTTTCAAAAATTAGGAACTACGTACATCTTCGAGTATACTCCTTAAAAAGCTTTGCAAATGAAGAGGACTTGATCTCTAGCAATTTGGTTGGAGAATCATATTCCAGTACAAGGCCTGCTTAAAACAATGAAATATATCAATCTGATTAATCATAGTACCAAAAAAGGTTGAGAAAAAAGTATTACTGAATTCAGTTGGACCCATTTGATTGTGGTGAATTAATTACTAGTTGCTAACCATTATCAAGAAGGAGGACTCTATCATTATCAAGAATTGATGTTATTCTATGTGCGATTGTGATGACAGTAGACCCTGAGAAGTGTTGCCTAATAGTTTGTTGAATTTGATAGTCAGTTGCAGTATCCACTGATGCAGTAGCTTCATCGAGCGCTAACAATTTGCTCCTCTTGAGTAATGCCCGCCCTAAACAGACTAGTTGTCTTTGCCCCATGCTCAAATTCTCTCCATTCTCAGTCACTGTGACAGCCAACATATGAAAAGGGTTAGCTATTTAGGAGTATATTTTTATTAACTTTTATTCCACTAATTCTTGTTGGAAAAAGGATTGGGGGCCTCGGAGGTTGGCTTGTCCACTAGAATTCAGGTATAACATATAATAATGCATTTGTGCATAGATAAATTCATGTTAAGCAACTTTAGTGTAAAGTGAAAAGGAGAAGAAACCAACCTACAGAATAGAGCTTCTTTTCCTTCTTTCTAACTACATCACCAAGTTGGACTTTCTCTACAACCTATGACAACAAAAAGTCCATGTCAACTTACTGCCTGCTTGATCAAGGTGGCAGAATTGATCATTAAAGATGAGTTAAGAAAAAGATAAAGTGAGCAAGCAACGGGGTGCAAAATTGAAAGGGAAAACAGGACAGTTAAAATAGTGTACTTCCTAGGTTCCAACAAAGAGAATCTCTTAAAGAGAAATATTTAAAAACTAGAAAAAAAAAATACTAAGCAGAAGATGACCACAAGAAAGATGTTCATAGTGATATATACATGTGCCACCCAATCAACTGCAATGTGTTTATTGTGTGTGTGTGTATCATTAGTAAGTAGAAGACATGTCCATCCTATCTTAGAATAAGTGAAAGCTCACCTCCCAGATCTGTTCATCAGTGTACACTTCAAGGGGGTCAAAATTGCTTCTTAGAGTCCCTTCAAACATTGTTGGGTCTTGTGGGATGATGCTCAATCTTGACCGTAAATCGTGAAGGCCAATCCTAGAAATGTTGATACCATCTATCCAAATTTGTCCAGCTATAGGTTCAATCATGCGAAAGAGAGCTTGTATGAGAGTTGATTTACCACTTCCCGTTCGCCCAACGATGCCAATCTTCATCCCTCCAGGGAAAGTGCATGTGAGTCCAGGCAAGACAAGAGGAAGGTGTGGGGCATACCGGACCTATATACATATTAAAATCATGAAACTTAGTAGAGTTCCATAAGAGCAAGAAGAATTATCCAACAATAAACAAGTAAATAAGCAAGGAGATAAAGACTTGAGGAATCAAGATCGAGAGTTACCTGCAAATCAACAATATCAACTTTCCCTTGTGATGGCCATTCATGATCTGGCCTATTTTCTTCTACCAATAGAGGGGGTTCACTAGGGATGCAAACGTACTGTAGTATTCTTTCAACGGATATAATTTTGGTCTCAAGTATGTTAAGACCCCATACAATTGCATGCATACTAAAACCAAGTCCATATGTAACAGCTAAACCCATAACACCTTCAAGAGAAAAAAGAGAAATAGAAGAAATTTCAAAATCATTCTTTCATGTGAGCGATCAATCAAAATCATTCTTTCATGTGAGCGATCAATCATGATTGTCTAAAGAATGGTTTTATAAGATCTCAAGTTCAACATTTTACCAGGACTAAGTACTCCCTTTGGCATTGAGATCAAGAAAACCAAACATATGGCATATGTGATGGATGCCAACATATCCATTCGAAAACATAACCACTCTATTGCACCAGAGAAATGAAATTTTGGTCTGGAATACCCATCCACTAGCTTGAGATTTGTGTCCATAAACCGCTCTTCTTGATTAAAGCACCTGATTGTGGTTGAACCTAAACTAGATTCAACAAAATGTTGTATAATTGGAGCTTGGCATACTCCAAATAATCGTGTCAGTTCTTGCGCTGCACATCTATAGTATTGCTACAAGGCATGGTTTATAAAAAGAAAAACGAAAATTAGGTACAATATAAAAAAATGTGAAATGAATGTACAGTTAGTGAGAAAATGAAATAGGTTTTTCCATATGAGAGATTTCTAATATGATATATGCTTACATTTATATGGTTGACAGTAATACTATCATCTGGATGAAACAATAAGAAAATATTTCATCCTATTTTATTTTCTTCAATTGTTCTCTTTTTGAATGGTTATTATTTTCTGTTTGTGTATGAGGATTGAATAATCTTCATTACTTGTATGTTGACTATATCCCTAAATTGTTAGATAAAATTGTAATAAACATGGACATAACTATATATATCTGGAATTTTGTGGCATTATTGGTTTTAATTTATCACCAAAACTTTTTATAATATTATTTCAAATTCAATTAATAACCGCATATATTTATATCCAATTTTTTTTTTCCGCTAAATCTAAATTTTCAATGCTAAGCAAGAAAATTTGGCCTTATTCTTTATCACTAAAGCACATCAATGTGTAGTTAGTGAAAACACGCAACACAATGCAAGCTAGGTAAATTCACTTATGCTAATTGCTTTTGCATGCTTAGCATAAAATGAAAACATATCCCACACACTTCACTTAGGAAAGAACAAGGATGTGAAGGAAAGATTAAAAAAAAAAAGGAAAATGGAAAAGAAAATATTTTGAAGGAAGGAAGGAGAATATTTTTCCATGGAAAATTATCAATTAATTAATAATGCAGAACCGATTCTTAAGGTGGTGCTCCTAGATAGGCTTCTCTTGACTGGCCAAATATCATCCACATTGCAGTGCCATTGAGGTTTCATATATCTGTCGAGGTGGATTGTTCAAATCATCACACGTTCATCTATCAAATTTGAATCCTGAATCGATGAAAATTCAATTTTCGCTTTTTTTTTTGGGTAAAAAGTTTTTGTAACTTTGAAACTACATAGTGATAGCTAGAAACCCAAACTAGGTGGGGGCATACAATAGAGTATTATCTAAAACTTGACACATCACTAATCCAAACAAGGAAGAACTATAGAATGGTTAGTTTGAAAAAAGAATCCCTCCACATGACTCGAAATTGTTGAACTACTAAAACAAGACTCTTAGTTAAGGTGGTAAAGTGCCTAGCGCACTTGGTAGCTAGTGGTGCATAAAGGCCCATTGCTATCTGGAGGTCTTGAGTTCAAGTCTCCTGGTTCACATCCTACATCCTTCCCTACCTATCCAAAAAAAAAAAAGACTCTTAGTTAAGCCTTGCAAAGGACATTTTCTTTTAATCCAGTAATATTTAGTTGTCAAGAATTATTTGTTAATTTACTATCTATCTATTATTTTAGAGTTATTTGTCAATTTATCATTTTAAATTACTTTCATAATATTAATACACTTATTATTTAGCAAGTATGAAAGTTGAGAAATTATTTATTAATTTAGTATTTACCGAAGTTGCCTTGGCAACAGACAGATCGAGCTTCTTAGCTGGGACACCAAATTCTACCATGTGTAAGGATTAAATGGTAAATCTAACCATTGAATATCTAAAAGATGGTCTAGATAGACTGCATGTTAAATTTCATACCTAGATTCAATCATTTACCCTCTTCCATGTAATGCCCTATGTCTACCCTCTCATTTATGTCCATCCACCCCTTGATGGTCCCTTGCACTCATGTTAAATCCATATATGTTTCAATGATCTACTTCACCACATGGATAACTTTGTTTGGGCTGAAACTGGACATGTCAACAAGGGACTTTGGGATCTACCATCTAAAAACTTTTCACCCAGTTTGATCAGCCATGTGGTAGAAGTAGGCACCCAACTATGGCTTGGTTATGTGGAATGTCATACCAGAAAACCTTCTCCCTTTCACACCCATACATATATGCGTCTACTGCTAAAAAAATTTGGTGTGAATAAAGTAATTCAGAATTAATTGATTAAACAAAGGTTGAACCATCTTGTATAATGACCTACTACTCATGGGGGAATATGATAGAGATTGGTTTTTTAAGTTTTTATCATAAGTATAAGTGGCTATAGAATTACCTGGTACCAAATGCATGTCACAGTCATAGGAATAAAAACTATTAATATTTTCCATGCAATCTGTGACATTACTGCAATAGTTCCCATGAGCGCTGTGATTGAAATAAGAAATGCTTCAATTTCATGTGGGATGGAGGTATCAAGTGCACCTTGATCTATGGATGCCTGTATACAAAAATAGAATTTGTTTAAAGTTTAAAATTATGATAACTTTTATGGTGATCAAACAAGAACATTTGGATCTTAATAGTAACTAAACATATTTACTAACCCGGTTTAAGATCCTTCCACTTGGAGTAGAATCAAAAAATGACAGGGGAGCACGAAAAATGCACAAATGCATTTTATTGAAAAGCATAGTAGCTGTCTTGTATCCAACAATTACAACGAGCATAGACCTTACAAATGCACAAAGGGTGCTTCCAAGGGTCAAAGCAAAAAAACCAAAGATGATTGTGGATCCCTTAAAATGAGGTCTTTTATCCGTTGAAACGGTAGTTGCCAATACCATCCAGTAACTACTAAATATTAAGAGAAGCTGAAAAAGAATTTGTGCCACCAATATCAATGGTACAAAAGCCCCTTTATATGTAGTGGTAATATACTCCCAATAGACTGAAAGACTAACTCCACCCTTTTCTCTCTTTTCTTCTTGGATAAGTTGCCCTTCTGGCCCAACCAATTTTTCTGTTTTGCCATTTTTTGGTTCCCTTTCCTCATCATTTTGAGTAGATTTCTCTCTACACGTCATATTATTGTCTTCTTCACCATCAACTAAATTATCTAAAGCAGCCCCATGTTCAACAAAATTAAAATCTGACAAAGCTTTCTCATGTGCACCCACTAACTCTATAAAGTCAGTACCTGAACTAAGAATTTCTTCATATTTTCCTGCTTGAGTAATCCTTCCGTCTTTCATAACCTGCAAAAACAAGAGAAGGTAAATATTCACTTTCAAACCAGGTTGAGGGAAATGGAGTCGGGAAAGAGAGATGTTATATTCTCACCAGGATAAGGTCAGCAGAAGGTAAAAACTCTACTTGATGGGTAACATAAATTACTATTTTTGAACCTAAAATTCCCAGCAAACACTCCTGGCACGAAAGTTAAAATTTTCACATTTAGGCACTCAACAATAATTTTCAATTACTTTAAAGATCCAAATAGTTATACATATTTAGATCATATTCAGTTTTTGGTGAAGAAAATTGTAATGTAAGAAATAAGATGTAGTGCTTCAAGGAAATTTCATTAAAAACAAGAAAAACATCGAAAGTGAGGTTAAAGAGCAACTACCTTAAAAAGATGAACTCCTGTGTGAGCATCCACAGCACTAAAAGGATCATCAAGAAGATAAATATCAGCATCATGGTATAAAGCACGTGCAATCTGGATCCTTTGCTTCTGCCCACCACTCAAATTGATCCCCCTCTCCCCTATAACAGTCTGGTCCCCAAAGGTACACAATTCTAGGTCATTCTTCAATGAACATGCTTCAAGGACCTTCTCATATCTTTCCTTGTCCATTTCCTTCCCAAACAATATATTGTCTACTATCGTGCCACTTTGTATCCAAGGTGATTGTGCAACATATGCCTTTGTCCCATTCAACTCAATAGCTCCAGATACCTTCGGCACCTCCCCTAATATACATGAAAGTAGGCTTGACTTGCCTGACCCAACAGAACCACAAATAGCCACTTTCATTCCATGGTACACTCGAAAATTAAGATCTTTTAATATGAGATTAGGGGAATTAAGGTCCCAAGAAAAATTCCCCTTGACTATTTCAATTACAACCTCGGCTCCATCTTTTGGAAGCTTTTGTATTATATTTGGATGAAGATCATCAAGACAAAGGAATGAGACTATCCTGTCAAAGGAAACTTTAGTCTGAACTACCATGGAGATTGTATCTGGGAGAGTATAAATAGGCTCTTGTAATATCTCAATTGTGGCAAGTGCAGATAGAATTTTTCCTGACTCTAGTGGAATTCCTATAAGGATACAAAACCCAAAAGTGACCATAGATACAAACATGGGAGCAGAAAAGTAGACAAATGCACTAATAGCTGATGTATAACGTAACTTTTTTAACCATTTTGTTTCAGAGTTCCTAAGCTCAATTATCTTAGCCAAGAACTTCATCTCCCAGCCTTGGAGCTTGAGAATTCGCATATTCCTTAGAGCCTCAGATGTCACCTTCATCCTTCTATCTTTTGAATCCATCAGTTCCCCCTGAAATTTCTCCTGTAGTTTTCCCAGTGGAACATTTGCTAGCATCAAAACTATTGTGGCAACAAAAGCTGCAAGTGAAGCAATCCCAAGGCTCTTGTACAAGATTAATAATGCTAGAACAACCTCAATAGGCACCCTCCATATATCATGCAAGTACCAACAGAAAAGGCCAATCCTCTCAACATCAACATTCATTAGATTAGTGTTCTCCCCACTAGTGTGGCTCTGCTTTGATTGGCTCGAAAGCCTAAGACCCTTTCTATAGATTATTGAGAATAAGGCAGCACGGACCCTAATTGCCATCTTTCGCAATTGAAAGAATAAATGCCTCTTTGAGAGGCAATTTATGAGCTTTGAAAGAAAGAATATAAACACCAGCACATAGCCTTTATATTTTAGTTTGTGAGGACTATTGAGATACTGAACAAAAGCATCAATAAAGTATGGTCCAACATAAGAAGCCAATGTGAATAAAATGGAGAGTAGAGCCGTCCATAGAATTTCTTTCCACATTGAGAGAATCAATACCTTTGCCAACTTAAAGGTGCTCACCTGACCACCATCTCCACCGTCATTACCATCATATTCAAATTTATTTCTAAAATGAGAAAAGATCACATTGGCACAATCACAATTGGCAAGCTGAGGAACATCTTCAAGGTCCAATGTTTTTTTATACCCCAATGCAAGCAAAGGGCCCATCCAAGAGAAAGTAAACAAACTTATAAGATTGGCATTTGCATAAGGAGTTACACTCTCTCCACCCACACTTGATCCTTGTTTGTCGTCACCATTGTTTCGGTTGGAACTAGTTTCCAAAAGAGGTTCTGAAAGACGAAAATCTTCTTCTCGCTCATTGCCTAGCAACCCAACATAACAAAATAACAAAACAACAATAACGGATACAACATCAGAGGCCCACAATAGGAATGGTAAGGAAGAATGCTTCCAATACAAACCAAGATGTATAAAAAGATATGAAAAGGACATTAGGAAGTAGATAGCACACCAAATCCTTAGTAGAATGGGGAACCTATGCTCACTTAAATGAGAAAACTGGTAGTGCAAGTAAGCAAGTATCACAAACCAAGTGAGTGTTCTGAATGTAAGATCCAATTGGACAACAATCTTTAGATCAGACCAACCATGTCTATAACTAGAGAGGTAGTTTAACATGCATAGGAGAAGACCACAGAAAGATAGGCCCATGCAAGATATTAGGGCTGACGAATAACAACAGTATGTATTCTTCAACATTGGTTTGGAATTTTCAAGGGTAGGCATTTTATATCTCTTGGAAGCCCAGAAAATAAATAAAAATAATAAAAAAAATAAGTGAAAAGAAGCAGAAAACTCATGCAAGAAAATGGTTGTAGAAGACTGTGAAAAGAATATCCAAATATTCAAGTCATTCTTTGATTCTTCAAAATCATCCATGTTTCTTCTGTTTGCAATTTGATGGCTCAGCTCAATCAGGTCCAATAAAAAAGTTAACAACTTTTCCACATTCTAAACTGCAACAGACCCATTTGCAAAGTTGTTGTAGAAGCTCTAGCATCTAAATACCAATCATTTCTACCTTATGAGTTCGATAAAAACTTAGATCAATAGTGGAGTCTCTATGTCCCCCTTAGACGTAGTTCAACCTGTTAATGAACAGACAGAACAAGATTTTTTTTTTCCTGAAAACATAAAAATAGAAAAATAATTAGTAAAATTTTTATAGAAATATCAAGAATAGAAAAAGAGTTAAGTATAGTTTAGTCTATGTTAATTAAGAACAACAATAGATAGAACAAAAACTAACTTAGTAATATGAAATTTAATAAACCAATCTATATTTTAGAATTAACATATTGGAGAAAAATCCAAGGAATTACAAAGAACTTCATATCATATGAACACCAAGTGATGCATTGCAATAGATTTCTACAGCTAAACAAAAAGGGGGAAAATGAATACTAGATCCATATAAACATCAAAGAAAAAACATCAACAACATAATTAACCTATGAATAGGAAAGTCAAATGTTGACATAGAATGGCCTCTCTACAAGAAACCTTGCCAAACCATTGATGGCAACTTCAAGATCATCGAAAGTGGGGGGGGGGGATCCTAGTGACACAACACTGCTACTAACCACATTGAACATGATTTCAGCTATAAATCAATAATTAGATTGAGTCATACACTATAAGTTAAGAGATTTATTCAAATTCATCTCCTATTATCAATACAATTTCATTTGTTGCATATGGTGACATATTTTTGAGTTGCTAGTTACACAACACCACAACTAACCACACTAAACCTAATTTTATCTATACATCAATCACCAGTTAAGTAAATTTACCAAGTCGAGTGACTCATTTCAATTCATTTCATATGATCATTATACAAAATCATGTTATTTATAAAGGAATAGTGTCTATCTCTAGTTCTGATAATAGTAATAAAAAATAAGGGGTGTTGTTCTCTGTGCCGCAACGTAGGTTGTGCCCAAGCACATGGGGGTGGGCGCAATGACCACCCCTGCCCCTTTGCACAGGCTGCCATGGGTTTTACCAAGAGAGGAGGGGGGGAAATGGAATAAGGCAAGAGGAACTGCTCTCTCATACGACAACTTTTTCTATTTGATTGATTAGAAGAGTTAAGAATCTCCAATGTTGATCTTAACTTTAGTTTTAGACTTTGATCAAACATCTTATCTCGTCTTATTCTTTTTTTTTTTTTTTTCTTTCATAAATGGAATGGAATATGGATGGATTGAAAAATACTTCCATTTGAAAGTTTTTGATGTTGTTTTCCCATAAAAGTTTCAAATTCTGTGTAGTTAACCATACCTATCATGTTTCAGCAGAGAGAGAGAGAGAGAGAGAGATGTACCTTGATGATGAAAAAGCTTCAAATTAATTATTCTATGTTTCTGCATGGCAAACGCTTAACTTCTTCCTGCACTACTTCTTCAAAGAACCCCAAGAAAAAAAATTTCCCTGCACCTCATCAATGAAGCTGGACCGTGGCCTCTGCTGGTGAGGAAGGAGCATTTCTTAATTCTTAATGAGAAGGAAATTAATGGGCATGTATGGCTTGGTATAAAAATCCTCTGCCGTACTGCAGGGTGTGTAGTGCACATCTTGCGGCAAAGCAAAGGCCCTATGTGTGCCATGTGTGCTGCACAATGTGCACCGCACACCCTGCAGTATGGCAGAGGATCCGGATTCGTCTCCTTCATAGCTCCTGCCTTGCTGAGAAATAGGAAAGAAGCGGGGCCGTATCCTCTGAAACTGCCTGAGAAATAGGAAATTGGCAGGTCGGTATCCTCTGGAGCACGCGTAATTCTCAGAAAATGCATGGCGGGTCTGAATCTCTAGAACACCTATTGCGCGGGATGTCCAATTAAATTCAAATACATGATAACTACCTAAAAATTTGCAGAAAGAAAAGAGTTCATCCATGGAAACAATTGTCTGCTTGACCATTTTGAGTTCTATGAAGTCAACAAGTTTATTTATGGAAGTGAACTAATTAATGAAGTGCAGCAAAATGATATCCTACATTGAACATTGAAGAGCAATTTGATCATTTCATGAGAGGAGAGAAATAGATACAGGCTGTGGATTGCAACTTGGGCTCGAGATATGTAAAGTTACCTAAGGCTTCAATCCAAGCCCAACCCAACCTCACTTTCTAATTTTTCAGTCAAAGCCTAACCCTTGGCCCAAATAAAGCCCAACCCAACCTCAGGTTCTAATGTTTCAGTCAAAGCCTAACCCTAGGCCCAAAGAAAGCCCAACCTTGAATTTTTTTTTTTTTTTCGGATTATACTTGGTGGATTCGATAAACCTGCCCAAGTTTTATGGACACCTCTCTCTCTAAATGTTATGTTCCTCAAATATGTTTTGCAATAAGATTTGTGAAGCTCTATATTTTGGTAGAATAATCTAGTTTCTCATGTAGGAAGTATATACATTATAGGAAATCCAAAATGCTACTTGATTTCTTGGCCAATTTTTTTCACAATATACACAAAAATTTGCTCCCTTGTAGAGATTTTCCTGAGGTTGACTTTGTCCATATAGATGCTAAAGCCTCGTTTAAAGCTTTTTGTATAGCGGCTCTCTATTTATATTTGTTAAATATAGCAGAGTGATTTACAGCTTAGGGTTCCAATCCAAACTTAAGTTGTTAGGTAGAGATAGCCCAATAGTATATGAACACAAATCTAAGGTCTCAGATGTGGGACTACACTGTTACAACACTCCCTCTCATGTATGGCTTCGACATACACGTGGAAAGACATATATAAAGTCTCGGATAAACGATGTGGTACTACACCTCTTGTAAATGTTCAATCAACAGATCTCAAGAGCGGCTTCAGATTTTGGTGGGGGGAAAATAACGATGAAAAGAAAATGCATTGGATTAGTTGGAAAAAGCTAACCAGAAGCAACGAAGCCGATGCATTAGGTTTCAAAGACTTAAAAACACAAAACATTGTATACCTTGCCAAATTGGGTTGAAGGTTTATTTATGTCACTAATGACAGCTCCCTATGAACCATGAAGCTTTATTTTGCCAATTAATTCAAATTTCTTCCAAGCAACATTTGGTAACCATCCTTTATTGGCATGGCTTGATCCCTGGCTGTGACTTTTCTCTCCAAAGGAAGTAGTTAGGTTGATTGGCAATGGTGAAAGCATCAATATTTAGGGGATAATTGGGTCTCAAGTCTCCCTAATAGGGAAATTCAAACTTAAACCTCAAAATTGTTTATTGATGAAGCTTTCTGATCTCATTGATGACTCAAGAAGGTGCTGGAAATCTGAAATAATTAATCATATTTTTGACATTCATGAAGCATATCATATACCAAATAATTATTGTTTATTTATAATAAGGGGTGATGTTCTCTGCTTGGGAGCGCACGGGGGTGCAAGCTCGCTACGTTCAGATACATGGGACAGGATGTGGCAGCCAATTTGGTCATTCAGGGGGACATGCCGGTTATATTTGTCCACCCTCATGTGTCTGGGCACATCCTACGCCCTAGTGCAGAGAACATTTTCCCTTACAACTACCATGTACTAAATCTGCCTAGACCCAATCTTGTTGACCTATAATAAAGATGGCATCATAGTCAACTTAAGTACCCCAAACATTTCCTCTACCCAATTTTTGCTTTTCCCCGAACTAACTCCTAGAGCACCTTTGTTTAAATTACCATACTTCCCATCACCCTAATTCCTTTACAGCGAACTGTGAAATGCCTATGGATATGTTTTTTCTAAAATAAAAATTGAAAAGATAATTTCATTAAAGCCCCATTTGGTTAGATGTTATTTATGATCAAATTGTATGGCAAATTCAAAAACATATTAAATATGAAAACTAAATTTTATTATGTTACTAAAAATTTCAATGATATTGTGAATAAAAATTAAGCAAAATTTACTTTTTATATTTAACGTATTGTTGAATTAGTTACACAATTATTCATACTAATTACTACAAAACTCTATTTTGTTTTAGGGCACAAGTTCTATCCGAGAGCGCATCTCGGTGCAAGCTGTGCCCAGACACATGGGGCGGGACATGTGTGGGGTTTGGGTCATTCAGGGGGTGGGCTAGTCATTCCCCCACCCCCATGTGTCTGGGTGTACCATGCGCCCCCCAGTGCAAAGAACTTTATCCCTTTGTTTTATTATATAATTTTATTGTCACTTCACTTCCATTCTAACCAAGGAGGCTAATGGAACCCAAAAATTCATATAAAAGAAGTGACTCTATAATAGAAGTGATATTTTATGTGATAATTCCTTAGTTTGGATTGCAATTGTGAGTGTATAAGTAGGTGAAGGAATCTACATGTTGGAAACTCAATAACCTATAATACACCTACTATAAAGAAAAGATTACAATACTATAAATGAAAGATTGAGGGACACAATGTAGAGATCATGAGAGATTGCATGCTTGATACTCAAGCAATGACAAACATAGAAAGAAATTGAATATGGTCGGATATGGTGTGATATGGTCTGATACACCCCCTCAAGATGAAGATTTGAGCATGCGAATCTTCAGCTTGTCTCAAAGAAAAGAGAATCTGGCGTACCGAGCCCTTTGGTCATAATATCGGCAATCTGATCTTTGGTAGAAATAAAACAGACTTGAAGGTCACGTTTGACAACTTTGTCACAAACAAAGTGGAAATCAATTTCCACGTGCTTGGTGCGGGCGTGAAAAATAGGATTTGCCTAGAGATACGTGGCGCCAATGTTGTCACACCATAACACAGGAGCCAAGGAGGTGGAGAAGCCAAGTTCACCAAATAGAGACTGGAGCTAGGTGAGCTCAACACAGGCATCAGCAAGGGCCTTGTATTCGGACTTAGTGGAGGACCGGGCAACAATCTTCTGCTTCTTGGAGGCCCAATCAGCAACAGAGAAAGCCTGGAGATCTTGAGAGGAAGACTGGGTGATATGGAGCCCATAATCAACAGTGTGTTTGAGGTAGTGTAAAATACGCTTTACCATGGTCCAATGTTCTTCTGTAGGGTTATGCATGCATTGGTAGACACGATTCATAGAGAAACCTACATCCGGGTGGGTAGGGTGGGTATAGAGTAATACACTGCAATGCACCAACTATCGATCGGTACTTAGTTGGATCAAAAAAAGGTACACCCCCTGTAGTAGATGCTTTAAATATAGTGGTCATTGATGTAAGAGCCGGCTTGCAATCCAACATGCCAGTCCGTTGGAGAAGATCAGTAATATAGTGTGACTAAGACAATGTAAGGCCATCAGAGTGTTAATTTGCCTCAATCCCCAAAAAGAAATTCAAGCGGCCCAGATCTTTGATCGAGAACTCAAAAGCAAGCTGTTGTAACAGTGTATCAATATGCATGGGCTGATTCCTAGTGACCAGAATGCCATCGACGTACACAAGAACATAAGAGGTCGTGGGACCTTGTGTATAAATGAACAGTGATGGATCCGCTTGGGACGACCGAAAACTAGATTGAATCAAGAACTAGGACAATCGGCTGAACCAGGCACGAGGGGCCTGTTTGAGTCCATATAAAGATTTGTGCAACCTGCATACATGATTTGGTCGATTAGCATCTTCGAACCCCTGAGGTTGAGTCATATAAACTTCCTTATTAAGAATACCATGTAAAAAGGCGTTTTAGACATCAAGTTGTCGAACACCCCATCCATTACAGATAGCCAAGGTGAGTACTGTGCTGATGGTTATAGGTTTGACAACAGGGCTAAAGGTCTCATCATAATCCAAGCCTGCTGTTGATGAAACCCCTTGGCCATAAGCCTCGCCTTGTATCGTTCAATAGTCCCATCGGCCTTGCCCTTGATTCTGTACACCCACTTACAACCAACCAAATTTGCATTAGTAGGGGGAGGCACCAATGACCATGTGCCATTTTTAAGCAAAGCCGCAAACTCATCAGACATGGCCTGGCACCATTGAGAATCCTTCATAGCCTGAGTGTAACAGATAGGTTCTAAAGGGGGAGATGGGTCAGGGGTTATTTGGGTAAAATTGGCATGAGGGGCTGTGGAGGGATCAGCATACAGCTCACTTAGGAGGCATGTACGACGTGGGGGAGATGATGGAGGGGTTGGGGATGGGGAGGGTTGCGGACTACGGGAGGGAGATATGGGATCAACATCAGGGATGGGGGTTTGGGGTAAGGGGGTTTGTGGTGAGTTAGGGTTTGGGGTTTGGACAATAGGTAATGGCGGATAGGGTAAGATGGTGAGGGGTAGGGAAGCCTATGTTGGCGTGAGGGATGTGGGAGGGGGAGTTGATTGGGTTTCGCGAAAGGGAAATCTAAGCTCATCAAAACAAACATGACATGCAATATAAATGCGATGGGACTCAAGATGCATGCAACGGTAGCCGTGGTGATGTGAACTGTACCTAAGGAAAATACAAGAAGCGGACCGAGGATCAACTTTATGATTATTGTAAGTGCGAAGAAAAGGAAAACAAAGGCACTCGAAAACTTTGAGAAAGCTATAATCTGGTGGATAAGATGATAGAAGATGATAGGGGAAAGGTTCCCAAGGGTGGGAGTGGGCATGCGATTGATTAGGTATACTGTCGTTTCAAAGGCATAATCCCAATAAAGTTGAGGAACAGAGGCATGATGCATAAGGGTCAGCCCGGTCTCAACAATATGACGATTACGCCTTTTAATGGTGCCATGTTGTTCATGAGTGTGAGGGCAAGAAATTCGATGGTGAATGCCAAGGGTGGCAAAAGAAGAATGGTGAGATCAAAACTCTCACCCCCAATCAATTTGCACATTTTTAATTTTGGTAGAGAATTGTCACTCAACTAATGTTTGAAATTGCTTAAACACAGAGAAGGCATCAGATTTAGCCTTAAGAGGATAAAACCAAATATAGCAAGTAAAATCATCTACAAAAATTAAGAAATAACGATGTCCATCAGATGAAATAGTGGGATAAAATTAAAAATAAAGGAGAACTACTACGATTATGAGAGTCACAAAGGTCAAACGGCTTGATTTGCCTATTTGACAAGCAGAACACAAATGCGGAGACGAAGGAAGCTTGACATCATTAACCATGAGGCGAAGGGAGTGGTCATGAGGGTGACCCAGACGTTGGTGCCAGTGATCATAAGAGGAAACCTGAGCATTATTGGTGGAGGGAGCATGGACCGGTGGAGATGGCAGGTGGTAGAGACCGTCTTTACTAGGCCTCGTAAGGAGAATGCGATTGGAATTAGATCCTTCACATGAAAATGATACCATAATAGAAGTGATATTTTATGTGATAATTCCTTAGTTTGGATTGCAATTGTGAGTGTATAAATAGGTGAAGGAATCCACATGTTGAAAACTCAATCACCTATAATACACATACTATAAAGAAAAGATTACAATACTATAAATGAAAGATTGAGGGAGACAATGTAGAGATCATGAGAGATTGCATGCTTGATACTCAAGCAATGGCAAACATAGAAAGAAATCGGATGTGGTCTGATACTCTACAACTTAAAAGAAGCACCCCCTCCTTTGCGCGCAAAAAAAAAAAAAAAAAGCACCAATAACCAAACCTATTTGCATGAAAATGTAGCTCAAAAGATGTCATTATTTATCCTTCAAATAGCATAAACAGCAACATGTAACACAAACAAGGGAACTAAAATATAATCAAATCTTCAAATGTTGCTCAACCTAGAGACTTTGTCCAAACCAATCCATTCTCATTTATCCAATGACAGACTTCAATTAGTCCTGGACCAAAACCTAGCACCTTAAAAGCTAGATGGTTTGGATTCCAAGTTGATGTGTCATAATGGCATGCCATGATCATATGATTCACTTTCTTCCTAGCATGTATATCAACTGCATATACTTTTACTTTCTGAAAAACATGACAATAATAGACTTGAAATAGAAATGGCTGACTATGACATAAGACTGGTGGTTCTGAGAGGTTTCCATGGATGAGTTTCACAGCTCCAATTGTGACATTCTCATAAGATCCTTCTATGCTCTCAGTAGTCCATATACCTACATGGTGCCCTAATTTCTCGACAACGAAATCGATGAGATCCTCTACAGAAATTGCACAGGTGCATTGCTCACCTTCAATGGGACTCTTCTCACATATCTCAAGGGTGTCTCTAATATACTCATCCATGTTTGATTCATCTACCACACCAAAAAGCTTTTTCAATTCCTTGATCCGGGCAAAGGAAAATGGGATTTTTGATGCTAGAGGTCGCGGCAAGAATGATTTATATGGCATTGGATCTCTTAGATCAGGGATACTTATTAAACATCCTTTTTTCGCCATCGACTCTCGAAAATATGGTACTCCTCCTTGGCTGGCAACTGATAAGGTTGTTTCATTTGGAAGGCCATCATATTTCAATTTTAAACCATTCCATTGAGCTATTGGTGGCAGGGTTGTGTCTTCTTTTGTCTTCTTCATCAATACATTTGTAGAACAAGCAACATTAGCTTGCTTACAAAAGGAATGCAAGTGGGAAGCCAATTGATTTTCCTCCACAAGTTTCATAAATACTATCATTTGATGGAGGCTTAATGGAGAAGCTTTTGCAGCAAACCAATGTGGAGGCTGTGGAAGACCATTAATATGCTCTTCCCAGTACTGTGAGAAGGCATTTTCAGCTTGAGAACCCTGCAATTTCATGAAGAAAAAAAAAATAACAACCAAATAAGATAAAACAAGAACCCAAGTTGCAATGAATGGATAATGGAAAAAAAAAAAATTTCCTTACACTAAAATATGCTAGTATGAGAAGTCCAAGCAACAAAATGAGATGTGTCATGGTGGAACTGAAATAGAGAATGAAATGAGTTGGATCTGTGCCTTTGTGGGAATGAGTTCGGAGGGGTATTTGAATTTATATAGAAGGAAAGTTTTGTAGTACCAACAAATAAGTATCCAAATTCCTATGAACTCCTCAAGTATTTACCAACTAAAAGGTTAATTAAGAATGTTAGGATGTTAATTCCTAAAATTCACTTTTTAAAAGGTTATATAGAGACTTAATTCCTTTGACATTCCTAACTTATTTACCAAAAATTAGGATATTAGAAATTCAGAAACCAAAAACATCAACTAAAAGTTGATGCCCTAAAGTTTTGTTTAATTAAGAATATATCTTTTTTGTCAAGAACCAAAGCCATACATTTCTTAGGCCAGAATATATAACCTCTCATATGGTTGGCTGTAGGAACAATTCAAATTGCTATTCGAGGAACCAATTTTGAGACTGTTGGGTTAGAATGCACTATCATGGAAGGAAAACTTTGAGAGGTGGGGAAACTCAGAAAATTAAATATAGCGAGAATTGGTATTAACAATTTAGGCATAGAAACCATAACATATTGTTATTCAAGGAAATTTTGGCATTAGACATGTCTATTGTAGAAATATGCCAAATTTCTGTTTTAGAATTTACCACCCAAAAAAAAAAAAAAAAATCTATTTTAGAAGCTTTATGATTTTTTTTGTTTTTTTTGTTTGACAGGCTCTAGAGGGATCTCTAGACTGACACCATCTTGCCACATGGAATGGTGATGTGGAATTTTGATCATATGGATATTTAGAAAATCTTATAGGCAGCAACATGTCAAATTTTAGATTTAGATTCAAGCATATACCTTTCCAGGGATTGGCATATTCACTTGTATGTTAAGCTGTCCATTTTTTAAATATTTCATTTTTCACTAGATTTTCAAAGCTTTATTTTGCCACATGGCCATCTCCATTTTGGCTAAAACTTAACATGTGGATAGAGGACCTAGGAGTCTACTTGTCCATAAAATTTCAGCTCTGTCAAATGTGCCACGTCGTATATATTTGTAATAGTTTAGAGACACTGTTGAACTACTAAATTTTTCCCAAGGTTTATAAACATTCATGAATAAAGATGTCATTTTTTTTTCTCATATTGTTTCTACCCCCAATACTTCAATTGAATATTAATGCCACCTCAAAGAATTACATGCAGTCTCGATATCTATTCCACCGTCTTCTCCCAACAAAATTTGTGTTATACTCAAAATAGCAATGCATCACACCTCAGGCTAATATAGCATGCTTACATTTGAAAATTTAAAACCCACTTATTTAGCCTTTCAATACTAAGAACTACATGTTCGAGTATACTCCTTAAAAAGCTTTGCAAATGATGAGGACTTGTTCTCAAGCAATTTGGTTGGGGAATCATATTCCAGTACAAGGCCTGCTTAAGACAAAGAAACATGTCAATCTGATTAGTCAAAGCACCCAAAAATGAATGAGAAGAAGTATTACTGTACTAATTGGACCCATTTGATTGTGGTGTACTAATTGCTAGCTGCTAACCATTATCAAGAAGGAGGACCATATTGTTATCAAGAATTGATGTTATCCTATGTGCGATTGTGATGACAGTAGACCCAGAGAAGTGTTGCCTAATAGTTTGTTGAATTTGATAGTCAGTTACAGTATCCACTGATGCAGTAGCTTCATCGAGCACTAACAATTTGCTCCTCTTGAGTAATGCCCTCCCTAAACAGATTAGTTGCCTTTGCCCCATGCTTAAATTCTCTCCATTCTCAGTCACTGTGACAGCCAACATATGAAATTGGGTTAGCTATTTAGAATCATATTTTTCTTAACTTTTCTTTTGCTAATTCTTGTTAGAAAAGGGGTTGGGGGACTGGAAGGTTGGCTTTTGCACTAGAATTTAGTTATAACATACAACAATGCACTTGTGTGTGGATAAATTGATATTGAACAACTTAGTGTAAAGTGAAAAAGATAAGAAACCAACCTGCAGAATAAAGCTTCATTTCCTTCTTTCTAACTTCATCACCAAGTTGGACTCTATCTACAGCCTATGACAACAAAATGTCCATGTCAACTTACCACCTACTTGATTATTCAAGATGACATAGAATTGAACATTAAGGATGAGCTAAGAAAAATATAAAATGAACAAGCAAGGTGGTGCAAAATTGAAATGGAAAACATGACAGTTAAAACAGTGCACTTCCTAGGTTCCAACAAAGAGAATCTTCTAGGCCAATCTGGCTTAAAGAAGGTCAAATACATCTAATGAAATGATTTTAATTCAATATCTTAGCAAAGATGTAAATACGAAAAAAAAAAAAAACCTAAACAAAAGATGACCATGAGAAAGGAATTCATACAGATACATGTCCCAACTAGGCAATTGCAATGTGTTTGTTTTGTTTGTGAATCATTAGTAAGTAGAGGACATGTCCATCCTATCTTAGTCACTCATTAAAGATTATTTATTGAATGAAAGAAAGCCCACCTCCCAGATCTGTTCATCAGTGTACTCTTCAAGCGGGTCAAGATTGCTTCTTAGAGTCCCCTCAAACATTGTTGGGTCTTGTGGGATGATACTCAATCTTGACCGTAAGTCGTGGAGGCCAATCTTAGAGATGTTGATACCATCTATCCAAATATGACCAGCTACAGGTTCAAGCACACGAAAGAGAGCCTGCACGAGAGTCGATTTACCACTTCCCGTTCGCCCAACAATGCCAATCTTCATCCCTCCAGGGAAAGTGCATGTGAGACCAGGCAAGACAAGAGGAAGGTGTGGGGCATATCGGAGCTACATACATATCAAATAATATAATCATGAAACTTAGTAGAGTTTCATAAGAGCAAGAAGAATTGTCCAACAATATTAGGTTTCAATGGGTCTATTCCATAAAACAAGTAAATAGGTAAGGAGATAAAGACTTGAGGAATCTAGATTGGGGGTTACCTGCAGATCAACAATATCAACTTTCCCTTGTGATGGCCATTCACGATTTGGCCTATTTTCTTCTACCAATAGAGGGGGTTCACTGGGGATGCAAATGTATTGCAGTATTCTCTCAACGGATATGATTTTGGCCTCAAGTCTGTTAAGATCCCATATGATTCCATGCATACTAAAATTAAGCCCATATGTAACAGCTAAACCCATAACACCTTCAAGAGTGGAAAAAAAACAAACAAAATTCAAAATCATTCTTTCATGCATGTGTATGATCAATCACGATTGCCTAAAGGATGGTTTTATAAGATCTCAAGTTCAACTTTTTACCAGGACTAAGTACTCCTTTCGGCATTGAGATCAAGAAAACCAAACAAACGGCATATGTGATGGATGCCAACATATCCATTCGGAAACATAACCACTCTATTGCACCAGAGAAATGAAATTTGGGTCGGGAATACCCATCCACCAGCTTAAGATTTGTGTCCATAAACCTCTCTTCTTGATTAAAGCACCTGATTGTGGTTGAACCTAAACTAGATTCAACAAAATGTTGTATAATTGGAGCATGACATACTCCAAATAATCGTGACAGTTCTCGTGCCGCGCATATGTAGTATCGCTACAAGACATGGTTTATAAAAAAGAAAGCTAGGTTAGGTACAAAATAAAAAAATAAAAAAAATTGTGCAATGGCTGTATAGCTAGCTGAGAAAATGAAATAGGCATTTTCCTATGAGATATTTCTAAATGTGATGTGCTTACATTTATATGGTTGATAGTGACACTATCATCATGAATGAAACTATAGAAAAATATTTCATTCCATTTGATTTACTTCATTGTTCTTTTTGAATGGTTACTATTTTCTAATTGTATATGATGATTGAATAATGTACATTACTTGTATGTTGACTATATCCCAAAATTTCTATTCCTAAATTCTTAAATAAAATCTATACTAAACATGAACATAACAATATATATCTGAAATTTTGTGGTATATCCAGTTTTTAATTTATCACCAAAACTTTTTATCATGTTATCAAATTTCAAATTCAATTAACAACCACATATGTTTATATCCATTTCCTTGTTAAATCCAAAATTTGTAATGATAAACGAGACAATATGGCCTTATTCCTTATCGTCAAAGCACATGAATGTGCAGCTTAGTGTAAAAAAGTAGCATCGTGCAAGATAAGTAAATTCACTTTGGGTAATTGTTTTTGCATGCTTAGCATAAAATGAAAGCATAGCCCACACGTTCCACTTAGGAAAGTAAGAGGATATGAAGGAAAGATGGGGAAAAAATGAAAAATGGAAAAGAAATCTTTTGAAGCAAGGAAGAAAAGTATTTTTCCATTGAAATTTATCAAATAATTAATAATGCGGCACTAATTCCTAAGTTGATGCTCCTAGATAGGCACTTCTCTTGACTGGCCAAATATCATCCACATTGTAGTTCCATTGGGTCTTAATTTGTCAATGTGGATTGTTCAAATCATCACACATGCATCTATCAAATTTTAACCCTGAATGGTTGAAAATTTAACTTTTGCAACTTTGAATCTACATAGGGATAAAAATCCTAAACATGGTGTGGGGCATACAATAGAGTATTGAATCCAAAACTTGACACATCACTAATACAAATGGGGAACAACTATCGAATGGTCGGTTTGACAAAAGCAGTCCTCCACATGACCCGAAATTGTGGGACCACTAAAACAAGGCTCTTAGTTAGGCCTTGCAAAGGACATTTTCCTTTAATCCTTTAATATTTAGTTATCAAGAATTATTTATTAATTTACTTATCTATCAGTTTAGAATTATTTATCAATTTATCATTTTAAATTACTAATTTATTTTTATAGTTATTGCTATATTTATCATTTAGCTAGTATTAAAAAAAAAAGAAAAAAAAAAAATTTATTTATTAATTTAGTATTTACAAAAGTTGCCCTGGTCGACAAACCGGCCAGGGAAGGGGTTGTTAGTCGAGATACCTAATTCCACCATGTGTAAGGATCAAATGCTAAATCTAACCATTGAATATCTAAAAGATGGTCTAGATAGACCACATATTAAAATTCATACTTAGATTCAATCATTTAGCCCACCATATAAACGCCCTACTCTCTCATTTGTGTATATACATCCCCTTGGTAGTCCCTTGCACCCATGTTAAATCCATATATTTTTCAACGATCTGCTTCACCACATGGATAACTTTGTTTGGGCTGAAATTGAACATGTGAGTAAGGGATTTTGGAATCTACCATCTACAAATTTTCCACCCAGTTTGATTAGCCATGTGGCAGAAGTAGGTACCCAACTATGGCTTGGTTATGTGGACCGCCATACCAGAAAACCTTCTCCCTTTATTAAATGTTAACTTCTATAATTATTAGTCTATTTTTAGAATGAGCTCTAACCAATTGAGCTACCAACAGAGCTAATAGGCAGGATTGTATTTTTATCAATCCATATCTAAAATATTTAATGCATATAAAAGCATAGCCAAGTTGCTTTAGGCGCAAGTTGCACTTGTATAGTCCTTTTCTCCCAAACAATTTTGGTAAGCAAAAAGACTATAACTTTGATTACTTTACATGAAACATGTATAATTGGGAAATGGATTTCTTGTCTATATTCTTTATAAATTAGACAAGAATATTAAGATTTAAATCTCCACTTTCACACTCATACATATATGCTTCTACTGTTAAATCAATTTTGGTGTGAACAAAGTATATTTAGAATTCATTGATCAAAACAAAGGTTGAACCAACTTGTATTATGATCATGGGGAAATATGGTTGAGATTGTTCTTTTAATTTTTAATCATAAGAAGTAAAAGTGGCTATAGAATTACCTGGTACCAGATGCATGTCACAGTCAACGGAATAAAAACTATTAGCATTTTCCATGCAATCTGTGACATTACTACAGTAGTTCCCACGAATGCTATGACTGACATAAGAAATCCTTCAATATCATGTGGGATAGAGGTATCAAGTGCACTTTGATCTATGGATGCCTGTATACAAAAATAGAGTTTGTTAAAAGCTTAAAATTATGATAACTTTTATGGTGATCAAATAAGAACATTTGGATCCCAAGAGTAATTAAACATATTTACTAACCCGATTTAAAATCCTTCCACTCGGAGTAGAATCAAAAAATGATAGAGGAGCACGAAAAATGCACAAATGCATTTTGTTGAAAAGTATAGTAGCTGTCTTGTATCCAGCAATTACAATGAGCATAGACCTTACAAGTATACAAATGGAACTTCCGAGGGTCAAAGCAAAATATACAAAGATGAGAGTGGATCCTTTAACATGAGGTCTTAGATCATGCGAAACGGGAGTTGCCAATACCATCCAGTAACTACTGAATATTAGGAGAAGCTGAAAAAGAATTTGTGCCACTAATATCAATGGTACTAAAGCTCCTTTATATGTGGCGGTAACATACTTCCAATAGACTGAAAGACTAACTTCACCCTTTTCTCTTTCTTCTTCTTGGACAAGTTGCCCTTCTGGCCCAACCAATTTTTCTGTTTTGTCATTTTTTGGTTCCCTTTCTTCATCATTTTTAATAGAATTCACTCTATACAACATATTATCATCTTCCTCACCATTAATTAAATTATCTAAAGCAACCCCACGTTCGATAAAATTAAAGTCTGACAAAGCTTTCTCATGTGCACCTACTAACTCTATAAAGTCAGTTCCTGAATCAAGAATTTCTGCATACTTTCCTGCTTGAGTAATCCTTCCGTCTCTCATAACCTACAAAACAAGAGAAGGTAAATAACCACTCTTAAATCATGTTGAGGGGAACAAAGTAGGGAAAGAAAGACTGCATATTCTCACCAGGATAAGATCAGCCGGAGGTAAAAACTCTACTTGATGGGTAACATAAATTACTGTTTTTGAACTTAAAATTCCCATCAAACACTCCTGTCACAAAAGTTAAGATGTTCACATTTAGGCACTCAACAATAATTTCAAGTTACTTACAGAGCCAACTAGTTATACATATTAATCTAATTTATTTCTCATAACGATAAGTAATGTCAAATCATAGTCTTTATGCAAGAACATGCATCACTTGTCTATATATCTTGTTTGTTTGGATAGCCATGATTTCATTCTTCTTAGATCAATTTTAGATCATTTTCAGCTTCTGGTGAACAAAATTGTGATGTAAGCAATAAGATGTATTGCTTCAAGGCAATTTCATCAAAGAAAACTTTGAAAGTAAAGGTTAAAGAGCAACTCCGTACCTTAAAAAGATGAGTTCCTGTGTGAGCATCCACAGCACTAAAAGGATCATCAAGCAGATAAATATCAGCATCATGGTATAAAGCACGTGCAATTTGGATCCTTTGCTTTTGCCCACCACTCAAGTTGATCCCCCTTTCTCCTACGATAGTCTGGTCCCCAAAGGCACATAATTCTAGGTCCTTCTTCAATGAACATGCTTCAAGGACCTTCTCGTATCTTTCCTTGTCCATCTCCTTGCCAAATAATATATTGTCTACTATCTTGCCACTTTGTATCCAAGGTGATTGTGCAACATATGCCTTTGTCCCATTCAACTCAATTGCTCCAGATACCTTCGGCACTTCCCCCAATATGCATGAAAGTAAGCTTGACTTTCCTGACCCAACAGAACCACAGATAGCCACTCTCATTCCATGGTGCACTCGAAAATTAAGATCTTTTAATATGAGTTTAGGGGAATTAAGGTCCCAAGAAAAATTTCCATTGACTATTTCAATTGCAACCTCGGTTCCATCTCTTGGAAGCTTTTGTACTATATTCAGATGAAGATCATCGAGACAAAGGAATGAGACTATCCTGTTGAGGGAAACTTTAGTCTGAACTATCATGGAGATTGTGTCTGGGAGATTATAAATGGGCTCTTGCAATATCTCAATTATAGCAAGTGCAGATAGAATCTTCCCCGACTCTAGCGGAATTCCTATAAGGATACAAAACCCAAAAGTGACCATAGATACAAACATGGGAGCTGAATAGTAGACAAAGGCACTAATAGCTGATGTATAAAGTAATTTTTTCAACCATCTTGTTTCAGAGTTCCTGAGCTCAATGATCTTAGCCAAGAACTTCATCTCCCAGCCTTGGAGCTTTAGAATTCTCATATTCCTTAGAGCCTCAGATGTCACCTTCATCCTTCGATCTTTTGAATCCATCAATTCCCCCTGAAATTTCTCTTGTAGCTTTCCCAGTGGAACATTTGCTAACATCAAAACTATTGTGGCAACAAAAACTGCAAGTGAAGCAATCCCAAGGCTCTTGTATAAGATCAATAATGCTAAAACAACCTCAATAGGCATCCTCCATATATCATGCAAGTACCAAGAGAAAAAGCCAATCCTCTCAACATCAACACTCATCAGATTAGTGTTCTCCCCACTAGTGTGGCTTTGCTTTGATTGGCTCGAAAGCCTGAGACCCTTCTTATAGATTATTGAGAACAAGACAGCACGGACCGTAATTGCCATCTTTCGCAATTGAAAGAACAAATGCCTCTTTGAGAGGCAATTTATGAGCTTTGAAAGAAAGAATATAAACACTAGCACATAGCCTTTATATTTTAGTTTTTTAGGGCTATTGAGATACTGAACAAAGGCTTCAATAAAGTATGGTCCAATATAAGAAGCCAATGTGCATACAATGGAGAGAAGAGCCGTCCATAGAATTTCTTTCCACATTGAAAAAATCAATGCCTTCACCAGCTTAAGGGTGCTTACCTGACTATCATTATCACTGTCCTTACCATCATATTCAAATTTATTTCTAAAATGAGAAAAGACCACATTGGCACTATCACAATTGGCAAGCTGAGGAACATCTTCAAGGTCCAATGTTTTCTTATACCCAAGTGCAAGCAAAGGGCCCATCCAAGAAAAAGTAAAAAAATCTATAAGATTGGCATTTGCATAAGGAGTTACACTTTCTCCATCGGCACTTGATCCTTGTCTGTCATCATCATTGTTTTGACTGGAACAAGTTTTTAAAAGAGGCTCCAAAATATGAGAATCTTCTTCTTTTCGTCCCTTGCCAAGCAACCAAGCATAACAAAATAACAAAACGACAATAATGGATAAAACATCAGAGGCCCATAGCAAGAATGGTAAGGAAGAATATTTCCAATACAACCCAAGATGTATAACAAGATATGTAAAGGATATTAGAAAATAGAAGGCACACCAAATCCTTAGTAGAATGGGAAACTTGTACTCACTTGAATGGGAAAACTGAGTGTGCAAGTAAGCAGGTATCACAAACCAAGTGAGTGTTCTGAATGCAAGATCTAATTGGACAACAATCTTTATATCAGACCAACCATGTCTATACCCAGAGAGGTAGTTTAACGTGCATAGGAGAAGACCACAAAAAGATAGGCCCATGCAAGATATTAGGGTTGACGAATAGTAAAAGTATGTATTCTTCAACATTGGTTTGGAATTTTCAGGGACAGGCATTTTGTGTCTCTTGGAAGCCCAGAAAATAGATAAAACTAATAAAAAAATAAAGTGAAAAGAAGCAGAAAACTCGTGTAGGAAAATGGTTGTAGAAGACTGCGAAAAGAATATCCAAATATTCAAGTCATTCTTTGATTCTTCAAAACCATCCATGTTTGCAAAATTTCTTTTCTTCCGTTTGCAATTTGATGCTCGGTTCAGGTAGGTCCAACACAAATGTTAACAAATTTTCCACATTTTAAATTGTTGCAGACCCATTTGCAAAATTGTGGTAGAAGCTCGATCATCTAAATACCAACCATCTCCACCTTTTGTATTCCAGAAAGACTTAGACCAATATTGGAGTCTCTATGTCACCCTTAGACGTAGTTCAACTTGTTAATGAACAAACAAAACAAGATTCTTTTCTGAAAATAGAAAATTAGCAAGAGAATTAGTACAATTTTTATAGAAAAATCAAGAATGGAAAAAGTTGCAGTTATGTATAGTTAAGTCTATAATTAAGAACATCAATAAATAGAACAAAAACTTAGAAATATGAAATTAAACAAACCAATAAATATTTTAGAATTAACATATTAGAGAAAAATTCAAGGATTTATAAAGAACTTCATACCATAAGAACACCATATGATGCATTGCAATAGATCTCTATAGGAAAAAAAGAATGAATACTAGATCCACTCTCTCTCTCTCTCTCTCCATCTATTTTGTTTCTCTCTTGTCCTATGTAGTACTACATGTCATAAAGTATCTTTTGTCATCAGGAACCCCATAAGATAAGTGATTGTCTCTTGTCCTATTCACATTTATTTGAGGTTAGCATTGTCTTGGTATTGGTCCTGGGTTTTACTAAGAGAGGAGGGGAAATGGAACAACAGGAGGAAAACTGTTCTCTCATAGGACAACTTTTGCTATTTGATTGATTGGAAGAGTTGAGTCTCCAATGCTGAACTCAACTTTAGTTTTAGACTTTGATCGAACATCTTATCTTGTTTTATTCTGTTTTTCATAAATGGAATGGAATGTGGATGGATTGAAAAATACTTCCATTTTGAAAGTTTTTTTGATGTTGTTTCCCCACAAACCTTGTCTTAAACCTTACACCTATATAGCTTAGTCAATGTTACAAAACCTCAATCTTGCTCAACAGAACAGAAAGAAAACAGGAATCCCACATGGGTTTTCAGCAGAGAGAGAGAGAAAGATGTTACGCTTAACTTGTTCCTGCACTACTTCTTCAAAGAACCCCAAGAAAAAAAATTTCCCTGCACCTCATCAATGAAGTTGGACCGGGGCCTCTGCTGGTGAGGAAGGAGCATTTCTTAATTCTTAATGAGAAGGAAATTAATGGGCATGTATGGCTTGGTATAAAAATCCTCTGCCGTACTGCAGGGTGTGTCGTGCACATCTTGCGGTAAAGCAGAGGCCCTATGTGTGCCATGTGTGCTGCACAATGTGCACCGCACACCCTGCAGTATGGCAGAGGATCCGGATTTGTCTCCCTCATAGCTCCTGACTTGCTGAGAAATAGGAAAGAAGCGGGTCCGTATCCTCTGAAAAGCCTGAAACTGCCTGAGAAATAGGAAATTGGCAGGTCGGTATCTTCTTGAGCACGCGTAATTCTCGGAAAATGCATGGCAGGTCTGAATCTCTAGAACACCTATTGCGCGGGATGTCCAATTAAATTCAAATACATGATAACTACCTAAAAATTTGCAGAAAGAAAAGAGTTCATCCATGGACACTATTGTCTGTTTGACCATTTTGAGTTCTACTAAGTCAACAAGTTTATTTATCGAAGTGAACTAATGAAGTGCAGCAAAATGATATCCTACATTGAACATTGAAGAGCAATTTGATCATTTCATGAGAGGAGGAGAGAAATAGATACAGAGATGCTAGTGTTCCCTACCCTGCGGCTCAAAGAACCTTTTCCCTGTTAAAAAATATCACAGGATCGGATCACATATCAGCTAATCTCTAATTGACATAAACAATTTGTTCTCCGAACCCTCTGCGTGCCAACCATCTGAACCCCTCATTCAAGGGATTCTCCCTTGACCATGCGTGAAGGAAAACTGCCTCCAATAAAAAACAAGGGCAAGAGATCTCTACTTGGTCACATGGTCTCTACACAAGCATTTGGGTTGATGGGTGAGCGCGCCTGGGTATTTACCCAGGGGCCAGAGGAGTCATCTCACGGTGCCCTATGAGAGGGCGTAGGAAACACCACCAAGTAGAGATCTTTTTCTCTAAAAAAATATGGGAGAAAGAATGTTGTCTGGTCGCGTGAATCTTACGCCCAAACACATGAGCATACCGAAATTACCATCCCACCCTTGTGAAATAAAAAATTTCACCCATGTTGATGCCCCCATGTGCATTGCCACACGATCAGGCAATGATCTCTTGCCCAAAAAAAAAAAAAAAGATATATAACTCAGTAACTAATGAGAACTAAACATATAGAGCCTTACAGGTGACCTGATATCAATTTGATTGAATATAGATATAGGCACATCCATATACCAAAAAAGTTGAATTGGATACATAGATTTGTATAAAATTGGGTTCATTGAATGCCCTACTATATCTGATCATGAAGTTGTGGATAAACGCATACCATATACATGTAGAGTACATAAGGCCAGGGGGGGGGGGGGGGGGGGGGGGGGGGGGGGGGGGGGGGGGGGGGGGGGGGGGGGGGGGGGGGGGGGGGGGGGGGGGGGGGGGGGGGGGGGGGGGGGGGGGGGGGGGGGGGGGGGGGGGGGGGGGGGGGGGGGGGGGGGGGGGGGGGGGGGGGGGGGGGGGGGGGGGGGGGGGGGGGGGGGGGGGGGGGGGGGGGGGGGGGGGGGGGGGGGGGGGGGGGGGGGGGGGGGGGGGGGGGGGGGGGGGGGGGGGGGGGGGGGGGGGGGGGGGGGGGGGGGGGGGGGGGGGGGGGGGGGGGGGGGGGGGGGGGGGGGGGGGGGGGGGGGGGGGGGGGGGGGGGGGGGGGGGGGGGGGGGGGGGGGGGGGGGGGGGGGGGGGGGGGGGGGGGGGGGGGGGGGGGGGGGGGGGGGGGGGGGGGGGGGGGGGGGGGGGGGGGGGGGGGGGGGGGGGGGGGGGGGGGGGGGGGGGGGGGGGGGGGGGGGGGGGGGGGGGGGGGGGGGGGGGGGGGGGGGGGGGGGGGGGGGGGGGGGGGGGGGGGGGGGGGGGGGGGGGGGGGGGGGGGGGGGGGGGGGGGGGGGGGGGGGGGGGGGGGGGGGGGGGGGGGGGGGGGGGGGGGGGGGGGGGGGGGGGGGGGGGGGGGGGGGGGGGGGGGGGGGGGGGGGGGGGGGGGGGGGGGGGGGGGGGGGGGGGGGGGGGGGGGGGGGGGGGGGGGGGGGGGGGGGGGGGGGGGGGGGGGGGGGGGGGGGGGGGGGGGTGGGGGGGGGGGGGGGGGGGGGGGGGGGGGGGGGGGGGGGGGGGGGGGGGGGGGGGGGGGGGGGGGGGGGGGGGGGGGGGGGGGGGGGGGGGGGGGGGGGGGGGGGGGGGGGGGGGGGGGGGTGTTGGGGGGGGGGGGGGGGGGGGGGGGGGGGGGGGGGGGGGGGGGGGGGGGGGGGGGGGGGGGGGGGGGGGGGGGGGGGGGGGGGGGGGGGGGGGGGGGGGGGGGGGGGGGGGGGGGGGGGGGGGGGGGGGGGGGGGGGGGGGGGGGGGGGGGGGGGGGGGGGGGGGGGGGGGGGGGGGGTGGGGTTTGGTTGGGGGTGGGGGGGGGGGGGGGGGGGGGGCCATTACTCTTAGCAAATACCAGGTTCATGTTAAGTTTCCTTTTCGCCAGAGTAAAAAGAATCTCTTCCCCAATGGTGATGTAATGCTATGTTGGAATTTTGGATTCATCATTAATTCTCATTTCCTATTATTCATGTTCCAAAATACCCGTCTCGTCCAATCAAATGGTCAGATGAGGTGGATAAAGAGATTCTCTCTTCATCATGGATAGAGAGAAATCGAATCCTATCTCTCTTTCCTTTTCTTTTTTTTTTTGATACCCTTCTTTTGAAAATGGTAGCATGCTTGGATGGATTTGGCCATGGACTATGAAATTTGGGGAAGAATCAAGCCAAGCGTATATATAAACAGTTTAGGTTAAGGTTGAGGGTGTGTGACACGCTTGGCCTGTTTGACACCATAAGTTTTTTAATATCGGAATACCCCATTAAATTTATAGTTTGGTGTGTTGATTTATGTATTTTCATTCATTAAGCTAGCTTGAAATTTAAGTATTTTAATATTATTTTTATACCTAAAACAACTCATATGACTAGGTGAGGTGAACCTAGTGTTCAGTATGGAATATGATAGTCCAACTAGTTGACCCCAAGGAATTCAGCGGCAAAGCCAACCTACCTAAACTGTATTGTCTGGACAATTAAGGTAAATCACTTAACTAATTGCAGATCATCATCATCATGGTTTTAAAACTCAGATCAGAATTGGTGGAATCGGTCGATTTGACTCGAAACCGATTGGCAATGATTCCGACTAACCCTGATTGTATATGTACTTGAATCCGAACGGGGGTGATTCTAGCAGATTCTGAGATGATTCGAATCAGAATCAATGGAGACTAGGGCTGACATGTCCATACCTGCCCAAGCATACTCTAAGCCTGACAAGGCTTGGGCTGTGTTTCACAACCCACAAGAGTTGGGCTAGGGCTGAGATTTCTAGGCCTAAGGTTAGGTTTGGGTTGAGGCCTCGGTCTAAGCCCGGTCATCCTAGCCCTGTATATATATAACTATATATAACATATAATATACAATTATAAATAATTATATTATACATATGGTTAATAGGGCTGCTAGGGTCAATCAGGGTCAACCTAGCCCGGGCCTGGCCATGTATAAATAGTTATATATAATATACATTTTATACAATTATAAATAATTATAGCATACATACAGCTAAAGAAACAGAGGCAGTCAGGACCAGCCCGACCCTGTTTAGCCCTAAAATGGCAAAAATAGGAGTTGCTAGGGTCAATCAGGGTCAACCCAGCCTGACCTGACCTGGTCTTGCATACATAATTAAATATAATGTACATGATATGCAATTATACATAAGGGAGAATGTTCTCTGTGCCGCAGTGCAGCTTGTGCCTAGGCAGATGGGCAGCCTGTGCAGGGGGGCAGGGTGGTCATTGCGCCCATCCCCATGTGCCTGGGTGTAGGTTGCGCTGCGGCACAAAGAACAACACCCCTATACATAATTATAACATACTTAAAATGATTAAAAAAACAGGGGCCAACTTGAACCTGCACAGCCTTAAATTGCAAAAAATAGGGGCTATCAAGGTCAATCAGGGTCAACCCGGCCCTACACAATGAGGGTCTATCAAGGTCGGGCTGGGTTGAAATCAGCACTGCAGAGCTGGGTCTAGGCTGAGATGTCCCAGCCCAACTTTAGTTGGGCTGGTCTAGACCTAGGTTTAGGGGACATAGGGTTGGATTGGGGGTGTCACATCAAGAAACCTTCAGTTAATTCCTCCTAGATGGAACCTGCAAAGAGGAAAAGATGAGCAGAGTCGGTCTTCTCCGACGGGGGACTCTCCAATGCTTAAGTCAGGTCTCTTTAGCAGCAAACAATTCAAGAGAGCTTGAGAGAAAAATAAGTTAGATGATTTACCTAACCCGTTGGCCTCTTATTTATATGCCAGACTAGACGGAGGTTGTGCCTCACTAGGAGATGATTAGTCTTGCGCTTCACGCTTAGCTTATTATGGTACGAGTCCTGTTAGGAGAGTGATAATTGGAGAGTCCACCATTAATGGGAGTTTCCATAGTGTTGATTGGTGGGAGATCTTGCTTCCTTATATGATTGCACTTGTTGGCAGCGTTATATTAGGATTTGGATATGCTTATTGCCTTCTTTGTAGGGATCGTATTCTCACACTAGGCTTCTGTGAGATCTGGGTCGGTTGGGTACCATACAGGTACAACCCGACGGGTCGAGAGTCGCTTCAAGCGATTGTAGCTTGCCACATGTCGCGTTAATATTAACGAGCCTTTTTAGGTGTATCAGGGGGTGTAACAAAGCCAGCCTAACCTGCACGGTTGCACCCCTAATGGAAACTGATCCCATGCACATTCAGAGTTTTTAAACCATGAGGTCATTATTCTTTGTAAGTACGGCATGTTACACTCTTGGTGTATGGTCTAGTGGTGCTTCCTTGCTTGCTTGAGTTACTTGTGGAGATCTCTCAAGTCTCAACTAGTGTAAAAGTGTAGTATAGTCCACTAAATTTTTCTTTATTTTTTGTTTTTTTATAGGAAATAAACATAGATATATTAAACAAGAAATAATAAAGGCAGTACAATATTGTGTGAGAGTAGTATATGCTCTTTGTTAATATACATATATTTTGCTAGTTCATAAAGTAGGAGAAAGAGTATGGCATCCTCGTTAAATTTTTCTTGATTTCTTGACCTCATGTGATTAATTTATATGTAATATATTTTGAAGAAGACTAAATTCAAAATTCTAGACTGTAGTAAGAAAAATATGTATATAGACAAGAAAAAAAACTTGAGATCGAGTTTCCTTTCACCCATAGTGAAGAGAGAATCTCTTAAACCATAACATCTGAACCTTATATTGGATTAGAAAATGATAGTTTCGACCAAGTATATAATAGGGGGTGAGAGTTCAATGATAGAACTCACTATCCAGGAGTCCAATCATAGGTTTACATCAAATTGGTTAAAGAGATTTTCTCTTCATATGGCTGGCAAGAAAACTTCTCCAAAAACTTATAAATATAGCATAAAAAAGAGACATATATGTATGAGGTAGCTTTCCTTCACCACGAATGAAGGAACTGTACAGACATCAATAGTTGTACTTCTCTACACCCTCTCTATCCCTATTTACGAATTATCGAAATCAACCCTGGCCCATTGTTGCGTGATACAGAGTAGTCGAAGGCCTAGGTCAAGGGATTGACCCTGTCTGAAGGAAAACTCGATCCTATATAAATTCATCACAATCTTATTTAAATAGAAAATTCAAAATAAAAAACATAGTGAGCAACTATGTGAATAATGCGGCTATGATATAAAATACATGAAATTCTCACATAGTTGGTGTGTCGTACACAATTTTAGTTTTCCAAACATGGTATATGCGCATATTATTACAAAAAATATGCGTATATACCATGTTTTGAAAACTAAAAATGTGTAATTTGATATGATAACTCCAAAAAAAATATCGTTTTCCTAGAACAGTATTTTGTATGATGGAGAGAATTGGCCACCATATTTATTATTAGTTCAATCCCCACCGCTTTTGCTTGCTTATCTTACCAACATCAGCAAAGAGTATACTTATAAAGACATGGAAAAATTGCCTAGCTCTACAAGATAAGAAAATTAATTACAAAACAACCAAATTTGACTTTGTTTGCCATTTCATTGGCCTATCAAAATAAGCTTCTCTTTAGAGTCCATAAATTTTGCCGTGTTAAAAAAGATGCGGCCACTCCAACCGTTGGATTGGCAGTGGATGTTCTAGATGGGACATTTGTCAAGTTTTATTCTCATATCCAATTATATACTCTCAATGTATGTCCATGCATGCCTATAGTACTTTAATCATCACTATGCACTCTCTCATATCCTTGGATCTTTAAAGTTCTATTTTGTCACTTAGCAAATTCCTTTAAATCTGAAACTTAACCCATGACCTAAGGAGACACCTGTCCACAAAATTTGTGCTTATATCACATGTGACATAGATATCCTTGGCTATCAAAATAAATTTATCTGGAAGGATCCACCAAAGATAACCTTTTCCCAAGGTAAAAAAAAAAAAAACAGAGAAGTTTTTTATGGGGGAGTATACCACCCATGCCAAGAAACAGTGGGGGGTGAAATGATCGTCCTGCCCCCTATAAGAAGCGGAAATCTTGCCCTCAAGATGCTTTTGTGTGTGTTCTCATTGGCCCTGTGCCGCTGTGCGTGCAAGGGCCACACTCCCCAAGAACATAATTAAAAGAAAATTTTCTTGGGGTTTAAAAACATTGGGTAGAGAGTTGGGACTAGGAGTTCATATGTACTTCATGCATGAAAGGTCAAGAAAGAGGAAATGGAAGACTTGGGCAGGTTGTATCATATACAAGCCCGGGAATCCCTGCGTATATTCGATCTAAAAGTCCACGTATAAACATAAAAATATATACTTCGAAGCTTAACTCCATTAAACAAAACCAATATTCCTCCATTGTTAAGAACACTTAAAAAAGAAATGCAATTCAGAAAGTAAACCCAGAAAAATCTCATGGCTGATACCCCATAAAAGTTTCATTTTTTGACAACATTTTGAATACGAACAAGCAAGAAACTTCCTCCAAAGATACCTCTTATGTATTAGGGAAAATGACAACAGCAAAAGGTTTATAAGTTACAGACACAAATTGATTGAGAGAGACACACACCCACATTCAGAATACGGTCAAAGTTGGGAATTTTGCAATTGGGCATCAATCAATCAAGCAAGCAAGCAAGGGAGATCGAAGTCCAGTGATTAATTTTTAAATAGTTGGGTTGTTCTTGATCATTGTCTAATTTTAATTTCTGTGGGTGAATTGTGAATCTGAAATATGGAGATTGAGGAGCAATGGGTAGGAGATGAAGGTGGGTCGTCTTCCTCTCCCAATAAATTTATGGAAAGCAGCATAGGAGAGATAATAGAAGAAGATCAGGAGATTGAGATCCTTGGCACAATCAAAGAAGAATCTAAAACGATTGGTGGTGGTTTTGGTGGTGATGATAATGATGATAACGTTTATGTTGCAGTAGGGAAGAGCAATACAAGCATGGATGCACTCAGATGGGCTTTGAAGAACTCCCTCAAACCTTCCTCCTCTGTTTTTCTCATCCATGTCTTCCCGGAGGTTCACCATATTCCCACAGCCTGTGAGTCTCTCTCTCTCTCTCTCTCTCTCTCTCTCTCTGATCTTCTTCTTCTCTGAGGATTCTTAATTTGTTTGTTTGATCTTGAGAGGCTTTGAATTGAAACATTGTAAATTTCTGATAGGATTATAAACTTTGAAACAATCCAAATTTCATAAGCTCAAAGAGTCATGATGACATCCCAAACTAATGAAATTATTGTATTAATGGATCACGACTGAATCAAAGAACAGAGTAATTATCAGTGACTGATTGATGGAACCATGACAGTGGGGAAGTTTCCAAGGAGCCAAGCAAGCACAGAGCAGGTGGAGAACTACATGAACCTAGAGAGAAGCAAGAGGATTGAACTCCTCTCCAAGTTCTTGAATCTCTGTTCTCAGGTAATTAAGCAGGGGAATCTCTCTCTCTCTCTCTCTCTCTCTCTCTCTCTCTCTCTCTGTAAAGAGATGCCTTATAAGTTTTTCGGGACTCATATATATGTTGGGGGTACGATATCTTGTATTCTGTCGCTTGCATAAGTGGGTTGATTCTAAAGAGCATTAATAAATTTCATGTATAGGGTTTCGCTATAAATTTGTAGTGAGCATTTTTTTTCTCTCTAATCAATCTGAGAGAGGTGTGAGGATGAACGACTATAACCCTATTCTCTATTGATAGTAAAGGTAGATCTCATTTCATAAAGGCAATATTATCGAACCACGTAAATCCTTGTGTGCATTATGTGTGATTGTTTGTTTGCGATTTCCATTCTTTTTTGCATCGTTTTAGGTTCTCATTTTTCTACAATATAATCAAATATAGCATTCATTTTCTGGGTTACAGGTAAGAGTAGATACTATATTGATTGAGAGTGATCACACAGCAAAGGCAGTTCTGGATCTCATCCCAGTCCTCAACATAAGGAAGCTGGTGCTTGGCACCAATAAATCCAGCCTGAAGTAAGTATAAACCCTCCTACAATCCCTCCTCCCCTCTTACTCTCTCTTTTCTCTCTAGACCACTCTCACTCACTTTCCTTTCAAAATCCAAATTCCCGATCCTAATTGTTGTTTGAGTCTTTTGGATGATTCCTTTGATTAATATGTTTTTTGAGTTTGGGTTTTAATGAACTTTGAAGGAAAGGGAGGAAGAAAGGGATAGCTGATGTGGTACAGAGGGATGCACCGGAGTACTGCGAGGTTAGTATCATATGTGAAGGCAAAGATGTGAGTCGAGAGATGATGATGATGGGAATGCCTACTACCCCTACACACACCACCATGGGTACCCCTTCCCCTTCTTATTCCCATTCTCAACTCCCACCATACCCAGATGGAGAAGAAGCAGCAGCAGAAGCCAACGGTGGTGGCGGTGGTGGTGGTAATGAGGATGCCATTAAAAGAACCCCACGCCACAGTTCACACTCAAACAATAAAAACCATCATAAGAAGAAGGGAAAGGATGATTCATTCTCCCTTTGTATGTGCTTCTTCTCCAAGTCCACGTAGGCAAGCAGTGAAAATCTTTTATTATTATTTTTTTTAAAATTTTTACACTCTTTTTTGCCAACTGTAACCCTGAGGGGATGGATAGGTCAGTTGGGATAGCATTCTATTGTAAATTTAAAGGTTGCATGTTCCATGTCCCTCCTTTTTTTTTTTTCTTTGTCAATAAAGCTTTACTGAATGTGTAGTATATATGGATTCTGAATTATAAGTTTCAAGAAGTCATGGAGTGGAAGTGGGCTAAACAGTCCTACACGTCAAGAATGGGCCAGTAAAAATTATGATTCTAAATAGGATGTCAAATGAGTAATATCTTGGATTAACTGGAATCACTATTATTAGCAGATCAGAACACTAACTGATGAGGATATAGAGATCAACACTTTGTTGTCAAATTCAAAAATTAGATGGCCTCAACTATCTTATAGTCAAAAGAATGCTTGATCAAATAACCATTGTTTCGGCCATTAAAATGGTTGAGAACATTGATGGCTCGGAGGTAGTATGTAGTGATCTGCCACAACAATCACAAAAAAGTAAACCCAATTCCTCCATTTGTGCTATCAGATACGAGGGATGCATCACAATTAAGCTTTATAAATCCTAAAGTAGGCGGTTGCCATTTGTGCAATCTGGCCGAGGGCTTATAATGGTGGTCTACTTCATAGCTTTACATTTAGTTTGAGCTTCATTGCTTTCTCACATATAAGAAATGAGGTAGTTTCCATTCATCCATGGTGAACAAAGAATAGTTTGCCTAAGGGTTTTGGTGTCTTGGGATGGGTATCGGGAACAATTGGGACTTGGGAGGGTATTAACGAGTTCGTATAATAGGAAGATAAAGTAACAATAACCTTAGATGAATGTACTTTCTTTCACTAGTGGTGGTGGAAGAAAACTTTCTCCTTAAAATAAAAAATAAATAAAAAAGGTTTCGGCAATTACTTATGGGGCTGTTACGAGAAAAGTAAAAAGAAAAAAAAATGCTGTCCTTTGTTTTTATCCTCTGTACAATGGAAAATTTTGAGAAAATTCAGGACCCACTACACAAATGCCAAGATAATATATGAGATTTTTTTTTCCTTCACCAATAATAATAGGTGAGTTTGTAGTCGTCTACAATTTTTTTTTTTTGGGGAGAAGGAGAACACCATCTGGTCATGCAATACACACCGTTCTTTTGCCCAAACACAGAGGGTACAAAATGACAATCGCACCCCTGATCATCTTCATCGTTTTAGGGACTGCTAAAAAGTGCGGTGATCACTATGCACCCCTGTGTTGGGGAACAAGGCAACGTGCACTACACAATCAGGCGGCGTTCTTTCTCTTTGTTTTTTTGTAGGTAAACAGTCGTCTACAACGTTCAAGGATTGGACTTAGTGCCACTTTTATGAGAAGTTAAATCCAAAGAATTGACAATAAGTTCCAACCCTACCCCATGGGGAAAAATAGTATATTGTTTTGCAGCCACTCATAATGGATAGAAACAAATTTAAATGCATTGGTGAATTGACAGAAATTTTGTAGGTTGGAATGAGAGAGAAAGAGATCACCACTTGCTTTTGGAGTCCACTAGGGGTCGGGTCTTGGCTGATTATGCCTATATTGTTGAAAAAGCAATCACCTTCTGTAACTTTGAAATTCCATTGACTATTATTCTATCTATAGTAAAAATATATCTCGTGGTGCTTTTTCTATTGTCTATATTTACTGAATGGTCCGAGAACAACATATCCTTACACATCAATATTAGTACCATTGCCTGTCTAGGATCATTTTATTGTGATAGTAGATGGTGATTGGGATCATTTTTCTAAGAAGGCAAGGTGGACCTCGATTATTATTTACCATAATCAGTTTGTTTTTCTTGAAATGGACAGTGGTATAGCAAGAAACAGGTTGGAAGATGAAGCCAAGGGACTACTCCAAGGGATACAGGAAACATTGTATTTAAGAAGGAGAAAGAGAAGCAACGGAAGACGAAGGAGTAGGAGAAGCAGCGGAAGACGAAGACATCATTTTTTTTGCTTACTTAGAGATCCAGTGGTCGTCGGATACCATGTAAAGATAGAGATTGAATGGTGTTTGTCTTCCTCAATCTTAGAGGTTAGACGTGTATCATATTTATAACTGTGTTTTTACAAAATTTAAACTCACCAAGTGATAGAATTTGACTACAGCAAGACTCTCCTATCTATAAGGAAGAGATAAGAGGTTGACCCAGTATTACATTGAGTTCACAACAATTTGAACTCTGACGTTTTATAATTCAAAATTCAAAAGAGTTTGACCTCGAATCGTATTCCTTAACAATTTCAAAGCATGTGGATTGAGCTTGGCCTTGGAAATGTTTACAAGCATTGTTGGATGTTACCTATTTAATACTGTTCTCTGCATGGGAGTACAAAAGCTATGCACGTGCGGCAGCCAAAGAGAGAGCACACTAGCACATTGGGGGGTAAAAATTCTGTCAGTCAAGGGGGCAATTCTGTCAGTCAAGGGGGCAGACGGTCATCCCCCCCCCGCCCCCATGTGTCTGGGCATGGTCCCTACATCCTATGCAAGGAACTTTTCTCCTTAATTAATCATTTTATGTTTGTTGATACAAACATACAATGTGACTGGTACGTAAGTTTGAATCGTACTCTAACTAGGAAGGCTTGACAGGAAAAGTTTTAAGGCACAATTACTACTTATTCTAAGAAAGAAGACAGTTCACCCACCATCCTAGGGTTCACAAACCCCTAAAAGATTTTAGTATTTTCCCAAAATACGCTACGGTGATTGGAGGAAAACTCGGTCTTTTGTATATTATTTCTGTTAATATTATTTTTTCTTTTATTTTTATTTTAAAAAAAAAACACAAAAAAGATAACCCTTACCAGATCCCTCACAAACTACAACTGGTGGTGGGTGGATATTCCTTGTGCTTTTAGAAAGAAAGAATTGACCACATTGTGACTGCAAAAGAAAACTGTCAAAGAGGCCTGTAAGATTATGGGGGGAAAGTCATTTCTAACTCCAACATAAATCATCATGAAGAAGATGATTTAATACTTCCACCTTTTGCAATACAAATTTGTAATCGTTTCCAATTACAACAAACATATGATCTATCAATATACAAACACCTCTCCCTCAATACAAATTTGGAATCGTTCTCAACAACAAACATATGATCTATCAATATACCAACCTCCTCCCCCACCCTCTCTCCCTTACTCCCTCAAGAACCACTACCACCTGTATCTGAAATGTTCAGAAAAATCTACATCTTCCCTTGAATACAAACGAATCGCAAATCAGTTCACTGAATCCCTAAAAGAAATCAAATTCAAGATAATTATCAGAGCTTTTCTGATCTGCAGGAGTAGCAGCAACAGCTTTCTTCTCACTTGTTGATGTTGTGGGTGCTGAAATCCTATCGATCTCTACCACCTTAGGGATCTCAGGTGGGCTTGCACAACGTATCAAAGCCCAGTTCACTCCTTCAAAGAAGGGGTGTTGCTTAATCTCTGTTGCCCCACGCTTGTATGCCAACCTGTGTTGTGGTTCCTTTACAAGAAGACCTCTTATCAGATCCTTTGCCGAGAAACTGACAACTGGTGCTTCCGGGAACCGCAGCGGCTGACCCACTACATTGAAAAGAGTTGCCCGGTTACCTGACCCTTTGAAGGGAGTCTTGCCGAACAAGAGCTCATAAAGGAAGATCCCAAAAGTCCACCAGTCTACAGCACTCCCATGACCTTCACCTTTGATGATTTCAGGAGCCAAGTACTCATGTGTCCCAACAAATGACATCGACCTTGCCCCTGTTGGCTCAGCGATGAGCTCCGGTAATGGACTGACTTGATTCCCGATCTCATTTTTTGGCTTCCGGTCCTTCTTTGACTTGCTGGAAAAGAGACGTGGGGAAAAACATGTGGTTGGGGCCACACAAGCTGGTTGTATGCAAGAGGGTTCAATGCAAGTTGGCTGGACACAGTACATGCCATTTTTTCGGAAGGGTTCAGAATCGCCTAATGAAGACTTGACTAGTGTTGGGCTGACAGTACATCTCAGAGAGAGGTCAAAATCCGAGAGCATTATGTGACCATCTTCTCTCACGAGGACATTTTCTGGCTTGAGGTCGCGGTAGACTATCCCAAGCATGTGTAGGTACTCAAGAGCTAGGAGGACCTCTGCTACATAAAACCTGCATATTGAAATCAGTCATGACAATCAAAGAACAGAAACTGGACACAAACAAGCACATCATACAGATACTTGTGATTGGTTACAAACCTTCATGGGCTGTGCAGGAGTTCCAAATTTGGGCCAGGGCTGAAGTTGCATTTATAACTTCTCCCAAACAGGGAAAAAAAGGGCACCAAAAGCACAATAATATGAACTTTGCCCCATAATAAAGATCCCACTAGGCGGTATCAAGAACCCCTGTTCAGTTCAACTTTGCCAGCCCATAATTTAAGATTCCCAAGCAGACCCTTAGCATGTTTAGACTATAGCTTCCATGATGAGAAGAACATTATGCATTCTCTATATGGGCCATGTTTGCTCCTGTATTTCATGTTCTTATAATAGACAACAGAAGACCAACATGAAGGCTGGGGCCTGAATGATCTGCAAGCATTGATTAAGATAACTACTTCTCTAGTAAAACTGTGACCAACATGAAGGTGGGCTGAATGCTCTGCAAGCCCTAAGGTAAATACTTTTCTACTAAAAACTATGTGTTCAAGTTTAGGCGTCTTGAACGCTTTTATTTCTCTTCTCTACTCTATTGGTAGAAGATATTTGAAGGATCTTCCAATATTCCGATAAGACAGACAAATTTTGCAGTGGTTGTTCTTGGGTTACCCTAGACTATGTACTGGGAAAGATAATTTTGGATGGTATTCCACATAGATGGCCAATATTCAAGTTACGCTCATAGGTAATCACACAACAAGTTGTAAGAAAATCTTAAAGATGCTCAAGCATCGTATGATATCTGTTTCTGATAATTTGAGAGCAGATATTAATGCATGCAAGAGAAATAGATGTTGTGTAGGAATTGGATAGTAACTGGTGTAATGGACAGGCAAAGAATAAGTAATACACTGTTGAACAAGTAGCAAAATTTTCATTCTGCACTCAGGTCCATGCAATCTCATTTGCTTTAGTGGAACAAGTACCCAACAAAGATACTAGGACTTGACACTGGACATGCACCAAATGTATCAGGTCACATTTTTATAGAACTGGATCTTACAATACCGTGTCATCTTATGAAATGATTTTGAAATGTAACACTGGATACATCAGCCAAAATTTGGTCATGCGTTTCTCCCATTCATCATCCTTCCATGAGGGACCACTATTGAACAAACAGAGCAAATGGCAGTGTCTATCTGTTGTTGTCGTTGTTGTGAACACAGTGGATGTGTGTTGGTTGTTGTCAACAGAAGGAATCTTGATGCAGTACAATATAGGCAGCATTCCGGATGAGTTGGCAGACTTCTGTCAATGCAGGTAGTGACTGGACAGCATTACAGGGGTTTGGCAGTTTACAAAGTGGTCCCACAGTGATTAGGAGTCATCCAGGGGCAATTCTGTCATTTACAGGCATGACAGTGCATGTACAGTGTGCAGTATGACATGGCTGTGACATGGTAGTGTTCATTGGTTGAGATGGATAAAACAGATGAGGTGGAAATGGTTATTGGCCAGTTGGCAGAGCTAGAATGGCAAGTGCATGACTTGGCGTGCAGCATAGACACATGGCAGTTGGGCAGTGTTTCAGAGGCATGAGGGCATATCAGCAGCAGGGGGCAGTTCGAAATGGCCCATTACAGTGTATATCAGTCCTTACATATGTGCTAGAGTAGGGGTATCAACGGGCCAGGCTGGGCTGGGCTTGACCTAAACCCCAGCCCGGCCCGGCCAGGGCCTTACAAACCCTAGACCCAGCTCAGCCCTGACAGGGTTTACAAGAGCCCGGCCAGGCCCTGATTGGCCCTGATTGATAATCTCAGTACCGCTCTCCTCATCCTCCTTGCTCTTCTTTCTTTTCTCACTCCTGCTCCCATCGATAATCTCACCCTCAGCCGCCGCTACCTCTATCACCTCTTTGTGAAACTTTCCACCCTTCTCTTCTTCCGGATTTTACTGTTTTGCCATCCTCCCTCTTATTTGATCTTCTCCTCTTTTTATTTTTTTGTGGTGTTCAATTTGATAATGACATTGAAGTTCATGACTATGCAAATGCGAGTGGCGTTTTCCATGTTCCGGTTGGGTATCTAAGACTCTCTTCCGTGTTGATAGTGTTGTGATCACTACGCTTTGTCTGGATCTTATTTTCAGTTTTAGCTTAATTTGATTTTTGTTTTCTCCCATCCCTTTCTCTTTCACTCTGCATTTTAGATGGACGGAGGGAGTTTAGGCCTTGATCTCTGGGGATCAACATTGTCCAGACTCTATTATGGATGCAGTAATGCCAGCAATAAGTTTGTGAGTGTGTCTCTGTTCTTTCTTTCTGATTTTTTGTTTTCTTTTGTTTATCCGATATAGTTTGTCTACCTAACCGGTTCAAAATATGTTGTATTCTTCTTATTCGTACTTCCTAAGGCTGTAAATTTCTTAGATTCAGTAACTCTGCAGTTTTGATAAGTCTATACTTCGTTGAAATAGACCAGCCAGGGATCATTCTTATTGGAAATTAATGGAAGCCTGATTTTCTTTCTTATGGGATCTGAAGAGAATAATTTGTTCTTCCAATAGTAGAATAAACAATATTTGTTGACCCTATTTAACATTTGCTTGCTAATTGGGCTTTGTTGTGATTTTATTTTGTAAAGTACCCTTTATGTCTAAATTATGTTTGGTTTAAGTCTATGATGTGAACTGCTTATTTTCAATGGTACAGCAGCGGAAATTGTCACACAACCCAATCATTATCTCCTGATCGCAACCAGTGGAGTCTTAAATCAACAAAGGACAGGGCTGGGCTGGGCAGGGCAGGGCTCATGCCGAGGCCTCAACCAAGGCCAGACCCTGCCAGGGCCAGCAACTTATTAAACCCAGCCTGACCCTTTGTTCAGGCCAGGCCCGGCCCTGTCCGGGTTCAGGGCGGGCTCGGGCTGGCCGGGCTCTTTTGACACCCCTATGCTGGAAGTGTTTGGGAAGACAGACAGTCAATTAGGGCATCCGGGTATAGACAAGGGCATTTTGGTCATTGTGTCAGTTCCAGGCATTGCGGTAAATCTCCCGGACTTGTGAAACAATACATTAATGTTTTACAGCAGTAAGCAGAACCTAGGATTAGCAGGTAAAGGCCTTGTATAGTTGAAGTGTCAGTTTCATAAGATCATACACTGGCAGCTGACTTGTCAGCATTTTTAGAGGGTTAAATGGCAGAACTGGGCAGAGCATTCCACATGAGAAATGTAGAGCATCGAGTCACCTTTCCAATGCAACTAGAAGTGCATCATTTCGATGCCGGATGAAGATATTGCAGTTTCCATATCGTCGAGCAGAAAAGAAGCTAAATAGAGGATGTTTTTGGAATTCTGAGATGCATTCTAGAAAATTTCTCTAAGTTTGTATATATGGAATGATAGATCTCCTCGTCACGAGCACAGTGCAGCAAACTGCTTTCAAAAATTCCGTATACTGAGTGAGATATGACCCAGATACTCTTTTGGGTGTTCTGGTAGGCTAGAAGGACAGAGAAAATGGTGCTTTGTCACACACCGGAATAGAAGGGAGACCGGGACAGTGGATAGTGCATACCATCCCTCAGAAGAGTTTCAGAATGTTAGAATCCATATCTATGGCCTCTGAGAAAGCTAGCTTAAGGCATGTGATACATGACGCGAAAGATACCATCGCGGTATCTCTCGTTGGTCGAGTGTATCTACTTCGATACACCGTGTATTACAGAAGCAAGCTGCCCTGAGCTCATATTATGGTGTTATTCGGTGTACCGTGCGCTGCACGAAGATTCCATCGCGAGCATTGATAGGGGCTGGGTCCATAAATCGTAGTATGTCGCGTCACATGGTATCACTGATGGATTCAATGCTATGCTCGCACACGGCACACCGCGAGGAGATACCAGATATTTGGCACATGTCGCTACGTGTCGGTGATGGAAGGTCGCACAATCCAATAATCACATTGATTTCCTGCTTGACTTCTGTAGATCAAACGGCCAACAATCGATCATTCCCAACCGACCAATCAGAAGGCGAAACGCACCCTAACAACATTAGACACTGAAGAACGACGCGTCACGAGATGCTCATCGTACGCCCATAATCATCCGTGCCCGCTGACCCCTGATGACATCATGAGAGCAAGCACGAAGCACCTTTTCAAGATTTGGATCCAATGGCTCCTACAGCTGGCAATGTTGCACGTGCACTACATAAGAACAAGCGTCATTATGGTGCTACACGTCAAGATTCCTTTTTGAGCCCTCTTGTTAGCTGAAACTCAAATGGACATAAATTCTTCATCTGGTGACCATTTTGGCCATTCCAAATTGCAAAATGACCCCTAACGACAACATGCGGTCGGGAACGAAGCAACTTTTCAAGATTTGGATCCAATGTCCTGCAGCTGGCAATGTTGCACGTACACTACACAGGAACAAGCGTCGTTATGGTGCTACACGTGTACACCATACTCACCCTTGAGATTTGTTTTTAAGCCTTCTCATTAGCTGAAACTCAAATGGACATAAATTCTTCATTTGGTGTCCATTTTGGCCGTTCCAAATTGCAAAATGCTCGTGGGGAAGAGCTCCACACACTCGGACCAAGAGAACACAAAGGTGGTGGCCTCTGAAGAAGAAGAAGACATAAATTCTCCATCTGGTGGCCATTTTGGCTGTTCCAAATTGCAAATGGCTCATGCGGAAGAGCTCTACATATTGGGAAAAAGAAAACACGAAGATGGTGGCCTTTGGGGGAAAAAAAGGAAAAGGGAAAAAGACATGTGGTTGCCCCCATTGTCAAGGACCACCTAGGGATCTCAGAGATCAATGCACACTTGAGGATTCAAGTTCCCCCAGTCAGGCAAGCCAGTTGAAAATTCAAGTGAACAAATTGGAGTTCCCAGCTTCTCCTCTGAATAATAGAAATCAAAGACACTGCATGGTTGTGAGAATTTATATCAATTGGCTTTGTATATTCCATTTCCGTATCCATTATATATGCTAGCAGTAGGGATGCATGTTGAGACCTACGCTAGATGTAGATTCATTGCAGGGCATTTTTATATAGCCTAAACCTGATTATATGTTGGCATGTTCAATGGGTGTTGGACACTAGTAGTATTGTCTGCATAAATCAGCCATGGTTGTGGCCTCCTGCTTTGATGCTGGGAAATTTGCCATGGGTGCGACCTCTCAATTCTATGCTGGAAAAATAGTAATGAGTAGATGTTGAAGACAGTGTAACCATTACTCTGTACATGTAGGCAATCTACTGAAGCACGTATATCTATGTTGTGGATCTGATCATTGTATGTTCTATATTGGAGTGCTTGTCTGCAAGATGGGTGTGCACACCGGGTTTGCCACAAGAATTGTAGAAGAAAGGTGTGTCACACGATTTGTATGCGTATGTATGCCATCAGTAAGGCCCTCCACCAGTGTTTGAGGTTGTGTGCTTGAGTAAAAGTTGCATAGTATGTGTATCAGCTCTGAAAAACAGTGAGGGACTTCCAGCATTAGACATTGCAGCTCTTGGCAGCAGTGTTTGTGATTGTGGTTGAGTGTGCATGTCTCATATTACAAGACTATGTGTGGTAGTGTGATTGTGCATCCCAGAGGACTATATCTGCGTTAGTGTTGAGTGTAGGGGATCTCAACAAGTGAATTGGGAGTGAAACTGTTGGGAAAGAGCTTTAGAGTACATTGATTCACCCCCCCTTGCAGTGGTCATCACTGTTCAACAACCACTGCATGCTTTAAAGGCAAGAAATAAGCCTAAGGACAATACATCTTTGCCTATGACATCTCCTTTCCCATAGTCTATCACAAGAAAAGGAATCTCCTTTTTCATTATCATTAAAGTCACCAACCCCACCCCACACCCCCCCCCAAAAAAAATGCATGACACCTAAGATTCAAAAACTCGTCTCGACCTGGTTGAGATAGTCGAGATGACCGAGATCTCGACAAGTTATTGTAAATTTTTTTTTGGGTTTCGGTGGGCAATTGGGCAAATAGCCATAGTTGGCTCCGAAACTTTAAGGGAAGCTTGTTTTAGGCTTAATAAACATATTTAAATCTTCAAATTGTAAAAACAAGCACCCAATTTGGTGTTTTGGATTTGCACCCTTAGTTGGCAATAAACGTCACCCTTAATGTAATATCGCCTATTCTACACATTGTTTGAGTGCTATGAGACATAATTGCAGTAAATGTCAAACCCTTAATTTCGACACCGTGAGGTCGTAGATTGGCCTCCAGTGGCTGACATACAAAATATCTAACCCCATACAAGAATTTATCATATTTGTTTCAAAAAATAGTATTTGGGAATAGTAATTTTACCTAAAATAGTTGAATGTAGACAAATCTTCAGCAATCATTGTCTTCGTAGTGATGTGACAACCCCCAGTGGTGTTGAGTGATGATGTGGCAAAAAAATAAAGATCCAAGCTTTTTCCCCCTTCTCTAGTAGGTCCATAACCACGAAACTGTCGAGTTTTCTTCAAAATTTTGAAGAATGGGTCAAGTTGCTGCCTATTCATGCGATAGTTTGTACCATTTTAGCGAGATTTCGGAATTTTGCCGAAATTTTGGTCGAGTTTCTCGAAACACTGTTGATTTGAGATTTTGTAAGAGATCTCATCTCGAGCAGCTCGATATTCTTGAGTTTTCCGAGATCTTGACGAGTTTTAGAACTATGATGACACTACAATAAGGACCATTATTATGCTCAACTTTTGTAGAATGACCAATCAACAACAACTCAGCCATATCCCAACTAAATGGAGTCGGTTACATGGATCCTTGCAAAACAAAGTAGGTAAAACTGAGATCCACACAAGAGGGAAATGAAGAAGTGAGAAATGGGAAATGAAAGTAAGAGGAAAGAGGTACAGCCCAAGAAGTCAAGAAAATCTCAGCTAAATGGGGTCGACAACATGGATCCTTGTCCTCCAATAGGCTCTATCTAAGATCATACTTGGCACAAGACCCAAGCTATGCAAGCCATTCTTCACAATCTCTCCTATGGTCATTCTTGGCCTGCCCCTAGCTCTTTTGGCTCCTTCAATCAGGATCAGATCTCTCCTCCTTACTGGGGCATCCCCAAGCCTCCTGTAGAATGACCAGACCAACCAATTAAAAAAAACACAAAAGGAGAGTGAGCATTTACATTGAGAGTAATTTTCTTATTTTAATGTTGTTTTCACCCTCAGTTTACTCACTGTCCTTTGACAATCACATCAACACCAAATCAGTTCTGCATCTCCTGACAAACATAGGGAGGATGGATGGATCTCCATTATAAGCCCTGAAATCTGCAGTTGCAGGCATTAGAGTGATTGTGGCTTAAAATTTAAACGCAGTCAAGGGTTTATATCTCTGAACCCACTGATAACTAGCACAAAGACACAAACTCAGTGCTGATGTCCTGGTGAAAACCTACTGCAACTGGAAAATCATGTCTCTTGCCTAGTTTGACACAGTCAAAGCTAGAAAGATAGAGAACAATCTAGTTTTAAGAGTTTAAGAAAGTGATGATAAAAGAGAGCCAAAAACAATGAACACCAAAGATGTCCAGGAGGGATCGTTATCCTCTGTTGTCCGCTGCCCGAACAGCACCTGCTGTCCCCTCACATGGGGGCGAAATGACGACTTAACCTCCCTGCCCGAACACACTGCCCGAAGGAGGTTAAGTAGTCATTTCACGCCCCATGTGAGGGGACAGCACTGTGCTGTTCGGGCAGCGAACAGCAGAGGATAAAAATCCTGTCCAGGAGGCCTGGATTCTAAAAGATATCTTGAATAGTGTTTTTTACCCCACTACCCCAGCCCTTGAAACAATCTAATCTCAGTCACAATATACAAAATGAACAAAAAGGGGGGGATAAAAAGGCTCAACTAATTTTACTAACTTAAAGCTAAAGCACTGCTATAGTACCTTGAGTAGTACCCCTGCCATAATCCTATGTCAGAGCTTTAACTCCTCTGCTCTATTCATCACTAAACTGTCACATAATATCCAATGATTCAGCAAAAGCAACGCATAAATCACTATCCAAGGACCTTTCATCCTTTATCAATCGTACACTTTTCTTTTCCAGAGCATCATGGCCAATAGTATTTTGCGCCTCCTAACTCCCAAGTTCTAACACTAGGTTCCATTATGTCTAATAAAGCCCCTTACTTGTCCAGGATCTACTAGAAACTTCTATGTTCCCAAATCATTGCCAACTTGGCAGGTACAGAAAGATGCCTCAAGTGATAAATGACAATATATGATATTAATTACAATAGTTAATGTAGGTCTAGATAGGATAGGATCCTACTAGGAGCCAGGTGAACAGAAGTTCTGAAACTGATAACTGATTGGGCAGAATTGGGTAGTTTAGGGCAAAACTAGGGTTAATGCTAAGGTAAAGGGTGAATGTGATATATGATAATGATGGGCAGGTCTAAAGGAAGCTAATGGTATAAATTTTAATAGGTTTAAACAAAAATTGAAATTCTTGAAATTTTAGGGTTAGGGTTTCGGGTTTTGAAAAGGGGAAAATAGCTAGAACTAGAGTTTAAAGTGGAATTTCTGTCAAGGGCTTTTGGCCGAGTGATCTAGACAGTAAAAGGGTGGTTCGGTTGTAATATGGGTAGCTTTGGATGGCTGAACAGGTCTAAACAGAAGTTAGGGTTTTTTTGGGCTTTTAATAGAGATGGGGGGAATTAGGTTTTTGAGGAGAGGATGGGCCTAGGGTTCAGGTCGAGTGGAAGGGTGGATGAGCAGAAGCTGTGAACGAAGTTTGAATGCAAACTGATGAGGGAGTTGGGCTGGACAGGGTTTAGATTGAGGTTAAGGTTATGGGAATCAATTAGGGTTAAGTGGAGGATTAAGAAGAAGAAGGTAATTGCAGGAAAACAAAAAGAACTTACTGGATTTGCAGAGATCCAGAAACAGCAGCTTGAAACACCTTGGAGATTGATTGAAGAAGACCTTCCGATCATGAATAGATGCAAGGAGTCACTGAAATCCACCAGCCCTTCACCTTGAGATCCACAAGGCAGCACTCACAATTGGAGCAGAGCAGCAGCAGCAAAGGCAGCAACATAAATTGAATTTTTTTCAAAACTAAACTGTGGGGGAGCCTCTCACACGTTTTATTAATATAACATATGGCCTATTCCCAATTCCTATTACAAATCTGATTCCTCCTTCAGAATCGTTGGAGGGTTATAATCTGAAGTTAAAACAAATTCAAATAGAAAGGCCTAATTACCCCTAACACTTAAAACACTTTAAAACTCCTAAACTAAAAGATTTCCCATCAACCAATAGGATATAAGATCCTAATAGCCAATAGGAACACTTCACTTAAATTAAACCAACTTAAATTAAACCAATTGGATGCAACCAATTTGAACCGGTTCAATTAAAACACAAAAATAAAACTAAGTATAAAACTGAAATAAACTAAGTATAAGACTATACTACGGCCCCTACTATGACCCTATGCTTAGGGTGGCTTCTTCAACTCGAGGAGACTTGGATCTACATCAATAGTAGTAGAAAAAAGAAAATCAAGGGATATAAATCTGCCATTAGGTGAAATTTTTAATCCATACCCAATCTTCCCAGGCACGCAAGAGAAGGCCACCATTTTTTAAGCCTTTCTCTAAAAAAATGCACTTCAACACCAACAACTTACAAATTTCTTGGTGCACAAAGAATCAGTAGCCTATTTGTAAGTAAGACTGCCAAAGAGATCTGGATAGTTCCCTCAGAATCATAGTTGTCAAGGCGGCGCCTAGGCGGCCAGGCGCCTTGGGCACCTTGTTCGCCTAGTTGGTGTCGCCTTAAACTTTGGCCCTCTCCACCGCCTTGGGTCGCCTAACCGCCGTGACAACTATGCTCAGAATCACTTTACCTAGGTGAACCAAGAATCCTCTTCCTTAGCCACCTAAGAACCATATGTTGACCTTCACCAACCAGTTCCATCCCCTACAGTGGACCAAGCAAAAGATTCAAGACCTTCCGAGTATGTTATGGGGGAATAAACTGAAATGCAAGTCAAATTCTTAATACTAGCTCAATTAAGCTTGATCTTGATGAGCTCAACCTATTAAGGAGATTTCAAACAACTTGCCTAATGACTACTAATAAAAAAAACACATCCCTGCTTTTTAGTGTGCATTACTGCATTAAGCTAGTCTTACCAGGCCATTTAACTGAACTTTGGATAGCTTGAACTCCCTTCATCCATCAATGAATGCATGATATGCAGATTCATTGTAAGAGAAAAATTATCAAGCAGACTCACAATTATCTCCTCTTCTTTTTTTCTTGGTAAAAGGGTAAGTCACACACAGAATTATTCATTATTATGGGGTTCCATGATGAAAGTTGCCACAAAACAACCTAACCTGGTTAACACTTCATGTTTCTTCTCATTTTAAAAGCATGAGTGGATGACATAATCATTTTCTTCCCTTCAACATTAAGGCGATGCAAGGTAACTAAATAAAGGTGCTGCTATAGCAGGCATATTCACAAGAAGATTCAAGCATCACATTCATAGTATTCTTCATTATTGTTTAAGTTGTAAATATAAATTGTACTGGGACAAACCCCAAAGCAGGGTGCCCAAGAAGTATAATTTAGAACTGGAAGAAATAACTAAAACTAGATCACTACTAAATAATGTCTCAGAGAATGCCCAATTCTATGCAAAAGTCAAAATTTAACTCCAATATGAATATGAGAAGGATTGAGTATCATGCTTCATCACCTGTTCAGAAAAATGTTTCCCCGGCTGCCGTTGCCGAAGGGTGTGCAAATCTCCTCCAGGACAAAATTCCATCACCAAGCATGAGAACTTGTCAGTCTCAAAGTGGGTATACAATGTCGAGAGGAACAGGTGATCCAAAGACTGCAGTATCTCTCTTCCGTCTGAACCCAAAGAAGCTTCTTACGACTTGCCAGAGAAGCCTTGTCCATAACCTTCATTGCAAAATAACACTTCATCCCAGTCAACTCTGACAGGTAGACACTCCCAATATCCCCACAGCCCAACCTCTTCAGCAATCTGAAATGATTCAAACCCAATACCCCATCTTTGGTTCTGATAACCTGTATGGCTTCCCATCTCGAATCGTTTGCTTTATGAGGCTTGCTGATGTTGCTACTAAAGCTGTTGCAGGTGTTCTCATCACGCACATCAGTGCTTGTGCTTCCTCTGCATATACTGCTCTTGCCACTCTCAACAAAATCAGCCCGACCACTAATTTTGGTGCTATCACTGGTCTTAGTGAGACTGCTGGTTCCATCACTAACCTTGGTAGAAGCTGAGCTTTCCTTCACACCGTTGTACTCGGATGTTTTCTTTTCTTCCCGAACTCCTTCAAGTGAGCCCCTTGTGTCAATTACAGCAAGATCTGCCTTCTTTGGCAGTTCCTTCAGACCATCCACTGAGGCATTTAATTCTAATTTATCAAGTCCCAAATCTGCTGACCCCTTCTGTTGAGAATTTTGTGATTTTTTGCCCTCAGCAACCTCTACTGTGACCTGCTTCAATGGAATTTGCTGCACAGATCTTGGTAATTTTTTGGGGGTAGCCGGCTCTGATCTGCTTGTTTTTGAAATCTGTAAAGGTGAGGGTCTGCGCGTATTTGTCTCTATAGTTTGATTACTAGCTGATTTTTGCTGCTGTTCTAAGGGAGCTCTCCCACCAATTCTTGAGGCCATCAGAAGAAAAACGGACACTTTAAATAGATCAAATTCAGCAAACCCATCAGTCACCCCCCAGCTCCAAAATCATGAGGCCCACCATTAGAAAACATAAATGGTTCATTTTCCCAACACCAAATAGCAACTTTGATTTAGCATAAGACGATCTCTGAAAATTGATAAAATTGGCAAGATCACCAAAAATGTCAAAAACCAATAAGCATGAGACATCAAGCTCCTCTCAGACATGAAGAGGGGATCAAATTTTCCCTTCAATCTCCACAACATATATAAACAGAATAGTAATAAAAATAAAGCAATATATTTAAATTTAAACCAACTTACATAAATCAAGTATAAGGGTGGATGAAAATAAAATTTACTTCAAAACCAGTCAAAAAGCCAGATCAACACGACGGCAATTACTAAATAAATTAGATCTACGAAACCAGATGACCTAACTAAGAAAAATAGAAAGCAAGGAAACCAGAGATAAGTAATCGCAAGCAGTGAAGTGTTCCCAAAAGAAATTCACCTACAGTATCTCAAGAACAAACAAGAAGAAAACCCAAAACCCAATTAAAAGAGGCCAGGGGGGTGGAGGAAACTTATTTCACGGTGAGAAAGAAAGGAGACTAAACAAAGAGGCTGCAAGCACTGAAGCTCAAGCAAATCAAACGCTGTTCCAGGAAATGTGCAACCAGTGGAATTTCAGCAAGAGCAAAATCGAAAGGAGCACGCACTTCAAAATGCAATAATACCCCGCCGAAGTAGAAATCGATAAAATAACATAAAAACCGGAACTCACCTAAAGAGAAGATGGTGGGAAGGATTTTTACCTCAGAATCAAAGCATCCAACAATAAATCAAGCGAGCCTCGCACAAAATGCAGTTCGTCAACAGCTCTCAGCAAACAAAACCTATCAAAAAGAGAAGAAGAAGATGGGCAAAGGATCAAAGTCCAGTATGACATAAAAGATTCAACGAAGGGTAGAAATGTATCGAGATCTTATTCAGAGACCCATCCCAACGATCAAACCCTACTTCAGATCCAAAACCCCACAAAGACCCATAAATAGATAGGACACTCGACAGTGAAACGATTAAAACCCATCAACCAAAATGCAAGGCCACTTAAAAATAAAGCCAAAAAAGAGTCCAAAAGAGTACCTGGTTTCAAAGATCAGAACTTTAGGGTTTTGCTTTAGCTGAGGAAAAAGAGCACTACTGCATAATAGAGAGAAAGAGAGAAAAGGACCTCCATTCTCTTCCTGATATCAGTAGAGACTGGAGAGAGAGAGAGAGAGAGAGAGAGAGAATAAATTAAGCTTTAGTGAGTGTTCGAAAGCGTTGGGTGTCTCTCTGGATTATTATGTGTGAGAGAGAGATTGAGTTGGGGGGTCAAAGCTAAAGTGGAGCTTTTCTCATTCAATTATTTCATTGTTTTTGGTCCCTAAACTGAGGGGTCCGAATCAGCAGAGGGGTCTCTCTCACGTCTGTCTCCAGGAGTTTAGGGCTGTATGATAACACTTCTGTTTCTTAGTCATGTTTTTATTTCAAAAATGATTTTTTGTATTTCTGTTATTGGTCGAATTTTTTAAAAAAATAAGAGTGTTTCAGAGGAGATGGTCGCAGTGGCAGTGGTGATGGATTTAAGAATTGAGAATCGAATCAGTGAATCGACTTATTCTTATCAGAATCGACTGACATTGATTCTGATTTTTATCAATCCTAATTGTTTCTTAATTATTTTTTGTTATCTAAGAGTGCATCTAGGCGCAGACTATGCCCAGACACATGGGGAGGGACTGGGGCAAGATTTTGGGCATTCAAGGGGGTGGACCAGTCATTTCGCCCACTCCGAGCCCCAATGTGTCTAGCCGCACCCTGCATCCCTAGTGTATAGTATTGAATCGATTCCCGATTCTTGAGCCCATTTTGTTTTTATCCCAAAATAGTTTAGAATGGATTGAAGCCGACTGATTTAGGTCTCTTTTATATATATATATATATATATATATATATATATAGCAAGCAGAGTACTCTACATCCTCTCATGCTTAATTTTTAATTATCATTTTAAAAAATATGAATATAATCCTTTTGTGAGGAGGCACAATGTACACCATAGGGTTAGAGAATACATACATGTATCCAACAAATTTTCAACTATATTTCAAATATTGTTTACAATTTAACGGGTAATCAATGTGCTTACAACTAAAAGCACCCAAGCAATTATAATAAAAAATAAAAAATAAAAAGAGTTGGCCAATAAAAATTGTATAAAAAAAAAACCTTGCCCTTTCTCTCTCATTCATAGAGCTCTTTTCTTTATTATTTTCAAGCACTTAAATAGTCTATTAATAGAGTAAAGACTAATGTAACTCCTTAATACTACTGTCTTAACTATTAATACACTCCTAATTCATTGGGAGTTCCTTCTTTTTTTTTTTATAGGGTTGGGGGAGGGGTGTTGGGAATTTTTTTTTTAAAAACATTTATCGTTGAAGAATGATAGAATTAGGCCGATCTGGACCAAATTGATCTTAGACAAGAACTAGGGTTAGGGTGTTTTTTAGCCGTTTTCTATTAATTCTGGACCGATTTTGATTTGATATAAACAAGATTCGGCCCGATTCCAAAATTTTGAACATTGGATGGAATGCAGCAACTTACATGGGTTGCTCAAATATGGATGAGGTAGAGAGACATAGAGGGAGGTACCCCTTCAAACTTCAAGCATCAAAGTAGGAAGTAGGAAACCACAGCCAGGGGAGACGGTTGTTGTACCAGACTAGTAATGACCCTAAAATGCTCGACAACAATAACTAATTGTTCAGCTTTTGGACCAGATCAGACCAGACCAGCATTAAAAATTATAAGAGAAAAAATGGTCCCCACGCGAATGTTTGTGGTTCTTCACTTGCCTCATCAAAAAAAAACAAAAAAGGTTCTTTCAAACTCCAACTTCCAAGTGAAGGTATGGGCAATCAATTCATAGGATCGTATGGATAAAAAAATGGCGTATCAGAGGCTTTCGCCATTGCGAGGTATGAGGACTGTACTTTCACAAAAAGGTTGTTTCCAAACTCAAACCCGTGATCACTAATGATCGTATGGATACTAGTATATGACCAGCTATTTCTTTTTTCTTTTGTTCTTTTATGACTTTCTTTGTTTCTATAGAATAAGGCAAATATTTTGTTTTTGTAAAATAAAAAATTTCAAATATAAAATAAAAACAAAAGAATTGAAAACAAGAAAATTTTATATAAAGAAAAAATTTCATGTAATTTACATGAAAAATTTTACAACAAAACAATCTAGGGCTCGAAGAAAATAAAATTTTCTTGATAGATTCTCAAGTCACATGGACATGGTACTCCTAAGTTTGTTACTCAGCAATGGCTCTCTTTCCAGGGTTTTAGGTATCAGTATCAGTTTGACAATATCAGTATTAGTTGTGATCGATATCAATACAACAAATAAGGTGATATATTTTTAAAATTCAGCTGCTTCTGCTCAATTTCGTATTGATATCCGTGGTGATCAATACTAGATCTGATATTGTGGATTAAATCTTAGAATCGGATTTTCTCCAGCATGCATCGGACGACTGGTGTTGTCCTTGGGCTGCGTGCCAATCCGCTCAGCCATCCAATATGTGCTGGACGCACTAGCACACTGGAGAGGATCTGAATTCCAAAATCTCCCTATCTCTCTATCTTGTTTGACTTGTGTGTGTTGGAGATTATTTCTTTTTTTTTGGAGGAGGGGAGGTTTTTAAGAGGTGGACTGGGCTGCCCTTAATGAGGATTGATGAGTAATTCAAAGCAATTTACTCTCATTTGTGAACCATCCCATGAAGTAGACCAGTTACGTTTGTGATGTTTTGCCAAAACAAACAACGAATGAAAATGCAACATTGTTTTTGCAAGTGGGTTCAATCCTCTCCCGCACGGCACGGTGTGCAACGCACATTGTAAGGCTGGAGAGTCCCCGATCCACACGCCAACATGTCGGGATCAGGGCTCCCCAGCCACATGATGTGCACTGGAGAGGAGCCGAATCCTTGTATAGACTATATAGTGATAGAGATCATAGTTTAATTCTATTGGGTAACATATAATCTGTAAAGAGTCAAAGACTACAAACATTTTATAAATTATTTGCTTTTTTCCACAAAAGGGGGAGGGGAAAAGAATTAATGAACTAAGGAGACCTTTTTTTTTATTATTTTTTTTTTTGGATGAGAAAAAGAAACTAAATTACCGAGGCAAAGATTTTACAGAGTTATGGACAGGCCATAAGTTCATATAGTTACGACATTAAAATCTATACTAGTGAAATTATCAGTAAAGAGACCTTGCAATACATGAGGGTTTGAATATTTTGCACTAATTACCAATCTCATTCTTTACCAAAAAATAAAAATTACCAATCTCATTAGGAGCATTATTTAAAGGTTAGTACAAGTCAAGGCGCAAACTAACAATGCATGAAATGGAAACCTAAATAGAATTTAGGTTCAAAACATCGCTCTTAAAAATGAATTTTAAATATGAAAATTTTCTAAATTTAGACTGAGTTTATATCTTCACCTACCATGAAGGAGGAATTCCTTCAGTATGGCCATTGGTACCGTCAGATTACATTAGGTAGGGGTGATTTTGACTTCATAAATAGAGGGATGGAAGTGTCATGATGATCCAAGACTCGAATCATGCGTTCATATCACTAGGAAACTTCCTTCTTCATGGGTGAAGGAAAATTTAATCTTTAAAACTTTAGAAAACTTTCGTCTTCAAAATTCATCGGAGAACTCCCTTCTTCATGAGTGAAAGAAAATTTAATCTTTAAAACTTTAGGTCAAAACTATACAGCATAAGGATTTTAAAGTTTAAACAAAAGCCCTTTTTTTTTTTTGGTACGAAAACAAAAGCCTATTGGGTGCAAATGATACAACTAGGACCACTAGATTTCCATGTATATGAAGTAATACAATTACTAAAACCTAATGTTTGCTTCTATATATTTTATATGACATATTACATTATTTTAGGATTTATTTTCGTGTAATGAAAATTGCTCTCATGAAATGTCAATAAAAATCAATCAATTTGCAACAACCAAATGATTAATAGCAATTCGTTTTGCTCTCATTAAGTTCATTATTTATGTATATGTCACTCATGTTTCTGTTATAATTTGGTTTAAATGAAATCATAAAAATCTACATTCAACCTACCTACTTTAAGTTGGGATCAGCAAATTTCTCTTTAATTGGTTACAGAACTGCATAAAATGGGACAGAACTGCATAAAATGGCAAAAGTTATAGGATGAGTTTCCCTCCACCCACGGAGAATGGGATCCCATTCACCATGGGTTCGTAGAGGGCAGGTAAAGGTATCGGGAGTATTTTGGAACATACAAAAATCCTAAGAGGGGTTTGTGAACCCTAAGATGGTGGGTGAACCGTCCTCTATGGTTGGAGGGAAACTTAATCCAAAGTTATAAGTTTGATTCAATGAATCCATCAATTTCCCTCTATGTTTCTAGTGAAGACGATAAGGGAAGGGAAGAAACCATAGTACTATGAAAAGAATTAATGAATTTGGGCAAGAGAACACTGCTTGGGCCTCTAGAGCCTGTACACACGCGCCGATCATTGGGAGTACGCATGCAAGCATTGCCCTAGGTCGGATTTCTGCCTTTCTTTGGGGGTAGAGCGGTACTTTCACGTGCGATCTACGTCTAAGCACAGGGGCCACATGACCAGATATCATTCTTTTCCCCAATGAAATTATATAAAATTGTTTCATAAAAAATAAATTATATGAATTGCTATTTTTTTATGAATAAGAAATTCATGACCAAAAAATAGAGAGAAACGGATACAAATTACAAGGCCCTGGTTTTACAAGGAGGGGCAATCATGGGACCAAAATAATAGCAGGGGAAATCCCCCAAACATCAACAATTAACCAATTTCTAGGGTGTTGGCACAACAGGAGGGAGCTCCAAAAAATCTTGGATCTGACATTAAAAAGGATAGTGTCCTTTGGAAGGATTTGGACTTAGAAGTCCATCCTCTAAGGTTACGTTTTAGCTAAATGTGGTACATAGAAGTTCCAAATACAAGTTTTCCCATCAAAGGTCATGTCCACTCATATTCATTCTCTCTCAAACGACAAGATTCTCCTTCCTTGAAGGTAGCATCTGGACAGCAAGCCTTTCCAAACTAAGGAGGAGAATAGGCAGTGGAAGAAGAGGTGTTCGATGTTCTCATATGCATTCTAACATAGACGGCTAGAATGAGAAACTGGGATTTGGCGTTGGAGAAGAAAAGTCTGGTTAAAAAGATAGCAGGAGAACACCCTTCAAACAGTGAAACTGTGTCGAGGGATGTGTTTCTTAAACCAACTCAGCTTGTGCCAAGCTTTGATCGAGCCACCCTCATGGATAAGTACTACATGAGGGTGCAAATACTCCAGCTAAAATCTTGCTAGTTCCATCTTCAATTTGGGATTTAATAACCCCATAGGCAAGATATCTTTACTACAAAATCTTCTTTCGGACCCAGGAAGCATCAGAAGTAGAGGGAGCAATCCATATGGTGTCCTTGTAGAGGAGGTGTAAGTAAACCCAATCAACCCAAACACTTTCCTCTTAACCACCAACTTCCGAACTATTTTAAGGATATCGGCTTTGTTGACATCCTTAATTCTGCACAAACCGAAGTCTCCTTCATCCTTATGAAGGCAAACAGTAGACCAACTGATCGGGTGAAGAAATACTATCTTGCTTGTACTTAATGCTTCCCGATTCTACCAGAAATCATATAGGAACTTGTTATGAGTGGATTTATTGGATTGGTTCATCAATAGACTCCGGGGAAAATCCATTTTTGACTCTGCGCCAGTGATTCTACTATATTATATAGTCATAATAGTTATAGATGCATCACTGCCCCTCCAAAAAAAGGCAGCCATGAACGACTCCGACTTCCTAACGACAGAATTTGGGACACAAAAAATGTCAAACCAGTAGATATAGGAGGAATGTATTTTTCAAGTCATACCTTTTCAAGGTCCCAATTATAGATGCTCACGTAGGTTTGTAGAATCCATAGGTGAATCCATTGTCTTGCATTCCTCAAGAAAGGGATCAAGTTCACAATGGTAACTTTATTTGATCACCCTACCCCTACCCGAATATTCTATGCAAGTGGGGTCCACCACCCCCTATTAGAGGAACTGGGCTGAGCAAGGAACTAGAGGAGATAATTTTCCATATAATATAGGGTTGAAAACACACCCTCCTAGTCCAATCAAATGGAACCGATGGCAGTGGTGAGGGGATTCTTTTTCTCAACACCTAATTTTCAGTGAGAAGAAGCAACTCTATCAATGTTGAGTTTAATCAATGTTGAATCCAATCAACAGCTAGTATGGGGCCCATTCGAGATCTGAGAGGATACTCATAAGAGAGCCATTGATGGATCTGCCAACCAATTTGATAAAAATAGGAGCTTTTGTGGAATTAATAATAATAATAATTTTTGGTTTATTACAAAAATTTATAGTTTATATTAAAAATATAAAAAGAGAAGAAGGCCTGCAGAAAAGTCCCCACTATACACCAAAATAAACTCTTTATTTATATTTAAGACAAGCATATCCACTAGAACCTCTAAAGTTTCTTAACTATAAAATCAGGGATCACATTTGCTTCAAATTTTTCTTTCTTTTATTTTTTTCTCCACTTGAGGTTTTAAAAATTATTGTTGACAGGCTCAACCTGTCCTCTAAAGTTTTTCCAAGATGACAAACCAAGTCTTAGGTTGAAGACTTGAAGTTGTAGAATCGACCCACTAAACCTTTCCAAATTATTAGGAAAAGAAAACTAAACTTCGAGTCACAAGGTAAAAGTAGGTCAATAGTTCAAGTTAGAGATAAGTATGATTTAAGTTGACTCCATTATCTTTCCGTTTAACTCTTTAGTGCTCAAGTCAAAATAAGACTCCTAATGCAGACTCATGGACCCAAACCCCACTCAAGGCTCCTCATATCATAGCTTTCATTGAATCAATTATTACATTAGCATATAAGGGAGAAGACCTTTATTTTGTCTAGTGACAATAATCCATGGTAGTTGCCTAATAGGGTTACAAAAACTCACTAATGCTCACTCAAAATTTAAGAAACCAATAACAAATAACCCCCATACTTATTAGGGATACACATTTCTTTCTCACTCTAGGAACCCATGACAATTTTTTTCCTGTCCTATTTCCTGATCGATACAGTGGCCCAGTTCCTCTCATAAGGAGACGAAAATGACATTTTAACTAGAGATGTAAATGGATCGAATTCGATCGGATAGTGGCATTATCATATTCGCATCCGTTTATATTCGAACGGATTCGGATAACATCCTATCGGTTTTCGAACAGATTTGGTTAGTTTCCGGATAATGACTTTTTAAATACGAATTCTCCTAAATGGATATGAATGTGGATCGAATACGAATTTTCGGCTATCCATTGACATCTTTACCGTTTTTATGATGAAGATTAGGGTTGAGACTTGAGAGTTCAATAACTACCCTTTCTTCTACTCTTCTTAGTCTTTGATTTTCTCACATAGATATGTGATTTCACGTATCACATTGCATAAAACAATATATATAAACCAATAGAAAATATAAAAAAAGAATCACATTATCTTAACTTATAAAATTATAAAAATAAAATAACAAAATCCAATAAAGTAACTTAAAAAGATAAATCCAATAAAGTAACTTAAAAAGATAAACAGACACAAAGATATGTTTCAGATATTTTATTACTGTCGGGATTACTAAACGAATCAGATAATAATCGATCGGATGGGGGAATTACCATATTTGTATCCGATTAGCTTCGGACAGGTTCGGATTCTCCTAAACGGATACGAACGCGAATCAAATACGAATTTTCAAATACCTATTTACATCTCTAATTTTAACCTTCTTCAAGCTGTGTTTTCGGACCAAGGGTTAGGTTGTCATTTCCCACCCCCTATGAGAGGAACTGGACCACTATACCGGAGAGGGAACAGGAGACGATAATGATCAACTTAACAGTAAAACTCAACTCATCAGTTCAACAAGGGTATTAGTTGGCAAAAGGTTTATGTTGGAATTTCCCAAGCCAAACCAATGGGAACATGGGAGAATGTCGCACGCTCCATATTTAAAGGACCCACTTGTCTGGGAGGAGATGGGGCATATGAGAGGGCATCAGTTTCCCTTTAGAAGACATTTAAAAACTCTTCAAATGTTAATATTTCATTGGCAACAGGTTACATGCATGACCATGCACCGTCAAGCACAGACCTTCGCCATTACACAAGAGTGGGTCGAAATGACCAAATCCCCCTCCCGTTTGAGGCATCATAACCCACCACTCTTTAGACGGCTGTGCATGAAAAACTCCCCTATTATTATTGGGGGTCGGAGAACAAGACATTTCACCCTTTCTTTTTTCTTATTAGGGTTACAAAAAAAAATTATCAAGAGAGATTCTTGAGTTACATTTCTTGAATCCATCCAAAATTTAACAAACCTAAAGTGACATCCAAAGCTATCCCTGGATAGGGGAGTTCCGAAGGAACTGGACTGCTTTTGATATTTAATATCAAAACTAATTAGGTGGGAGGTGGATTAAAACTCTGGGTTCAGTGTCTACGACGTGAGGTGGGGTAAGGGTATGGGTCCAGCTTGATGGTGAGACTTGATTCAGATTTCCGACAACCCTATCCCTTTTGAGACTTTGATACATGGAGAGCATACCTCTGTCATCTACATTGAAGCAAAGGAGATAATGCTGGCGTGTATCTTCCTCTCCTGAAGGTAATGATACCTACACAAACATGTTTAATCAATTATAATGGTCTTGAGTACTCCAACCTTGTCTCTACCTTTTCTCTGTAACATATCATACAACATGATCCAGTGCTTTTGATCCTAGGACAGAATCCAATCAAAAGCAACAAGAGAGAGAGAGAGAATCCAAATCATAAACACAAAGTCTTGTAAACCAAAACTGGCTAATTTTCATTTACATGTTTCCCAAATGCAAAAGGGACTTCTTCCCTTTATGAATAAATTTTGGGTCCACTCCTGACTGGTATCTCTTGAAGATGCAGATTAGAGACAACAGTGAAAAAGTAAATATTTAATTAAAACCCTGATCATTTCTCTGTCTCAGCCGCCGCTTTTCTGCATCTGATGAAAAAACAAAGGGGCGTACCCAGTGCACGAGGCTACCGCCACGGCGCCATTGCAGGGTCTGGGGAAGGTCATAATGTATGCAGCCTTACCCCTGCTTTGTAGAGAAGCTGTTTCCAGAGAACAGCCTTAGCTGGACAGATTTTTTTGCAGATATTAAGATGCTTAAATTTTGTAAGAATCCAACAAACTTTCATAGTATGACATGAATTAGCATTCCAACATTGCTTAAATCTAACCAAAAAAAACTGAACCAAGATGACAAGTTCTACGAACTTGGCCCTTTCTTGAAGTTGCAACCCAAATGTGTGCAAAGATTCTTGAATCTCCTTCCAACCTTATCATGGGAGTTTAGATGAGTTTGGGAGAGGTTTGCATATCCAAAGATCTGTAAGTTCTTAAGCAAGTTTGAAATATTCTCCAATTACGACTATTCCAACCCATTTCCCCAATTTTGGCTCTAAATTTGGTATTTTGTATGAAGGCATTTAACACTTTAATCAAAAAAGAGCATACCCAGTGCACGAAGCTCCCACCACTCTGGGGTTTGGGGAGGGTCATAATGTATGCAGCCTTAACCTGTTTTCACAGAGGCTGTTTCCAAACACTTTGATCATTTCACCATAAGTTCTATGAAATAATGCATTCTTTGTATATACCAAGTGGTCTTATTTTTAGGTCTAGAGAAACTGAAATATTTTGCAAAATTGTCCATTTCAATATTAATGTGTAGGACAATGGCAGGAGAAAGTGACAACAATGTATGACCTTCACTAAGGCTTTGGTTGTTGGTAGAATATATTTCATGGGCCGACGTTCTATGTGGGAGAGTGTGGCCCCTACGCGAGCATGGGGCCAATGAGAGCGAGAGTTAGCATATTGAGGGGTGGGATTTCCACCTTTCAGGGGGTGGGGCGGTCATTTCGCACCCCTCTTGTGTCTGGGCATGGGCGGTACACTCTCCCACACAACTTTTCTCCCTATTTCTTAAATGTTTATTTAATTTTGTAACTTGTTCAGCTTCTCCCCAGCCCCCATTATCTTAGGTTGTCAGAATTAAATTATTTCTTAGGTTGTGTCCGCATAGGACAGAGATTATAGTCAACCAAATCCAATTCAAGTAAGCCAAAAGCCCACTAAGCCCTTCAACATTCCAAATCCAATTCAAGTAAAGCCAAAACCCCACTAAGCCATTCAACAATGCAATCCGTAGATAGAATAACTTGTATCACATACTTATAACAAGACTATATATAAATATTTTGCAGAACATTTCATTTTATATTTTCATGGCATGGTCAAGACCCGGCTAAGAGTTCTGAGTTTCAGAAAGTGAAATAGGGCATATTTTTTCTTTCTTCCTATAAGTCGAACAAAGAATATCAAGAGCAACTTGAACTAAACCTCAGACTCAGAGGTGTATGATCTTGCACAGAGCCCCTGGTCCTATAGGTCACAAAAGAAATATGGAGGGACTGCCTTTTTAGAGGTTTCACAACCTCATGCTCTGTGAAACGCCCTTTCTCGACTCAAGGCAATCCTAAGTCACCGTGCTACCAATACAAGGTTTCACCTAAGACTCAAATAGTTTAGACATGCATATGCAGGCCACATACGAAGTATCAGATAAAGGCACTAGTAGAATCTATGTTGTTCTGCAGGCAAGCATAACCAGATGCTTATAAACAAGAAAATCAGTTACCACTGAAACATGGAAAGATGATCTTCCTAGTTAATTATTGATGTATACACATCACTACTTACAGATGAAATGGTCTTTAACACGCCTTATTGCCACACGCTTCTCCCAGTCTTCCCATCTAATGTATTCCTTACATAGCGTGCAAGCTCATGGTCGGGCTACAGTTGCCCTCTTCTTACCTGCTTGTCAGTAAAATCATCAATCATAAAGAAGGGAGCAATGGGAATGATCTGGGAGATACGGTTAAAATTATATACAACAGAAATCACACGGGAACAAGTGAAAAAACAACCTTCCCCAGAAACCATCAAATATGATTCACATGTAGTATGCCACAAGGTCAAAAGTCCCACTAGCCTACTAAGTATTTTTTACTATTAAAATAAATGGCCACCTTGCAAGAAGCTACAGACATATATTTCAAAACAAAAAGAGTAGAAGTGATTGATGCAGCAGTTGTCAGAAACTAATTCATGTGTTGGACACTACCTCTCTTAACGTAGATCCACTCATTGACCATGTTAGAGAGTAAGAAAATGGCACCAACATTTTAAAAGCAATAGTTCTTTGCATCAGCAATAGATCAAATTAGCTCAATCCAAGAAAATAGACAATGACTTTCATAATTGAAAAACATGGTTCCCTACCCTTAGCAACATCTTCAATGTCAAATACATTAACTGGGCATTTATTTACAAGCTCTTCAGCTTTTTCACCTTCCACTTCTTGCAATAACATAACCTACTTCACAACGAACAAATGTGTGACTCAATGTCTTTCTAAAGAACCTGAATACTGCAGCTCTTAGATTGAGCACAAAAGTTAGTATAAACTATTTATCCTTTTATTACCTCAGGAAGCATCCTATACAAAGCTGTGGAAACTGGGGACCACTTTGCATGAGTCTTACCAATCCCTTTAACAGCATGTGCTTCAAGTTCAACTTCCTGCAGAAAAAGATAAAGTTTGATTTTTCAATCTTAGACTTAAAGCTTTCCTATTATAACCTTCTATTACATAGATTCATAGAAGCATCAAACTACTTTATCTTGCCAATAGAAACTATCACCCTAGTCCCTCCACTGCATAAGTGGAACTGCAGAAGGGAACTTCAAAGCAAGCAGAAATAAGATGCCCTCAAAAGCTTAGAAATATAAGAGCCTATTGGAGGACAAGGATCCACGTTATTGACACCATGTAACTGAGATTTTCCTGATTTCCTGGGCTATCCTCTTTCCTCTTTCATTTTTCATTTTCCATCACTCACTTATCTTATCCCATTTCTTCATTTTTACTCTTCATCCCTCTTACTTTCCTTTCCTTTTGTGAGGACCTCTTTTTTTTTTTTTTCGGTTTGTGTGTGTGTGTGTGAAAGGATCTATGTAGCCGATCCCATTTAGTTGGGATAAGGCTGAGTTGTTGATTGATTGAAAAGCCTAGAAATATAACACAGTACGCAAAGGCTGCTTTCAATATTTTATTAAACTTGGATTAATAATAACAATCAGAAACTGAAACCTTAACCCAAAAGGCAGAGATGATGATGCAATCATGACAGTAACTAGTGGTGGGAAACAAAGAATCTTGGAAGAAGCAACAATAGCAAGAAACCAGGATGTAAGTGTCACCTAGGAGAAAGTTTACTTGAGAAAGGAGTATAGTTTTAAAAAAAAAAGAGGAGGAAACAAAGAGAAAAAAGGAAGGTAGAAACCATTGTATGGACAGAAAGCAAAGGAGAAAATGAAGATTCCCTGTCAGTAAAACTATCAAGCATAAAATGCAAAACTTGGATTGATCCTAAAACAAGGTCAACAAAGAATAGAGTAAGCCAAGTTCTACTATATTAACAACAACAACAAACTCAGACTTATCCCAACTTAATGGGGTCGACTACATGGATCCAAACAAAACAAAATAGAGAAAATAGAGTTACACTCGAAAAAATGTGAAGAAAAGATGGGAGAAGAGGGATGCGGAAAGAGATGAGAAATGACAAAGGAAAAAGACAAATGGAAGATGGGAAATAAATAGAAAGATGAAAGATAGTAAGAGGAAAGAGGCACAGTCCAACACGTCAGGATAATCTCAGCTAAATGGGGTCTGCGACATGGATCCTTACCCTCCAATAGGTTCTGTTCGAGGTCACCTAGACAATGCATGTCCTTCCTCGACTTCTCCTATGGTCATTTTAGGTCTGCCCCTAGCTTTTTTAGCTCTTTCAATCTGAATCATATCACTCCTCCTTACTGGGGCATCCCTATGCCTCCGCTAAATATGACCATACCACATTAAATGACTCTCTTGGAGCTTGTCATTGATCGGGGCAACTCCCAAGTCCATTCTTATATGTTCATTCCGTACTTTATCCTTCCTTGTTTTTCCACACATCCATCTTAACATCCTTATCTCTGCTACATAAAGCTTATCAATATGACACTTCTTAACTGCCCAACATTCTGCCCCATACATCATGGTCGGACGAACAACAGTCCTATAAAACTTTCTGTTAACAGAAAAGAATATAGAGCTCAATGCTTAGATGTGTTAATGAACATCCAAACCCCTTTATTTATAATAGAAGAGGGGAGAGAAAAATTACAGAATTGCCCCCACATAACCGACTCTATTTAATTAGAGTTAGTTATAGTGGAAAATAACAAGAATGACTAAAATACCCCCACGACACTAAATACAATATTTTAACACTCCTCAAGTTGGAGCATAAATATCAAACATGCCCAACTTGAGTAAAATAGAATGAAAGGCTTTCCCACTCAACCCTTTAGTGAACACATCAACCAACTGATCAGTAGACTTCACAAAAGGAACACAAATCAGTCCTTCAAGCTTTTCTTTGATGAAGTGCCTATCAACCTCCACATGCTTGGTACAATCATGCTGAACCGGATTGTAAGCAATGTTAATGCCAACTTTGTTGTCACAATACAATATCATAGGGAGGCGGACAGGAACACCAAGATCTTGTAATAAACCTCTAAGCCATTACAGCTCACAAATGCCTGTGCAATAGCACGAAACTTTGCTTCAGCACTGGACCTTGCTACGCCGTTCTGTTTCTTGGTATGCCAAGTGACAAGATTTCCACCTACAAAGGAGCAATAACCAGATATGGACTATCTATCAGAAGATCCAACCCAATCAGCATCAATATACGCTTCAACTCATAGATGGTCATGAGGAAATAAAAGAATTACATTTCCCGGAGCTGACTGCAAATAACGAAGAATACGAAGAACAACATCCATATGAGAGGAATAAGGATCATGCATGAACTGACTTACCAAATTCACGACCAAGGTTTAAAGTATCGGTATCAGGTATCGTATCAAAAAGGTGATTTTAAGAGACATATCGTATCGTATCGGAGAGTATTAACCATATTGGGTCACGTATCGACCCTATGCAGTTGATACTTTTTAAATATCATATCGGTTCCGTATCGTATTGATACCCAAAAATAAGATATGTATCGGTTAGTATCGGCGGATACGTTAAGATACTTAAAACCTTGCTCACGGCAATGGCTATGTCTACCCATGTATGAGAGAGGTAAATAAGTTTCCCTACCAGCCGCTAGTAACGTCCTTTGTCAACCGGTTCACCCTTTTTTTCCTGGAGTCTTGCAGTAGCCTCCATAGGTGTATCAACAGGGTGACACCCTAACATCCCGGTCTCAGATAATAGATCTAGGATATACTTCCTTTAAGAAAGAAAGATGCCCTTTGAAGATCGTGCAACCTCTATCCCTAGAAAGTAATTCAGCTTTGCCAGATCCTTTATTTCAAATTCACGACCAAGGAAAGTCTTCAACTTGTTGATCTCATCACCATCATTCCTTGTCACCACAATATCATCCATATAGACTATGAGAATGGTTACGTTAGCACCATTCCTTTTGATAAATAGAGTATGGTCAGCATTACTCTGCTTATATCCCACAGAAACCATAGCCTTATAAAATCTTCCACACCAGGCACGAGGTGATTACTTTAGCCCATATAATGCACGCTTCAACTTATATACCTTGCCGCTGTTTTTGTCACATGCGAACCCAGCTAGAGTGTCCATATATACCTCCTCTTCAAGCTCTCCATGGAGGAAGATATTCTTCACATTCAACTGTTGTAAATCCCATCCTATATTTACTGCACAAGATAGTACCACTCTGACAGTGTTTAGTTTAGCAATAAGTGCAAAGGTCTCCTAGTAGTCAATCCCAAATGTCTGAGTGAACCCCTTTGCCACCAACTGTGCCTTATATCTATCCACAGTGCAATCAACCTTCTGTTTCACCATAAACACCCATTTATATCCAACTGGTCTTTTCCCTGGAGGAGAACCACAAGATCCCATGTATCATTTTTTTTGTAAGGCTCTCATTTCTTCCATCATTGATGCCTTCCACTTTCCATCTGTAAGAGCTTCTTGCTAATTCTGGGGAATACAAACAGAAGAAAGAGAAGAAATAAAAGCACGAAAGGATGGAGAAAGGGAATCATAGGAAACAACATGAGATATAGGATGCTGAGGACAAGTCATAGTACCTTTGCGAAGAGCAATAGGTAACTCAGGAGAACGGTTTTACCATAGTGAGGGGATGATCCGGATCCAGAGTCGGCAACTGAATGGGTACTGGTGCTGCAGTGGATAGAAGTTGCTTGTATTTGGAACATCCTCTCTGATATGTTTTGAGATTTGAGTCATTAATTCTCTTCTAAAATTCTTCAATGGTTTTCTGGACTGGAGTAAGCTCCCCCTAAACAGGGATTTGTATCATTACCAGTATCCAATGTCTCCCCCCGGCGTGGAATCCTCTTCATTAGATGGTATGTGAGGGACAAGAGTGGGTTCAGGCTACACAGGAGCCTTAAGAGGGAGAGGGGTCCCAAGAGTCAACACCTCTTCACTGGCATTCTCCCCCTGAAGAGGTGTAGTGGGATAATAGGAAAGGGTTTCATGGAAAATAACATACATACTCACCATGGTACGACGGGTAGGTGGATGGTAACATTTATAACACTTCTAGGAGGGAGAATAGCCCAAGATAATGCACCGAAGGCCACGGGGTTCAAGTTTACTAGGGGACCGAGTATCCCTAGCAAACAAACATAGCCAAAAACTTTAGGTGAGACTATTAAGGTTGAGGAGCCATTTAAAAAGGCAACAAGGGTACGAGAGTCAAGGACTCGAGTAGGCAGCCTGTTAATAAGGTAAGTTACAGTAAGAACAACATCCCCCCAATATTGGGGAGGAAATACGGGCAAACATAAGTGCCTGAGCCACCTCTAACAGGTGGCGGTTTTTTCTTTCAGCCACTCCATTTTGAGCAGGCGTATCCACACAACTGGTCTGGTGGAGGATCCCATGGGCAGCAAGGTAGTGTTGGAACTAACCTTCCATATATTCTTTGCCACTGTCACTCAAAATTTTGAGAGTGGCATTGAATTGGGTTTGAACCAACTTACGAAAATGCTAAAAACATGAGTAAACATCACTTTTATTATGCATCAAATATACCCAAGTACTCCTAGAGTGGCAATCAATAAAAGAAACAAACCAACAATGACCAGAAATAAAAGGTTTCTGACTAGGAACCTACACATCAGTATAAACCAGATTAAAAAAGAAAAGACTTCTTTTATTAGAAATGGAATAAGTTGAACGAGTCTGTTTGGCCAGAACACAAACCTCACATAAAAGGTCATCCTTATTACATTGTTTAACTATATTGGAAATAAATGAGACAAAATTCCTAAAGGAGGGTGACCTAATTGATTATGCCATTACTGAAGTTCAGAAGAGACCAATGAAATTTGATGAATGGGGAGATGGTGGTGACGGTGAAGGAGGACGACCATCATCAAGCAGATACAACCCACCATGCACTTTACCCCATCCAATCGTCGCCTCAGTTGCCAGATCTTGAAAAACACAGTGGGAAGGGAAAAAATTCACTTTACAATTCAAGTCACGAGTAAGACTACTAATGGACAGAAGGTTAGTAGTAAAATTAGATATATGTAAAACAGAGGATAAAGAGATAGAAGGAGAGCAACTGATAGAGCCTTTCCCAGAGATAAAGGAGAGAGAACCATCAGCCACCCGAACTTTGTCTTTCCTAGAAGTGGGTGAATAGCGATAAAAAAGGCTAGAGGATCCAGTCATGTGATTAGTGGCACCAGAGTCTATAATCCAAGAAGTGGAGACTACCGATGCACAATGACTAGCAAACGGACTACCTAAGTGGGCAAAATGGGAACCTAAAGTGGTGGATTGATTGGCAAGATTCAATGTAGTAGATGCAACAGAAGCCTGTAACATACGACAGAATGCCTGAAGTTCGTCCTGGGAGAGACTAGTGTCAGTAAGAGCCGTGGGAATTGTCTCGGTATGATTGGCTTTGTTATTCGATTTTCCACGAGCAACACGCTTGGCCTCAAAATCAGATGGTTTATCATGAAGCTTCCAACAAGTGGCTTTGGTATGATAGGGTTTGTTGCAGTATTCACATCTCACAACCCCTTTGGAAGAATCAGTAGGAGCAGTAGGAGTAGCAAATATGGGTGCAGCAACGGCAGCAGTCTGTAGAGAAAATCGGTCAGTGATGGGAGTATGTAGCATGGCTGCCCTACAATTTTCTTCAGACAGAACTAAAGCATAGGACTACTCTAAGGTAAGGGGATGGAACCCAGCCCAAAACTGAACTCGAATCTGGTCATATTCAACATTTAAACCAGCCAGGAAGTCATAAACCCGAATCTTGTCAACATGCTTGCGATAGGCAGCAATATCGGTTACATTAGTGGGTTGAAATCTGAGTAATGGTCCAGATGTTGCCATAAACTACGAAGGACAGCATAATACTTAGAGATGGAAAGGTCTTTCTGAATGGTGTCATGAATCTTCTTGCAGAGTTCATAAATCTGGGCATCATTTCCAACCTGTCCATAAGTTTCCTTCGCAACCATCCAAATCTGAGCAGCAGTTTTGAGGAGCAAATAACCATTGGCCAGATCTGGTTGCATGGAGTTAAGTAAAAAAGACATGACTTGTACAAGTAGTACATTTGTAAGAATGAATCAGGCAAACAAAAATAAAGATTCTGGTTTCAAAACATCCAAAATACCAATCCTGCAAACTATATTAACTAGCCAAGAATACATGGAATGCCCAAGAAATTTTGAAAAATCATAAATAGAAATATTAATGTGATGGTGGGATATTATCATATAAATTGTACCTTGAAGAAATTAAACCTCTATTTGTAATATATGAACAAAAATGGTCTTCCAAAGGAATCAAAGAGTTTTTTGTAATTGCCAGGAGGCTTATTCTTTCAATCCCAAAAGGTAATGGGAGGGTTGCTAGCAATAATAAAAAATTATAAGATCTTTCAGAAACAAAGGGAATTGTTGAGATTGGCTACGTTACCCACTAGGGGTAACCTAGTCCTAGTTGGCTTTTGTTACTTATTTTATTTTGTTTATGTTTTAGTTGTTTTATTCCTGTTCTCCCCCCCTATACGATTTCTATTTGGGATTCCTAGTTATAGTGGGAATTCCTAGTAGGAATAGGATTGGGGGGGATTCATATCTTTGCTGTAATTTGATTTTATTATAAATAAGAGGCTGGGGTGATCGATCTAGACCATCTAAGCATTCATTCCCAAGGCTGTTAACATGGTATCAGAGAAGAATCTGATCTAAGAACAGCTTTCTCGATTTCTGGCTCATTCTCAGTTTTCTCTGTTTTTTTTCTTTCATTCGATCCCATCTTCCCCCCGCCTTCTTCCACTCGATCTTCTTCACTTTTTTTTTGGTTTCTTCTTCTGAATTAGGGCAGATCTAATGAGGTGATCTGTTGTTTAGATGCTGCCCTAATTAATCACCTCATCCCTTAATGCTTTAAGAAGCTTTTTGGATCGATAGCTGCTGCACTTTCCTCTGCGATTTTGTTTGGAGTTCTCCCCACCTGCAGATCAGTCTCCTCTATCAATTTGACACTGGTTTGATTATTGGGATCCATTCCTGCAGTTTCTATTGGACAGCTGCTATCACAGGTTTTCTTCTCTAGATCAACGCACCTCCTCAATCGATCTACCTTCAGGGTTTTTCACAACAAACCCTAATTTTGTCAATTTTTGGTTTTTTTCTGGAGAAGCTACTTCATCAACAATCAGTACCATCGATGCAGATTTTTCTCAGCCTTTGAAGACCTTATATCTGCAGTTATTTTTCTCAGCATTTGGAGACCCCTAAAACCAGATCGATTACCTTTCTTAGGGTTTTTTCTTAAACCTTGCTTCTTGGTTTTGGTTTAAGGGCAGTTGGTTGCTATATTCCAGCTTTTGTTTTTGTTACCACAGGGTAGATCTGATATTTCTGCCTAGCTCAATCATGGGTGACTCAGAGATGACTACTGCTACTTCTAGAGGAGATCAAACAAGGTCTGATTTTCTTCCCTATGCTGCTGCCATTAAGCTTGATGGTACCAACTACTTAATTTGGGCCAGATCATTATCCCTAACAGTGGCTGGTAGGGGACTCACTGGCCATCTTACTGGCACCACCAAACAGCCTACTGAAGAAGTTGTTGCTCGTACTAAATGGGCTGCCAATGATGCAATGGTAATGTCCTTTGTTCTGAACTCTATGACCACTGACCTCTCTAGTCAGTATCTTCTCCTTGACACTGCTACACAAATATGGACAGCTGTCAAGGGCACTTATGGTCATTCAGGTAGTAGTGCTCAGGTATATGAAATCAGGAAGACACTCCAAACCACTACTCAGAAGGAGATGTCTGTCACCAAATACTATGCTGCCCTCAAGTGTTTATGGCAGCAATTGGATCACTATGCTCGGTTTTAGCCTACTACTACTGTTGATATTACTGCCTACCACACCTATGTAGACCAATTCCGTGTCTATGATTTCCTGGCTGGCCTCAATGATGACTATGACCCTATTCGGGTGCAAGTCCTTAGACGGGTTCCTTTCCCCACTCTAGAGGAGACCTTTTCTTATGTTCATAGTGAAGAAACACGACGGGCTGCCATGATGATTACTCCTAAAGTTGAGCGATCAACCTTACAGACTGCTGGCCCCACTCCTGTTGCTTCTTCTGACAGTGTTGCTGCTTCTACTACTACTAACAAAGAACCTGTTTAAGTGTGAGCATTGTCACAAACCATATCACACTAAGGCTCAGTGTTGGAAATTACACGGGAAGCCAGCTGATTTTGAGGCCAAACGTGGTCATGCTAAGTCTAAAAAGAAAGCCAATCATACTGAAAGTGTAGCTCCAACTCCCACTGCTGACATTGGTTTCTCCCAGGAAGAACTTCAGGCTCTGCGTCGTATGTTGAACACATCAATTACCTCTACTATGTCTGTTGCCAATTCAAGTTCCTTCTTTGCCTGTACAGGTATTTCTTTTGCTGGTCATTGTGCATCAGTAGTATCCACTCCATGGATCATAGACTTCGGTGCTACTGATCACATGACAGGTTCTTCTAGCCTTTTTAATACATATTCTCCTGCCTCTGGTAAGGATAAAGTCAAAATTGTTGATGGGTCCCTCTCCTCCATCTCAGGGAAAGGATCCATTGGTTGTTCTCCTTCTCTTACACTGTCATCTGTGTTGCATATTCCCAAATTTACAACTAACTTTCTTTCCATTAGCAGTATCACTAAATCCCTGAATTGTAAAGTGACTTTTTTTCCCACTCACTGTGTCTTTCAGGAACTGGACTCGGGGAAGACGATTGGATCGGGTAAAGTGCATGGTGGATTGTACCTACTTGATGGCGATCCTAAACATACTCAGACTTTACCTTCGGCATCTTTCTCCTCCGACTTACATAAATGGCACTCTAGACTAGGCCATCCCCCCTTAGGTACTTTATCAAATTTATTTCCAGCATTAGTTAAAGACTGTCATAAGGAAGACTTTTTTTGTGAGCCTTGTGTCTTGGCTAAACAGACACGTTCAACTTATCCTATTTCTAATAAAAGATCCTCTTCCTTATTTCATATTGTTCATACTGATGTATGGGGGCCTAGTAGGAAAGCTTCCCTGACTGGCCATCGGTGGTATGTCACTTTCATTGACTGCTATTCTAGGTTCACTTGGGTATACCTTATGCATACAAAAAGTGAAGTTTTTTTATGTTTTCAGCACTTTCATCAAATGATTAAGACCCAATTTATTGCCACTCTTCAAATTTTGAGGAGTGACAGTGGGAAAGAGTATATGGAAGGTTAGTTCCAAAAATACCTTCCTGCACATAGAATCCTCCATCAGACCAGCTGTGTCGACACTCCAGCCCAAAATGGTGTGGCTGAGAGAAAAAACCGCCACCTCCAAAGGTTCTTATGTTTGCTCGCAATGTCCCTTCCCTTTATTCGGGGGATGCTGTCCTTACTGCAGTTTATTTAATTAATAGGCTGCCCAGTCGGGTTCTTCTTTCAAAAGCCCCTATTGAGCTATTACTTGGCTCTCTTTCCTTTATAGTCCCACCTACGGTGTTTGAGTTGAAACTCAAAGGTAGATCGAATCTGGTAAGAGAAGAAGTTTATAGCAAGAAGAAGAAGAAGAAGGAGAGAAGAGAGAAGAAGAAGAGAAGAGAATGGGAGAATCGATTATGTGTGTTGAGAGTGATTCTCAACACACATATTAGGTTCATTCATTAAGTCTTCCAAATTACACAAGCCTCCCTAGGGAGTTAAGGAGAAATAAGACAATAAAGTAAAAATACAACTTAGTCATGTCTTATAACTAGACAGTGACAGAACTATCCCTATACAAGATATTCTAACAACTCTAACACTCCCCCTCAAGCTAGAGAATAAATGTCATACATTCCCAGCTTGCACAATAGAGTACTAAATAGACTAGCAGAGAGACCCTTGGTGAAGATATCTACTACTTGATCACCTGTCTTCACAAAGGGAGTACAAATGCACCCAGAATCCAACTTCTCTTTGATGAAGTGACGATCGACCTCAATATGCTTGGTTCGATCATGTTGAACCGGATTATGGGCAATGCTTATGGCAGCTTTGTTGTCACAATAAAGTCTCATTGGCCCTTCAATTTCAAAACTCAAATCGTGAAGAAGTCGTTTTAGCTTTATAAGCTCACATACTCCATGGGCTATGGCCCTAAACTCGGCCTCAGCACTAGATCGAGCAACAAATGGTTGTTTCTTGCTCCTCCAGGTAACTAGATTACCACCCAAGAAGGTATAATACCCAGAAGTAGATCTCCTGTCAGAGATTGTACCAGCCCAATTAGCATCTGTGTAGCCTTCAATCTGCAAATGGTCATGCCTGGCAAATAGAAGGCCCTTTCCTGGACAGGATTTCAAGTATTTGATGATGGGATATACTGCATCCAGATGTCCACCCCTGGGAGCATGCATGAACTGACTCACCACTCCAACTACATAAGAGATGTCTGGTTGAATCAGGGAGAGATAGATTAGTTTCCCAACTAACCTCTGGTATTTGCTTGCATCTATAAGAGAAGAACCACATTCATCACCAAGTTTGTGATTCGGATCAATGGGGGAAGTGGCTGGTTTGCACCCTATCATCCCTATCTCTTTCAGAAGATCCAAGACAAATTTCCTTTAGCAAATGTTGATCCATTTCCTTGATCTAGATACCTCATCTCTAGTTTGAGAGTCGGCTGAGCTCAGTCCTCATCTTCTCCTCTCTTTGGAACCCTATAAATGTAAAAGGGGTTCCATTGGAAGTTGTGTATGTGAGACCTATACTCCTTACAGTCTTGGGAGTGGTATTCTCTAAGTTGGAGAGAGTTTAGGAGCTGTTGAAGGTGACTTAAAGCCATGGAGGAAGACTGGCAAGTTACCGCCAGCTTGTGAAGCTTCTTCTTGGTTCTCCTTCTCTTCTCCACATCTTGGCATGAGACCTATTGGAGTTGCATCGCCTAGGGGTGTTGTTTCAGACCCCAAAGCTCTTGTTTGTTGAAAAAGAAATGCTGCCTTGCTGCTAGATGTTTTGAAGGCTTGAAACCAGGCTCTGTTTTTCAGCCAGCCTAGGAGTGTCTCAGTTTCGATTCTGCCTTTGGCAGCTTGGATGACCTTGGAACTTGTCCCATTTGTGTCGTATGGGAGTGCTTTTTTGAAGCCCTAAGAGCCTGTCCTTGAAGGTGGAGGGTCAGAGGACTGCTACTGTTTTTTTTTCTGCTGCTAGGCTGCTCTGTTTTTTTGTCTTCTCTGAGGTCTGCTGTATTGGATGGCTGAATGTGACAGTATTACATCTTGATACACTTATTGGGTGTTATGGACTAAGGGTTCTTGGCTGCTAGCAGAATTTGGTTTGAGTTATGCAAGTTTTTGCTCTTCATATGCTTACTGTTTTTTAGGCTTGGCCTCAGCCTTGTGGTCTGGTTGATTTGGGACCATTTTTTGTATTGGTCTATCTCCTTGTTTTTTGGGTTGAGTATACTCTCCACTTGCGCAAACAATTTATATTGATTGTTGAAGTGTTTGCCTATTATGTCCACTGTGTCTAGACAAGATTCTGAGGTCAGTAGACCAATTACAGCCGGCAACCCAAGTGGTGGTTTCCCAACCATGGCTTCCTTTGATAACCCCAACACCTAGATCTCAGTTGTGAAGTTGGACAATACCAACTATTTGGATTGGTCCCGTTCCGTGAAGTTGTCCCCACGTAGTAGGGGGAAGTTGGGGTACATTACTGGGTCTATCACAGCTCCTGCTACTACTGATGCAGGCTATCTCAAGTGGGAGACTGAAAACTCCACTGTCATGACTTGGCTGATTTTTTCCATGAAACCTGAGATAGGTCGGAGATTTATGAGTACGGAGACTGCTAAAGATATTTGGGACGGTGTATCCAGAATCTTTGATAGAGTTGGAGATTTAAGAAAAGTGTATCAAATTCTCCAAAAAATCATTCATATGAAACAGGGTGATAGGAGTATATCTGAGTACTACAACTCTGTTATTAGCTTGTGGGAGGAGTATGATCATTATAACAATCTCCAGTTGTCCAATGCTGAGGATCAGGCAAAAGTCTACAGGAGCCAAGAAAAGGAAAGGATCCTTATTTTGCTTGGTGGTCTTAACTCTGAATATAAGCCTCTTCGCCTGCAAATCTTAGGGAGGTCTCCCTTTCCATCTCTGGATGATGTGTGCAATTATTTGCAAAGTGAGGAAACCCGGAGGACCACTATGGATATTGTACCATCAACAGAGAGCTCCGCTCTTGTTTCCAGTTCCCAAAAAGACTGGAAAAGTAGGGAGAAAGGCCGTGAGAGATACAAATGTGACCATTGTGGCAAGCTTGGACATACCAAGGACCGGTGCTGCGACCTTCATGGGCAGCCCCCTGGTATGCGTGGTAGTTCATCTCATGCCCGTGGAGGCAAGCGAGGAGGTGCTAAGGCTCATTCTGTGACATCTAAGTCCGAGCCACCTGGACCGCAGCCTGCTCCTGATTCCCTCTCACAGGATGATATTGCAGCCCTACGTCGGTTGATGTCTCACCTTGGAGGGTCAGCTACTGGTTCTAGCTCTGGAGGGTTGACTACTTCTGCCTCAGCTTTGCAGGTCTCATTTGCTACCCCTACTGCACCCACTTGGATCATTGACTCTGGAGCCTCCGATCACATGAATGGTATGTCCCAGTACTATGATTCCTATTCCATTTGTTCTGGCCGGGACAAGGTAAGGGTTGCTGATGGTTCCCTTTCCTCTGTCTCTGGTAAGGGTAATGTGCGGGTTACTCCTTCTATTTCCCTCGAGTCTGTCCTTCATGTTCCCGACTTTGCTACTAACCTATTATCAGTGAGTCACCTAACCAAATCCTTACATTGTTGTGTCACTTTCTTTCCTTCTTATTGTGTCTTTCAGGATTTGGAGACAAAGAGGGTTATTGGCAGTGGGACTGAGAAAGGAGGACTCTATCTTCTTGAGCCATAGTTACCTGCTCAATCTACTGCTGCAGCTTATGTTTGTGGTCGGCATGACCAGAGTACTTTGGAGTCTGTTATGCTTTGGCATCAATGTTTGGGTCATCCCTCTTTTGTTGTTATGAGGAGACAATTACCCCACTTGTTTACTTCTTTTCCTGCATCTTATGTTTTTCAGTGTGAATCTTATATTTTTGCTAAACATTGTCGCACATCTTATCCTTATCGTGGTAATAGATCTATTGCACCTTTTTCCCTTGTTCATACTGATGTTTGGGGGCCTTCTCCTACTACTTCCTTATCTGGTTTTCGTTATTTTGTTTCATTTGTGGATGACTATTCTCAGTCTACTTGGACTGTTTTGTTAAAACAAAAGAGTGATGTTTGTGATGCTTTTAAGGAGTTTTATCACCTTATCAGTACTCAGTTTGGTACTCACATCAAAATTGTTAGATCTGATAAGGGGGGTGAGTACATGTATGGGGGTCTCCAACAGTTCTTTTCTGATAAGGGCATCATCCATCAACTGGCTTGTGTTGACACCCTACAGCAAAATGGGGTGGCCGAACGCAAAAACCGCCATTTGCTGGAAATCACCAGGGGTCTTCTCTTTGGTATGCACGTGCCTAAGACTTTCTGGTCTGATGCCCTTCTTACCGCTGCCTTTCTTATTAACCGGATGCCAAGTCCACTCCTTGGCTCCAAATTCCCCTTTGGCTCTTCTTTCTCCTCAATTCTCAGTTTTTTCCTTGTCTCCACGCGTCTTTGTTTGTGTTTGTTATATACATGTCAACAAATCAGCCCGCACTAAGCTTGATCCCAAAGCTCTCAAGTGCATCTTCTTGGGCTGCTCTGATACCAAGTTGAAACTCAGAGGTAGATCGAATCTGGTAAGAGAAGAAGTTTACAGCAAGAAGAAGAAGAAGGAGAGAAGAGAGAAGAGAGAAGAGAGAAGAAGAAGAGAAGAGAATGGGAGAATCGATTATGTGTGTTGAGAGTGATTCTCAACACACATATTAGCTTCATTCATTAAGTCTTCCAAATTACACAAGCCTCCCTAGGGAGGTAAGGAGAAATAAGACAATAAAGTAAAAATACAACTTAGTCATGTCTTATAACTAGACAGTGACAGAACTACCCCTATACAAGATATTCTAACAACTCTAACAGTTTGGCTGCATATGTTATGCCAGGGATACAAGGTCCCCTAGTAAACTTGACCCACGTAGCCTCCGCTGCATGTTCTTGGGATACTCTGCTACCCAAAAGGGATACAAATGTTACTACCCTCCATCTCGTAGGACTTTTGTCAGCATGGATGTTGTCTTTCATGAAAATGTTCCACATTATGTGTCCCCACCTCTTCAAGGGGAGAGTCTTAGTGAAGATGTGCTGACTATTGACTCTCCACCTCCACTTCAGTCTGTTTACCATGAGTCTGAACCAGTTCGGCCTGCCCCTAGTACTCCCCCTGAGTCAGGGGGGAGACCATTTCTATTCAGGGAGAGCAAGCTACCCCGGTCCAGACTCCTATCCAGAGGACTATTAGTGAATTTCAGAGGAGGATTGATGCCAGTAATATAAAGACCTATGCAAGGAAACATAAGCAGGTTCAATCAACTGTTGCTCCAGTACCCATCCAATTGCCGAACCCGGATCCAGAACCTGCCTCTCCACCTGGTAATGTTCCTGATTTACCTATTGCTCTTCGCAAAGGTGTCAGAACTTGCACGCAACATCCCATATCTCATGTTGTTTCTTATGATTCCCTTTCCCCATCCTTTCGTGCCTTTGTTTCCTCTCTTTCTTCTGTTCGTATTCCTAACAATTGGCAGGAAGCTTTATCAGACGGAAAGTGGAAGGCAGCTATGATGGAAGAAATGGAAGCCTTGAAAAAAAAAAAACACATGGGAGCTTGTGGTTCTTCTACCTGGGAAGAAAACCGTTGGATGTAAATGGGTGTTTGTGGTGAAACAGAAAGTGGATGGCACTGTGGATAGGTATAAGGCACGACTCGTGGCCAAGGGGTTCACTCAGACATATGGCATTGATTACCAGGAAACTTTTGCACCTGTTGCCAAGTTAAATACTGTTCGTGTGTTATTATCTTGTGCAGTCAACCTTGGATGGGATTTGCAGCAGCTAGATGTAAAAAATGCCTTCCTAAATGGAACACTGGATGAGGAGGTATATATGGACATTCCATCAGGGTTCTCTTGTGACAGAAACCAAGGAAAAGTATGTAGACTGAAGAGTACACTTTATGGGCTGAAGCAGTCACCTCGAGCGTGGTTTGGGCGGTTCCACAAGGCCATGATTTCTGTGGGCTATAAGCAAAGTAATGCTGATCACACACTCTTTATAAAGAGGGTTGGTGAAAAACTCACTGTTCTTATAGTCTACGTTGATGACATAGTGGTCACTGGCAATGACGATGATGAGATCAGACGGTTGAAGACCTTCCTTGGACAAGAATTTGAGATTAAGGATCTAGGGAAGCTACGATACTTTCTTGGGATTGAAGTAGCCAGATCTTCTAAAGGCATTCTTCTCTCCCAGAGGAAGTATGTCCCAGACTTATTGGCTGAGACCGGGTTGCTAGGCTGTCATCCTTCAGAGACTCCTTTGGACCCTACTGTTCGACTCAAGGAGAAAGAAGGTGGGCCTGTTGATAAAGGCCGGTTCCAAAAACTTGTAGGGAAGCTGATTTATCTTTCACACACTCGTCCTGACATTGTTGTCGCCGTGAGTACTGTGAGTCAGTTTATGCATGATCCCTTCTCTTCTCATATGGAGGTTGTTCTTCGTATCTTGCACTATTTGAAGTCAGCTCCTGGAAAATGAATTCTTTTGTCTACGCATGGTCATCTACGGATAGAAGCATACACTGATGCTAATTGGGCTGGTTCTGCAGATCGCAAGTCTATTTCTGGGTATTGCTCCTTTGTAGGTGGAAATCTTGTCACGTGGCATAGTAAAAAGCAAACTGTTGTTGCTCGTTCTAGTGCCGAAGCTGAGTTTCGAGCTATGGCACAGGGTATTTGTGAGTTACTCTGGTTTAAAGGGCTGCTTCAAGATCTTGGTGTTCCTATTCGTCTTCCTATAATGTTGTACTGTGACAACAAGGCTGCAATCAGCATAACACACAACCCAGTACAGCATGATCGTACCAAGCATGTTGAGGTGGATAGGCATTTCATCAAAGAGAAGTTAGAAAAAGGGCTGATTTGCATTCCCTTTGTGACGTCTACTGATCAACTTGCAGATATCTTCACTAAGGGATTGTCTGGGAAGCTGTTTCATCCCAATCTAGTCAAGTTGAGGTGGATAGGCATTTCATCAAAGAGAAGTTAGAAGAAGGGCTGATTTGCATTCCCTTTGTGACGTCTACTGATCAACTTGCAGATATCTTTACTAAGGGATTGTCTGGGAAGCTTTCATCCCAATCTAGTCAAGTTGGGCATGATCGACATCTTTGCTCCAACTTGAGGGGGAGTGTTGAGATTGGCTACGTTACCCACTAGGGGTAACCTAGTCCTAGTTGGCTTTTGTTATTTATTTTATTTTATTTATGTTTTAGTTGTTTTATTCCTGTTTTCCCCCCCTATACAATTTCTATTTGGGATTCGTAGTTATAGTGGGAATTCCTAGTAGGAATAGGATTGGGGGGGATTCATATCTTTGTTGTAATTTGATTTTATTATAAATAAAAGGCTGGGGTGATCGATCTAGATCATCTAAGCATTCATTCCCAAGGCTGTTAACAGGAATAAAAGGGGGTTGCATGTTACAACACTATCTACAGCTATAAACATTCTTTTTTCTAATAAGCCCTGTCTGATGGCTCGACTGGATCAACACCATCATTCTCTGGAGGAGTCCGTGAGCTCTGGTCAAAATTAGACTCGGTATTTTTTTCCTAGCAAAGTTTGTGCTCTCTCAGTGAGATTCCATCCTCTGCTACGAGAGTAGACTATGCTAACAAAGTGATAACAGAGTCTAGAGCTCAGCTACAAAATGGAAGCAGTGACAACTGAGGATTTGAAGTTACTGATCGTGAATGGAATTTAGAGTTCATATTCAGAAATCAATCCTAGAAGGAGTATGGTTGCCTCCAATTCCCTTCCTGTTCTACCAATTGTCCAAGATCCCATGAATTCTGTTGCAAGTGTTTGACCACTCTCCTTTCCATTCATTCTGTCCAATGAAGCCATGAATTAAAAATATAGTTGGTAATGATTAACTTTGCCAGCAAAGTGATTGGTGTTAGAGTTGTTAGAATATTTGGTGTGTAAGGGTAGTTCTGTCACTGAAAGAAGAACCCTGATTGAGTTATGCTTGGCTACAGGGGCAAAAGTCTCTTGGTAGTCAATGCCATACAGTTGACTACTTGACTGTACCCTTTTGCAACCAGCCGAGCTTTATATCTTTCCATTGTACCATCCGATTTGTACTTGATGGTATAAACCCATCTGCACCCAACTGGAATTCTACCCCTGGGAAGATCAACCAATGTCCAAGTACTATTCTTCTCGAGAGCCACCATTTCCTCAGACATTGCTTGCATCCATCTGTGACATTTTTGGGAATGGAAGAAGACTCAAGGGTAGTGGAGAAGGCAATACCTGTAGGAAATATAAAGTCATAGGAAACAAACTGGGCTATGGGATTAGTACAGGCTTTCTTCCCCTTTCTCATAGCAATGGGAAGATCTAATTCAGGAGGAGAATTGTCACCTGACCAGGGAGGATGAGGCTGAGGATGTGGATCCAAAGAGGGCTATTGACAGGGCTGCTTTCCTTTTCCCTTCAAGCATTTACCTCTTTTGTACACAACAACTTTGAATTTTTCCTTGCTAGCATCACCACCACTACTAGCATCAACATCAACAACACCATCGGCATCAACATCATCAACAACATCCATTTCTTTGTATTTTCCAATATCAAATAGGAATAGGGAAGTGGAGATAGGCAAGGGAGATAGAAACGGAATGATATCAGCATCTTGTTCACTTCTAGTACTGCTCTCCCCCTGAAAAGGATGCTGAGGAGAAGAAAAGAAGGGAATAGACTCAAAGAATGTGACATCTTTGGAGAGAAAGCGCCTTCGGGAAGGAGGGTGGTAGCATTTATACCCTTTGGTTGAATCAGAGTAGCCCAAGAAGATGCACTTAAAGGCTTTGGGGTCAAGCTTAGTACGGGCTAATTTGTTGACATGGCCACTGAGAAGGGGATGAATCATCAGTGTTTAAGAATCAAACCCAAATCATTCCCTCGGACCTCACGACCACAAGTGATGACTTCTTTTGTACTTAGTCACAATGTCTGGCAGCCCTCAATCATGTGCATACATACATCTCTCAAGAACTGATTGGTTGGCACTAGCCTTTTTATCAATTACACACACATACAATCGTGTGACACACCTTGCCTCTCAACCACAAGTATTCACAACCACTAGCAAGGTCTACTCGGTGTGCACACCCATCTTGCAGAAAATGCACTCCATATACCCACACATGGATTCAAGGTCTACTCAGTGTGCACACCCATCTTGCAAAAAATGCACTCCATATACCCACACATGAAATCCACAAGCAATCACCATAAGACGGAGATATACGTGGTTCGGCAATGTGCCTACATACATGGTGCAAATGGCCTAACCTGGCCTCTATTTAATGCACAATACGATGATTCGATTGTACACATGGTCAGGAGCTACAACCCCTAGTTTATGCAACTATAACAGCAAGAGCACCGACCCCTACTATCAAGCATCCACTCGGTACCAAAGATTACAAACAATGGGCTTATATAAGTTGCCCCAATTACAAGCTCATCAACATGTACAAATCCCACCCCATGACTTGGGGAAAAACAAAAACACCTAGCCTACAGTCACTTACAATCAAAGGAAATTGCAAAGGGGTTACATACATAACCGGGTAACTTCTGGGGATGCCATAGATTGAACGTCTTCAATCAATGAAGCACACCTCTTCCTTTTCCTTCCTTTTTTTCCTCTTTTACTTCTTCTTCTCCGTCTCTGCGTTGAGTCGTCATCAAGAGGAATTTCTTCGGTAGTAGCTTGTTGAGAAGCGGATCTGTTTTTCTTATTATCAACATCATCAAAATCACTGTTATCTTCCAAAACCTTGTTAATATCCTATTGAGAACCAAGATGGAAGATGCATAAATCCTCCTTTACATCTGTCTTTCCTTTCGGAACTTAATCAGTTGTTTCCCATTCAATCTTGCTAAGAGAATCAGCAGCAGCAACATCCACTTTATCCTCCGTTGTAGTTTGATTCACGGAGGATAAAGATAAACCTTCTATTTCTTCTTGAGATGATGAATACTAGTATTTCTCAACCCATTTGCTAGAAGGATCCTCCTTCTTAGTCCTCAGTCTTCAGATTCGAAGAAGGGGATGGTTTAGTCTCTGACAGGAGATCTACTTTTGGGTACTGCACTTTTGTAGGTGGTAATCTAGTTACTTGGAGGAGCAAGAACAACCAATTGTAGCTAAATCCAGTGCAAAGGCAGAGTTTAGAACCAAGGCTAATGGAGTATGCATACTCATATGGCTGAAGAGACGGCTTCAAGACTTGAGTTTTAACACTCCAGGACCAATGAGACTTTATTGTGACAACAAAGCTGCTATAAGTATTGCCCAAAATCCAGTTCAACATGATGGAACCAAACATATTAAGGTTGATCGACACTTCATCTAAGAGAAGCTGGATTCTGGTTGCATTTGTACTTCTTTTGTGAAGACAGGTGATCAAGTAGCAAATATCTTCACCAAGGGTCTCATTCCTGGTCGATTTAATACCTTATTGTGCATGTTGGGAATATATGACATCTACTCTCCAGCTTAAGGGGGAGTGTTAGAGTTGTTAGACTATTTAGTGTGTAAGGGTAGTCCTGTCACTGTCTTATTATAAGACATGACTAAGTTGTAATTCTTCCTTTTTTTTCTTATTTCCTTTTTCCTCCCTTGGGAGGCCTATGTAATTTCTAGAAGTTTATTAATGAAATTAATATGTGTGTTGAGAATCACTCAACACACACAATCGATTCTCCTTAAAAAAAAAATTACAACTTAGTCAATATTGAGATTTAGCTGAAGAAGTATACACGCGGTCCCCACCTGATTTTAAGTGTCCAGTTGAAGGGAAAGTGTACACTTCTTCTGCTAAATCTCCATGGAAAAATGCATTCTTCACATCTTTTATTAGCAGCCACTGAAAGAAGAACCCTTACACACCAAATATTCTAACAACCCTAACAATCGGCATAGTTGTCACGGTGTCTCGACGACCCAAGGCGTTGGAGAAGGCCCAAATGCAAGGCGACAACAATTATGTGTCCAAGGCATCCAAGGGACCCGCCTAGGCAACCAAGGAGCCTAGACGCCTAGGCATCGCCTAGTCGACGCCTTGACAACTATGACAATTGGATGGCAATTAAAATTAAGATAATGAAAGAGAAATTGGAGTTAAGAACATCCATCAGAGAGAAGGATCTAGAAAAGGAATTGGGAACGACAGAGGCAAAGAAGTAAATGGGAATCCATAAACATAATATATGAAGGAAATAAAAAGAATTTAATGCATACACATATATAAAAGTAATTTGATCACTTCAAAACATTACAGCATTATTATATAAATGATGCAAGAATGAACATCTACAAAAAAAAAAAAAAAAAAAAAAAAATGCTACATATGTCCTATCTCACTATATCTTATTTTTTGGGGTCCAGTGAAATCGGAGACCACATGTCCATGCTAAATTCTATTACCCGCACCCATATCCATGTCACATAATGAGCAGCTAAATGCCATGACAGTTTTGATGAATAAAACATTATAAACTCAAATCTGGCACAAAACAATAACAATGAACAGTGATTGAATATGATGCAATATTGCAATAACTGGAATAGAGATAAAGAGTAATTAGTAATTACCCGACACAGATATTGAGAAGCATTGAGTATCACGGAGCTCCACCGCAAATCTTAAATTGGATATGTCCTCCCAGAATAGAGTGTATCCTTTTGAAAATGATAACATCCCACAAAACTCTTTCTAGTCCGATGTTACCATGAGTAATCAAAACGCCTTCAATTCAAACATAGCAATGCATAAGAAAATCAGGAAACTTTACCTATCTATATGTTATTACGTAAGCTTCATTAGTTGCAGACAAGCAAACAAAATAGAACATTTTTTTTGTTTGTGTTCCTCAGATTTTGGGGCACCCAATACTCATATTGATTCTGTTAGTATTCAAGATCACTTTTCTCTCAGTTGATATTCATACCATTAGTTGTTACGAATCAGAATAGGCCACTCAAGCTAAGGTAGTCATGGTTGGGGTCTACATTTGAGAGATACACTAGAAGAAACAGCTAGAACTAACCTTCTGTAGTCTGTACTGCCACTTGTATACATGACCACTGCAATATCAGTTTTGGAAGACAGTCTTGCGGGAGTAGTATTTGCTTTCCCCTGCTTCTTTACTTCCTGGAAAGATGAAATTGTCCAATTACTGATATTAAGTTAATGATGCTTTTAATTGTTTCAAGACTTGAGCTAATTGCAGCCAATTTTTTCAATTGCTCTGAATCACAGACCAAGGTTCTTACTTGTGTCTACCAAAAATAAAAGTGCAACTAATATAAAATGGATGTGCTGATTTTCTGCAGCATTGCTCAACGAGAGCTGCCATAGTTGTGGATCCTTGCGATGGAATTTCAACAAATTCAGTGTTATCTAGCATTGCTCATAGTAAACCTATCTCACCACCAACCTCCACCTACACTCCCCTCTTTTAAACTCTTTTCCTTCCCACAATTGCCACAGAAAGAAATATGGGAAGGAAAGTACCAAGAACAAAACATAATCTCTGTGAACCAAGCTTTGCATCAATGGTGAATATAGAATGCCTATCATGTCGAAATGGCCTCATGTCCTTCAGAAATTACGACAATGCCATCGTAACGAATGGCAGTTGTAACAGAGCTACATTAGGGAAACAGGGCGACCACTGCAACCAGTTTACCATAATTTTTCACCCTCATGGAGTGATAAATCCATCGTAGCCTCACTCTATTTTCTAGAGAAAAGGTAGCATCAGGAAGATGTTCGTCTCTGTATAATCTAAGATTACGAAGCAAATGTGAAAGAAGAATTTTAGAGTATTAATCGATTCTATTTCTTATACCATACTCGCAAAGTAATACAAGGCAACCGCTAATTACAATACCAGGGAAATGAAACGCAACAAACCAAACCTTAAAGATTAGAGACTTATTTATAAGCAAATTCTACATTCATATCAGTATTAGCAGATCACAAGAAACAGAAAGCTTCTAGCCAGAGATCTCGATGGTCTTAACCTCGGGCTTCTTCTCCTCCTCCTTGGGGACGGTTACAGTGAGCACCCCGTTCTCCATGCTAGCCTTCACATGATCCATCTTGGCGTTCTCAGGCAACCTGAACCGCCTCACGAACTTGCCGCTGCTCCTTTCCACGCGGTGCCACTTGTCTGTCTTCTCTTCCTGCTCTCTGCTCCTCTCACCGCTTATCTGGAGAACTTTTCCTTCCTCCACTTCCACCTTCACCTCTTCCTTCTTCAGCCCTGGGAGATCGGCATGAAACACGTGAGCTTGAGGGGTCTCCTTCCAGTCAATGCGAGCACTGGCCACTACAGAGGTTTCACGAGCCGAATTGGGGATGGAAGTGAGGGAGGAGTTGTTGTTGTTGTTGAAGGGGAAGCCCTCGAATGGATCCCAGATTTCGAGTGAGAATGGATCGAAAATATTGCTTCGACTGCCAAAAATGCTCGGAATCATCGACATTTTTGCTCTACTTCTGCTTTAGATTATTGCAACGAAAACTGGAAACGAAGGGATTTGTCTTACGAACACTGGCTGATATGAAGACGACGACGACAGGCCGGGAATATAAAGGAGAACAGAAACTTCGAGAAATTTCTGGGGACTCGGCTTCGTGTCTCGTCGTCCAAAAGATCGAACCGTTGGAATTGGATTAAACAAGCAAAAGTAACATTCTACGATCCTCTAGTAGCTTCCATATATTAATGGGTTTTTGTCAAATACCTCCCTGAAAATATCCATTTGTCTAAATATCCCTTTATAATTTTTTTAATTGCAAATTCTCTCTGTTTTTAAAACACTGTAACACTTTGATCCAGTCCATTAATTTAAGAGATTAGAGGTTAGTTTTAAGGAATCTAATGACCAAAATACTTTTGTCATAAAAACCTACCAAAATTAAAAAACAAAGTGACCAAATTGCCCTCATCTTCCCCAAATCTTTTAAGATTTGAAACTAATCAAACCCCAATCAAACCCCAATCGTTTAGGATTTAGAACTGAAAATCAAACTCCAAACCATTGGGGAAGATGAACCCTAAAATAATGGTTTAAATCATTCTTTTCTTCCATAAGGCATTAAGGCATCTAATTTCTCAACTCTCTTCATCGAACAAGAATCAACCAAGGCAGAGATGCAGTGGAACCCTAGCCAGGCCACTAATGAATACTCTGATCTGGTGGAAGAATTAGAAATTTCTTTAACAAATTTCGCTTGTCAAATCGTATGAACTCGGTATCTGAATTAAAGAGATTCAGGATCCAGAGGGGTTGTTTTGCTCATTCCTATGTGTGGATTGCATCGCAGATTATATCGAAGTGATGATTGAGAAGAAAAAGATAGCTCAGATAAGATGCCCTGATCTCTACTGTGATAATCTTTTGGATCCCCTTTCTTGCTCTCTTATACTTTCAAAGACTGTGTTTAAGAAGTGGCAAAAATTAGAGATTTTGCAATCAGTACCGTTGGCCTCTTGCCCTTCTAAGGATTGTTCTGTAGAGAAGAACATTGATTACTGGGTTATTGTCATTACAGGAAGAGAACAGAGAAGTCTATTATTCCGTAGTTGATTCAAATGTTTCAGAAAACTTCTACTCTGTTAGTTTGACATTGACATTGTTCTCAGACTTGGTTTTCCTGAAACTATTGGGTATAGGGGGAGGGGGGTTCGTCAATTTTTGTCTAACTGGGATTTGGGTTTTTTGCAGTTTTGTTCTTTTTCATCTCTTTAATTTGTTGTTCCTCTGTTTTCTATTACCCAGTAGGAAGGAGAACTCGGTATTGAACATGGTGCTGACAATGATCCACATACTGTTCATTGCATTCATCATAGTGGTTGGGTTCTGGAGAGGTGATTGGAAGAATTATACACAACCATCGGATCCAAAGAACGCTGGTGGGTTCTTCCCGTTTGGAATCGCAGGGGTTTTCAATGGAGCAGCGATGGTGTATCTAAGCTATATTGGATACGATGCCGTGTCAACCATGGCGGAAGAGGTCAGGAATCCTACCAAAGACATCCCAATTGGGTTCAGTCGTGCTTGTAACGATTTTCTACTGTTTAATGGCCGCCTCGCTTCCATGGCGAAGCTTGTTCCTTCGTTTTGAAATCCTATTTCAGTTTTGGAGGTTTGATTATATGGATCATCTCCCTCAAATGGTTTAGGGTTTGATTTTCAGTGTTAAACTTTAGACCATTTGAGAAAGATGAGGGCAATTTCGTTATTTTATTCTTTAATTTTGATGGGTTTTTATCATAAAGGTATTTTGGAAAAAAAATATCACCTCAATTTGCCTGTCTGTCAATTTCCTCAATTCCCTCTAATAGAGAGAGGTGGATCCCACCCTGGGCAGTGTGTTCGGACAGAGGGTAGGGTGATCATTTTCACCACCCTATTAAATGGAATTGAGAAAATTGAGGGGCAAACAAATTGAGGGGATCTGAAACTAACCGTTTATCATCCCAAATTAACGGATTAAACTAAAATATTATAGTATTTTGAAAATAAGGGAGAATTTGCAATTAAAAAAATTGTAAGAAGACATTTGGATAAATAGACATTTTTAGGGAGGCATTTGTAAAAAACCCATAAATGGGTGTTCTTGTAATTCTCATATGATCCATAAATTTTATTTTTATTTTTTGATAACCTATATATGATCCATAAAAAGATAATCATTGTGAATTTGTGATAGTTGATAATTTAGAATAGGACTCTCCTCCAATTGTTGCAGGACTAGTAAAACAAGGGGTGTTTGGGTCATTTCATAGGTGGGCCTCATATAGTCCCCTGTGAAATGACCATCATCCCCCCCCTAGATTTTTGTTGTCAAGTTCGATAATTTAGGGGTGTCGATTGATTCTGTTCGATTAAATCAGTTTCAGTGATTGATCAATTCAAAATCAAACTGTCAAAATCATTTCTTTTATCGATTTGCTAGTCTATTACCGGGCTCTGTCCAATCCGGATTTACATATATATATATATAAAGAAATAAGAAAAAATCCTGATTTTTTTTAGGAGGGGGGTTCTTATTAGGTTACTGTCGTGGTTTGAGGTATCGGACAAAGGGTAAAATGATAATAAAAAAATAAAAACCATTTTTAAAGGAGAATCAAGGCACATTTGTCTGATACTAATCCGATATCGTATCGATTTCCAGGTTGACCGATACCTGTTCTGATACCATGCACTATAGCCATGGATACTATTGGTCTGGTCTCAGTTTTTTTATCGAATTTAGTTCAATTTTTTGTTTTAATCTTTGCATTCGGTTGATCTAGTTCAATTGTGATCTACCTGCCTGGTTCAAGCTAAACTTTAACACCCTTAACTAATATATTGGTACGATATAGGAATCTTCACTTTGTTTACACTCCAATACGAGAAGAAGATTGTCTCTATTGTATGAATAAGGGTAAAAGGAAGAAATAAAAGGTGGGGGGGGGGGGATTTGCCCTCTAATAAGCACATGATTAATTTGATGGACAAAGCAATTCTGTTCTCCCTTTGGGGGGACTGTTCAACTCATTTCTGGTTAGAATCTCCCTCTTCAACATGTCGACTATGGCCTTCCTTATCCCTATGTAATTCAATAAAGGCAGGGGTACCAGTAGCCTAAAATCTTGCTTCGAACTAACTTCAAAGGGCTCGTTAGAGTAGATCAGATTTCCTAAACCTGGTAAAGGCGCATCAGCCCTTAGGCGAGTTCCTCAATTAGAAAGATCTTTCAGGTTTTCTGTTTAAGGTGACCTCCAATGAAACTTCAACCACCACCACCACCAGCATCACCGCCGCCACCGAAAGTCCTGTACTGCAAACATGCAATATCAATTTCGGAAGGCAATCTTGTGGGAGTAGGATTTGTTTTCCCCTGCTTTTCAGCTTCAAAGAAAGATGAAATTGTACTATTGCTCATATTAGCAAAGAGTCCCCCTATTCACAGACTGTTCCATCCTCTTCAAAGTAAAGGAAGATGGTTTTAATAGTTTTAATAGTTTCAAGGCTTGAGCTTATCGCAACTAGTTTTTATTGCTCTGAAATACAGATCAAGGTTGTTACCTGTGTCTGCCAAAAATAGAAGTGCAAATAATATAAAGTGGATGTTCTAAATTTCTAGCAAAATTTAAAAAAAATCCTTCAGAGAGATGATAACGTTCCAACGTGTTTTTTTTTTTTGATTAAAGAAAATTTTATTTCGAAGGGGGCAAGAGGAGCACAAGGCATCCTAATTACAAAGATCCAGGATCCAAGGAGACGATAACAACTACATAGTCCGTCTTACCCTAGACAAGGCCCTCTGAGCTAGAGAGTACGCCACGAGATTCACATCTCTAGAGATAAGAAAGAGCAACTACTGAAATGAGGGGTCACTATTCGAATGTCATGTAGGATGTTTGTAATAGAGGTTGGGGGAGAGAGCAAGCTGACTCGTTGAGGAGAGCAACCAGTTCAGCGTTATCAGAATCAACCACAACTGGAGAGTGACCCGTTTCCATGGCCCTTTGCAATCCTTTGAGAATTGCCAAAGCTTCACCTGTAATCACATCAAGAAGGTGACACGGTTCTAACATGGCCAACAAGGGTCTCCCACCAAAGTCTCTCAAAATAACACCCACCCCACCTCCAGACCCATCTAAGGGGGAAGGCTGCGTCACAATTCACTTTGATAACACCCGCATGAGGAGCAGTCCAAGATGATTGTGTGGAAAACACTTCCTGTCCTTTCTCAGTAGAGGTTGAGTTCCAACCTCATTGAGTGAATGGATTTGGGCATGCATCTTCTCCTATAGATGCAGAGAATTGTAACAATTGTAATATTCTACAGGAAACATCACTGGAATAACGAATACATGTTTATTTACTATTGCAAACACAGATTAAGAGGAAATCATAAAGAAATTTAACCTGGTTAGCTAGACAACCTAAAAAGAAAGTAACCACTCTGCTTGAGTTTCAGAAAAAATTGCAGCATAACTAGTCACATCATGACCCAAATTAACTTGATTTGATGCAAAGCAACAAGTAGAATCAAATGCTTCTCCAAAAGTTCATATTCTCCCAAATGGAGCTTATCAAACTTCCTCCTGTAGAGTCCACACCTTGCACTCCCCTCTGTTCACCTCTTTTCTTTCCCACACAATTGCCACAGAAAGCAGTTTTGGTGATCAAAAGACCAAGAAAAATTGCATCCACAATCCTCTAGAGTCCATAGCTTTTCCCTAACAAAACATACTCTCCCTGAACCAAACTTATCATAAATGGTGAGCTACATGGCTTCCCTCAGAATCACCTATGGTGTATATAAATAAAGGGGCACTGTTCTGGGCGCAATGACCACCCTGCCCCCTTCATAGGGGGCCCATGTGCCTGGGCAGCAGCCTGCAGCACAAAGACATTCTCCAATAAATAAATTAGGGGAAGCAGTTTTCTGTACGGGAGTTTTCCCATAAATTAGATGCATTTCTTCCTGGATGTGCAGAAACAAATTTCTGACACAGAATAGATAGGATTATAAAAAGGAGACACCAGACTCCATAGCGCTTCATAGCACTTCTATAACCATTGGTTTCGTTTAAGATCTAATGGAATGTTTATCCTCTGCACATTCTGCAACTAAACACCAAATCCACTATTAACGAGTAAATAAATTTTTTGCAGTAAAAAGACCTCATATCCACCGTAGTCTCACTCTGTTTTGAAGAGAAAAGGACGAATCAAGAAGATGTTGCTCGTCGCTGTTCAATCGAAGACTCCAGAAAAATATAATTTCAGAGAATTAGAGATACTATTTCTTCCAACATACTCACATAGTACTGCTAGGTAAACGCTAATTACAAAACCATGGAAACGAAACGAAACACCAAACCGTAAAGATTAGACTTATTTACAACCAAATTCGACATCAAAAAGCAGCATTAGCAACAAATCACAAGAAACAACAAGCTGCTAGCCAGAGATCTCGATGGTTTTAACCTCAGGTTTCTTTTCCTCCTCCTTGGGGACGGTGACAGTGAGTACCCCGTTCTCCATCTTGGCGTTCACTTGATCCATCTTGGCGTTCTCAGGCAACCTGAACCGCCTCACAAACTTGCCGCTGCTCCTCTCCACGCGGTGCCACTTGTCTGTCTTCTCTTCCTGCTCTCTGCTCCTCTCACCGCTGATCTGAAGAACCTTCCCATCCTCAACCTCCACCTTCACCTCTTCCTTCTTCAGTCCTGGGAGATCGGCATGAAATACGTGAGCCTGAGGGGTCTCCTTCCAATCGATGCGAGCATTGGCCACTACAGAGGTTTCACGAGCCGAATTAGGGATGGAAGTGAGCGAATTGTTGTTGTTGTTGTTGAAGGGGAAGCCCTGGAATGGATCCCAGATTTCTTGTGAGAATGGATCGAAAATGTTGCTTCGTCCACCGCCGAAGATGCTTGGTATCATCGACATTTTTGCTCTGCTTCTACCTGTAACTGCTCTCAAGAAAACTAAAAACTAAAAACGCAAGAAATTTGTCGTGCGAACACTCTATCTCTGATTACTTGATGAAGACGACGATACAGGCCGGGACTTTATATAAAGATGGAAAGAGGATTCCAGAAGTTTCTGGGGATTCGCCTTCGTATCTTGTCGTCCAGAAGATCGAACCGTTGTAATCGGATAAAATGAGCAAAAGTGTGATTACCATTCTACAATCCTCTAGTAACTTCTACAATTGTACGGGAATAGATCCTAAAATAACGATCGAGAAAATAACATCATATGGGTATTATTGTAAATCTCTTATGATAATTTAGGGCTATCAATTCATTGGTTCAGTTTGGTCGAACCAGTTTCGTGTGTTATTGACCAACCCAAAATCAAACTGTTAAGTAAGCTTTTGGTTTCGATCTGGTTTCTTATCGTTTTTTATTATCGGTTTGCTTGGGCTACAATTGGGTTCAGACTTTCAGTCCAGTGACTCCAGTCTCATTCAAGTTTACACGTATATTAAGGAAATTATTCCGATTTTGGAAAAAGAACCTTGTGTGCCCTGCTCTCTATGAATGCAAAAAATCTTGCCTTTGTTGATGCTTTCGTGCATTGGTGCAAGGGCCACATTACCGTATAAAGAACCTTCTCTCTTTGGTTTTTTATCAAGTTATTATCAGCCTAGTCTTGGTTTTTTATTAGGTTCAATGTGATTTTGGATCTCACTCATTGCATTCTACTAGACTAGTTTGGTTTTGATCGATTCAACCGGTTCAGACTGAACTTTGACATCCTTAACTGATATTTTTGTAAGATATAGTAATTCTCATTTTACCATTTACGCTCTTTATGATAAATTGATAAAGAAGTTGTATGAACAATGGTAAAATCGACAAGCTAATGTCTTAATTTGCCTGGTTGATCATTTGATAGATTTAGGATACAACCTTGATAAACCATACGCCAAGGGGTCGGTTCTCTTGGCAAAAGACCAACTCTTCAAATAAGAGGTCATGAGCTCAAATCACCTTGGGGCTTATTCCCATTCCCCCCCCCCTCTCTTATTAAAGCTCTCCAATTCCAAAAAAAAAAAACCTTGATAAACCATTTGTCAAGTCTCACTTGGTCCAAATAAGGAACTAGGTAAACCTATATATATATTTTTAATTCCAGCAATGTTTTCTTGTTTTGTATATTGTACTTTTAGTTTTGTTTCAAGGAAGAATAACAACATTGTTGATTCCTTGGTCAAGAAGGCACTGTCACTTGCATATGGAACAATTTGGCCTAACTCCAATCCATGGATCTAGAAAATGTGTCAATGTCTTTCTCCTCCCATGTGTAATCCACAATGTGTCTATCATTTTGTTATGGATCGGATCATATATCGGCCAGAGTTGGTGGGTGTTATGATCTCAGAATCGGATCGGTCAAAATCGATTGGTATCAGTCAGTATCGATCGATAGTGATCAAAATAATATAAAAAACTTAAAAACTTTGAAAAAAATAAAAAAATATTCAATTGAATTGGTCAAGGATCGGATCTAATTGACCGATCCAACCAAGTTTGGCGATCCAATCAACGATCCAATCAAACCTTATTGTATTGGTCAAATCTCGAGATCGGCCTTGATCGATACCGATCCGATACCTCAAACCCTGTCTGGATCCCATTTGGGGCGGTTACAAAATCTGTATATATTCTTTCTATGCGTCATCATGCTATTTCATGCATTACATGAACTGAGCCGCTTGCGCATTATGCACAGACACTCGGATTTCCCGTCCTCTCTCTCTCTCTCTCTCTGTTTTTAGGATCTTTATCACCTCCAGTTTGCTGACCGGCCCAGTTCCCCAGTTCCTCAAACAAAGGGGGGTTGAAATGACCTCTCTACCCATGCCCAAACACCCTGCCCGGGTGGGGTCCACCATCCCCCTATTAGAGGAACTGGGGAACTGGGCTGGTCAGCAAACTGGAGGTGATAATTTTCCCTGTTTTTATTGTCTTGTGACTGTTGTCATTTCCGGTGGCGCCGTCAAATCAATGAATAATATATTTAATTTTTTAAAGGGTTGTCTTCTTCTTTTCGTAAAAAATGTTTGGGTTTCCATCGTTTCATGACTTAATGGAGTGGGACTGAATAGAGTGGAGTGAAGCTTCTTCTAGATTCTTGAACGACGAAAAGCTTCTTCGCTCTCGTGGTCGACTGGTCTTAGGGAGGATTCACAATTCATTCCATGGCAGCTTCCCATAATCCTGAGCGTCCGGGCAATAGTGATCCTTCTACCAACACCGACGTTCCAGTTCCTCGCCTAGATTTCCGATGCCCCACAGACGACGCCTGGTATGGAGTTCAGTTGCTTCTTCAGGGAGACACCCTTACCGTCAATTACAATGATTTCTCCCAAGAATTCGATGAACATTTCTGTGCTTCTGAGTTCAAGACACTCACAGAGATCAATACTTTCAAGTACCGGTTCCGCCCGGCGTCGGTTCAGTTGCAAGACCACCAGTGTTCCCAAGTCAGTCAAGGGATGGTGGTCTGTATCTCTCATACGTATTCAGATGACGACCTTCTCTTCTATGATGCCTTCATCGACAACGTAAGTGTACCCTTCGCTTTTTTGTTCTACGAGCCTCTCTGCTTCTTGTTACATTCATTTGAAATATTGCTCTGTTTCGTACATCTGCTTGTGCTTGTTTATTGAGTGATGGAAGTGAAGTGAGTTTAAGTAATTCCTTCACCTGTAAACCTACTGTTCATATTCTCTGATTGAAATACAATTACTTCTTTGATTGCTTTGATAGATTGAAGGTAATTGCTGTTGGGGTCCTCCTTGTTAGGGTTTAGGGTTTAAGCACAAAGTTGCTTAAAGCATTACACCCTGAGTATCTAGTTTGGAATACCCAGACTGCTGCCTCCAGCTAGTATATATAGGAAAACTAGGGTTTAGGTCAGATGGGCTAATTACTAGATTGCCCCTCACAGCCTGGGCATTAATACAAGTAGGATTATATAAGAACATATAAAGGGATATTACATAAATACCCTTACAATCTCCTCCTATGTTCTACATATATCCAATACACATGTATAGGAACCATTGTTCAATCAGTAATTGAATCAATATAAATTGAATATCAATAATCCAATAAATCAAATAAGAAATAAGTAGACTTCAAGAAATAAAACTAGGGTTTTAGATCAAAACTAAACCCAACAATAAATCCGAAGTTCCACATGCAAGTGGCTAAACCAAAAGAAATAATCAAAAGAAAAAGTCCTTGCAATCCATGTGACTTCACTCATCAAGTAAGTCATCCTCATCGAGATCCAGATTCAACCGTTCTCCTCCATCTTCGCCATTCTCTGTAATTTGTCAAATATGAATTTCATAAGATATTATGAATTCAATCATTTGCACAATAGTATCTAGTTCAACAATAAGAACTTAGTACATTTCATATATGGCTGAAGGTAAATCAAAAAACAATAAGCATCATCATCAAGTTTCTTTACAAGAACTCGATCCTATATAGTCTCTATCATAAGGACCATACCATGTTTCCATTTGGAATACTGTATTCGTCATATCAGTCATAGATTTATGTTGTATCATCAAATTTGGAATGGTACACCATACTATGAAAGACATGTCATCAAATTTGGAATGACATAAAGACTAGCACAATATCATTGAAACATATCAGACATTTTTCATATTCCTTTGTGGAATAACAAAGTAAGGAGACTTCACATGAAAATTTGCTACCCCATCAAGTTTGGAATGGTTTCACAAACCCCCATACTTAGTAACCTAACTAAGTTATCTGAAACATGTAAACTGTCCCGAATGCTTACCAAGGCTAGATGAGATTCAAATAATTCAAAATAATATCGGGTTAGGTTAAGACCTGACTAAATGGTCTTTAACCCCATCTCCCCTGTAGTTTTGAATGTTCGATCTTTGTTCAATCCCTTTGTAAGGGCATCTGCCTTATTATCCTTCGATCTCACATCAATCAAAGTGATAATCCCTTGTTCTGTTCTATAATTCAGCATGGCCTGTTTCAGCCTGATGTGTCTCCTCTTACCATTAAAGAGTGAGTTATTCACAATCGTCTTTGTTGCTTGATTATCACAGAATATAGATATAGAGTTTAACTTAAAACTCCTCAATGGAATATCCATAATCAGATCCTTTATCCACTCTGCTTCATCTCCCGCAGAAGCTAGAGCATAAAGTTCCGATTCCATAGATGACAGAGCAATACTAGTCTGTCTTTTGGATTTCCATGCTACAGCTGCTCCTCCTAGTGTAAATACATAACCACTGGTGGATCTGCTGTCTCCCAAATCTGAGCACCAAGATGCATCAGAATATCCTTCCAAAGTTGGAGGATGTCCATTATAACATAAAGCATAACCTTGAGTACCCTTAAGGTATCTCATCAGCCTCGATAGGGCATCCCAATGCTCTTTTCCAGGATTACTAGTGAAACGACTCAGCATGCCTACCGTAAAGGCTATGTCTGGCCTAGTGCAACTCATTGCATACATGAGACTACCAATCAGTTTAGAATAATCTAACTGATTCACGGTGTCACCTGTGTTAGGTTTCAACCGTTTGTTGTAGTCATAGGGTGTCTCAATCGGTTTACAATCACTGTATCTCCAACTAGAAAGTAGCTTCTCAATGTAATGAGTCTGATTAAGGGTGATCCCTTGCTCACTGAAGCTTACTCTCATTCCAAGAATGGTGTCTACCACACCAAGATCTTTCATGTTGAATTCTTTGGACAAGGTTTCTTTAATGTCACTCACTACAGAGAGATCAGAACCTAGAATCAACATGTCGTCTACATACAAGCAAATAATCGCGACCTTGTTTGACTCGACAAAAATAAAGGCACTTATCCGAGTTCTTGGTTTGAAAACCAAAGCTCTTTCTTGTCTTGTCAAACTTCTCATGCCACAATTTAGGTGCTTGTTTAAGACCATAGAGAGATTTGTTTAATTTACAAACTCTTTTTTCCGAACCTTCCATGACAAACCCTTCAGGTTGGTTCATGTAGATTTCTTCTATTAGGTCTCCATTAAGGAAAGCCGTTTTTACATCCATTTGATGCACAACATAGTGCTCAATAGATGCTATGGCAAGAAGAATCCTTATTGTTGCCAAATGGCAGACCGGAGAGTAGATGTCAAAATAATCTATCCCTCTCACCTGTTTATAGCCCTTAGCTACTAATCGTGCTTTATACCTGGCTATAGACCCATCCGGATTAAGTTTCTTCTTCGACTCCACTTACACCCTATTGTCTTGGCCCCTCTAGGCGGATCAACAAGGTGCCGGTCTCATTCTCGCATTAAAGAGCTCATTTCCTCATCAATGGCTTCTTTCCATAACAGGGAGTCCCTAGATCTCATCGCTTCCTTATAGGTGGATGGATCAGCCTCTAAATGGTAGGTCACAAAATCCTCACCAAAATTCTTGGGTACTCGATCTCTAGTAGATACTCTTCTAGATTCGATTCAAGGAGCATTGTGGGAGTAGTGTCGAAAACAATTGGTTCGAGTTCCAAAGGTGATTCAGTAACCACTTCACCAAACCAGGCAAGGTCGCCTTTATCTCTAAGGAATTTATCCTCAAAGAATATAGCATCCCTAGATTCTATCACCACATTGGTTGATAGATCCAAAAATCGTCGCAAGACTGTCTTCGCACAACCAAGATATACACAAGTGTTTGTTCTAGTTCCCACCTTAGGTCTCCTAGGGTCTTGTATCCTAACATAAGCTACACACCAAACCTTAAGAGTGTCATATCTACAGGGATGATTATGCCATAGTTCATAAGGTGTAGAAGTCGTTTTGAATGTGGTAGTCTATTTAGAATGTGATTTGCGATCAACACTCGCTTCTCCCCAATAGCAAGAGGGCATACAGTCAATAACATGGAGTTTAACATCTCTGTTAACGTCCTGTTCTTTCTTTCACTATGCCATTTGATTGAGGTGAGTAAGGAGCAGAGTTTCAAGGATTATGCTGCAGAGGCACGAATTCCTTGAACTCGTCAATTTGTATTCTCCTCCCTATCACTTCTAAATCTTTTAATTTTCAAGTTCAACTGATTTTCTACCCTATTCTTGAAAATTTTAAATTTTTCAAAAGCTTCATCTTTAGATTTTAACGGTATAAATGACAATATCTAGAAAAATCGTCTATAAATGTTATCAAATACTTCCGACCTCCTCTAGTTGTGTAGCTTTTAAAGTCACAAATGTCGAATGTATAAGTTCAAGAAGTTGAGTGCTCCTAGAAACCGGTCGAACGGTTTTCTAGTTATTTTAGTTTGAGCACACACTTCACATCTGTTAAATCTAATTGAAGTGTCTAATGGTAAATTATGAGTTTTAGCTAGTTTGAGCATTTTCCTATAGTTCACATGTCCTAACCTACAATGTAGTATTTTGGGATCAAGTAAATTATGGTTAACCTGGTTTATTGTCTCATTAGCTAAACTCAACCTAAACATACCATTCAAATTATAAGCACATCCAAAATAAAAGGAGTTAACGACAATGTTACTCTACCACTACTAAAAGTAATAGACATGCAAGATCAAGCAAAATTCCAATGGAAATTAAATTCTTTTCAAAACCAGGAAAGATTTTAACATTTTTCAAAGTTAATATTTTACCCGATGAGAGAACCAGGTTCGTTGTCCCTTGTTGAGCCACTTCCACGACGTCTCCATTTGCATGTGGATCACCTCTTGAACAACATCGGTGAGCGGTGTCCTTGCTATTGCAAACATGACAAGTCGCTCCGAGTCTAACCACCAATCAAGATGTATGCCAACCCCTTACCCTTGCCAATCATGGCAACAAAGTTAGTAGGCTCGATCTTGTCCACCAAGATGTGAACTTCCTTCGTGGTGTGTCGTGTTCCCTTTCTTAGGACCCCTACACTCGGATGCATAGTGACCCCACTTTCCACGATTGCGGCACTTGCCCCTCTTTTTAAAATTAGGCTTTTTGGCCTCCAACTGCTGGGGTTCTTTCTTAGGTGGCTTGGATCGCCTAGGATATTTCTTGGGTTGTGAAACCAAATTGGCGATGCTCGTTGTTGTTTCACCATCTCCAAGTTATTCCTGGTTCTGTTCTCATCTTCGATTCTAATGAACCGTTTGAGATCATCTAGCCTCACTTGTGTTTTCTTTCTGTGCATCTCAGTTTTAAAGGAATGCCAGGTAGAGGGTAACTTAAAGATAATTGCACCCACTAAGAATGCATCAACAACGGGGATGTTTTCTTGGTTCAATTTTGTTCTCAAGTTCTCAAAGTCTGTTACTTGTGGAAGTATCTCCTTATCTTCTTGAAACTTGAAGTCCATAAACTTGTCAACCAAATGAGTTTTTGATAGGTCCTCCTCCTTTTTGAATTGGGCTTCTAGGTTTTCCCAAATCTCTTTTGCAGACTCATATTTACTATAGGTCTCTGCCAGCCTATCTGACAGGCAGTTCAATAGGTAGTCTTTGCAAAAGTCCTCATCACTTATCCATTGGGCTTCAGTTAGGTCCGTACAATCAGAAAAAGTATTTACTACAGTGTAGAAAATATTAAGGTACTTCAGTCCAAACTGAGTCTTCCTTTTCCAAGAACTGAACTCAGAGCCACTAAAACTTTCCAATTTGATCATCTCAATTGGAACAGCGTGTTTCTCCATATTAAGTGATTTGTTTATATGCCCAAACAAAAGATCAAATAAAAAAAAATAAATGCTCAAGGAACAGTCACACCTGAGATGGAGAACCCTGGATTTAGATGAAGGAGGAAAAGATCGCGACGGTGCAGCGGTATCGACACTTGTAATGTACACGCTAATGCAGGCTGCTAGCGCGGATGTTGGCTGCTCGCAGATAATGGCCGAACCCAAAAATAAATTTCTGCCAAAAGTTGCTTTTATCCTTTTCTCAAATAAAAAAAAAAAAGAAGAAACCAATCGATGCTCTTTGAAGAAAGCTTTCTGGAAACCACTTCGGCTTTTGAAATTGAATCAAAAGCAAAAGAATCCAAAAGCAAACGTCCTTCTCTGACAAGTTAATGGTTTTTTTTTTTTTTTTTTAATCTATCAAATCAAAACCTTTTGATGAAGAAAGGACAAAAAGCCTTTCAATATCAAATAATGCTTTGGAAACGTAATAAATACTTTGGAAAGATAACCAAAAGCTTTGATCAAATGAAGCCTTAGAGAGAACTGCAATCGTGACGTACGATTGTCCAAAAGCCGAAACAAGAAACGATCTTCCAAGCGTAATGTGATCTCTCAAATCAAAATTGTGAACCACGATCGCACCTAAAGCCGAAGACGTGAAACAGATTTCTCAAAGGAAAACCTACGCCAATCTCTCAGAAGAAAACCTGTAAAATCGTCACATACGATCTCCAAAATCGAATCAAGGATCGATCTTAATGCGATCTTCAACGCAATTCTGCCGAAGTCGATCTTGATCGCAGAGAAACGAAAAAAAAAAATAATAATAATGCTTTAAGATTGTTAGGGTTTAGGGTTTAAGCACAAAGTTGCTTAAAGCATTACACCCTGAGTATCTAGTTTGGAATACCCAGACTGCTGCCTCCAGCTAGTATATATAGGAAAACTAGGGTTTAGGTCAGATGGGCTAATTACTAGATTGCCCCTCACAGCCTGGGCATTAATACAAGTAGGATTATATGAGAACATATAAAGGGATATTACATAAATACCCTTACACTCCTCACATGGAGGGGGGGCCGTGTGTGTCCACCAAAGTCGGTGGGGAGAGCAAAAGTCAAAACAAAAGAAATGAAATGAAATGAAAAGAGGAGAGGAGTGATGTGTATAAGGCCAAAATTGAATCCGGCCATTAAAGAAGAAGAGGAAAAGGAGAGGGGGCGGTGCCTACCCCTTAATCATTTGTCAACACGGCACCGATTCGGCGCTTGCGTGTGGGCAGTAAGGATAGTGTGGTACATGAGGCAATTTTGTCTCCCTCTTGATTCGTTCCCCCTATAAATAGGGAAGGAGGAAAGAACTCCATATACTGAACAACAAGAAGTTCAAGAGGTGAACAAGTGATCTGTGGGTGTGTGAAAGTTTGTGGAGTATTGGGTTTTTGATATTCTTTTCAAGGGTTTGAGCGTGAGTTGAGAGAGGGTATACAAGGGGTATATGATTTTGGAAACAAGGTTGGGTTTGGTTTTGTTTGGTTTAAATCCAAAGTATTGTTACTTGTACTGTTATTCTCTTAGTTCTCTCATGATGAAAAAGTCTCAATTATACCCGTGGATGTAGGCATAGCTGAACCACGTACATACTTGTGTTTGTGAGTTTGTTTTTACCATTTTTTTGTGTTATCACTTTGTGTACACTTGGGCCCCACATAATTACTATTCATGGGGTACTATTCATGTATACTATTTACAGTTGCTGCTTGGGATATATTGTGTTGTCATATTTCCTTCAGTGACTTACACACATGTGGGAAACCGAGGCATCGTTTTTCCCAACAAGTGGTATCTCAACCTAGTTCGTGTGAGAGTGTGTAATAGCGATGGAGGGAACTACATCAATAAGGATGATCAGCTTGAATGGAGGCAATTGGATAACCTGAAAAGCGAAGATGGAGGACTTGTTTTACTGCAAGGACTTGTATGCACCTGTACAGAGTGATGCGGCGAAACCAGAAAAAATGTCTGACGCTGATTGGAAGATCCTGGATCGGAAAGCCGTCGGATTTATACGACAATTTATGGACGATGCCATTTTCCACCACGTATCCACAGAGACGTCAGCACACTCACTATGGAAGAAACTAGAAAACTTGTACCAGAGGAAAACTGTCGGCGACAAAGTTTTCTTGATAAGGAAGCTTGTGAACCGGAAGTACAAAGAAGGAAGCTCAATTGTAGAACATTTGAACGAAGTGCAAAGCATTGTGAACCAACTCTCCTTAATGAAAATAGTGTTTGACGACGAATTGCAAGCCCTATTACTTCTCAGTTCGTTACCCGATAGTTGGGAGATACCACTTAGTAATTCGGCACCAGACAGGAAACTCACAATGAGTCAAGTAACGGGAAGTCTCTTTAAGGAAGAGACAATAAGTGGATCCTTGAACAAACCTCAAGAAGAAGCAACTGTCATGGAGAACAAGGTGAGAAGCAAAAACCAACTAAGGAAAGGGATTACATGCCACTATTGCAAAAAGGAGGGGCATATGAAGGAGTGCAAAAAGCTAAAGAGATGAGTAGGAGAAGACAGATGGAAATAGTACCACCGTTGCCGACTATTCAGACAACAATGTTATCTAGTTCCTGTTACACCTCAAGTGTTTGTATTAATGCCTCATTGGTCTTGTTCCAAATCCTCTCCCATAACACAAATGATGAGTGAAAGATACAACAAGATGATGGATGCAGATGGTGTCGATGGCAATGATGATACCCGCTTACCAGAGTTCCACCACATTAGTATATGAAAGTAAACTGAAATACCAATGAACATTGAAGCCGTGCAAGTGGAGTAGCGGCATTTTGAAGTACGAGTGATCGGTGCGAAGTTGGATTTGTACCATGATCAAAAGTCATTGTTCATTCGAGGGACTAGCGTTGCATAGAATGGCGCATTGGGTGCACACAGAATTGCAAAACAAGTGGTGTATACGATATTGTACATAGACAATGATGCAAATAGAATGGTACATGCATTGAGAATGCGCAGGGTGAAGAATGGTGTAAGTAAGCTGTTTACAGACAAATGAACCATGTTGTAGGATTGGTAAGATGCGGCGGCCACTCCTACAATGTGAGGAGTTTGGTGATTATTATGGTAAAGAGGTTATGTATGAATACACCGACGTTAACATACCAAGATCATGAGATTCCTCCTTATGAGTTGGATGGGGAGTTTGTTGGGGTCCTCCTCACATGGAGAGGTGCCCGTGTGTCCACCAAAGTTGGTTGGGGGAGCAAAAGTCAAAACAAAATCAATGAAATGAAAAGAAAAGAGGAGAGGAGTGATGTGTATAAGGAAAGAGATACACAAAGGATTTGAATAAGTGGGGGCGGTGCTTGCGTGTTAACACAACGCCGATTCAGTGCTTGCGTGTGGGCAGTCCAAGGATGGTGCTACAAGAGGCTATTTTGTCTCCCTCTTAATTTGTTCTCCCTATAAATAGGGAAGGAGGGAAAAACTCCATACACTGAACAACAAGAAGTTCAAGAGGTGAACAAGTGAGCTGTAATGGGTGAGAGCTTGTGGAGTATTGGGTTTTTGATATTCTCTTCAAGGGTTTGAGAGTGTGAGTTGAGATAGGGTGTACAAGGGGTATCCGGTTTTTGATATAGGGTTGGGTTTCGGTTTAAATCCAAAGTATTGTTACTTGTATTGTTATTCTCTCAGTTCTCTCATAGTGAAAAAGTCCCAATTATGCCCGTGGATGTAGGCATAGATGAACCACGTAAATACTTGTGTTTCTGAGTTTGCTTTATCATTTTTTGTGTGGTATCACTTTGTGCATACGTGGGCCCCACATAGTTACCATTCACAGGTACTATTTACAATTACTATTCACGATATATTATGTTGTCGTATTTCCTCCAATGACTTACACACTAGTGGGAAACCAAGGCAACGTTTTTCCCAACAATTACTGCTACCCCTTTTTAATAATTTTTTCAATGGAACTCTTAAATGATTTGTTCTTAGCAGAGTACATAGCTTATAAAGATTTATCTACAAATTGGGCATGTTATCTTATAGACTTCAGATTGTGATCAGAGAACAATGGCCTCTTAAGTGCTTTTTCAGACCTTAGCATTCCATAATGACTGACTTTAAATACAGGGGAAAGGAATGATGACATGATCCCAAGTAGGAGGATTAATACTTGCTGAGTTGAGTGGAGTAATGTAACTGATTGTAGGTTATATTATGGCAGGTGGATCATAAAGAACACTATTATGTTAATGGGGAAGAGGAATGCTCATGTGAATTCAAGGTTTTATGGCGCCATGGCCCTCTTGATGGGATATATACACAAACTAAAATTGGAAATATTTGCATAATCCAATCTGGAGGGGGAGAAGGGAATGCTACATTGGCATCTTTTTTGAAGATATCAAGAGAGAAACTGGAAATGGCTTCACCCAGCACTTTTTCCATCCCCAGAAGTGGTGGTTCAATCTGCAAAGATGCTTCTAATGGAAATCATGACTCAACTGTTCAACGCAAACAAAGTACAGCTGGTTGTACTAGTAAAGTACTGGTAAGTTATTTTGTGGAAAACTCTACCATAAGCACACTCACACACTGAAGACTTGCTTATCTGTTGTGGTTTGGCTTCCGTCCTATGTTTGTTTGATGTTAGCTATGTTCTCTTTACAGGGTAAAAAACGTAGCATTCAAACTAGGTGTACGGCATGGACATATAAAGGTTAGTTTATTTTTGAGAAGTACTTATTCTATTCAATACAATAAAGATCATAATTCTGTAAATATATTCGCAGGGAGCATTAGTTACTGTAGAGGAAAGATTGGAGAAGATATGGATTTAGGAGGTGAACCTTTGCCAATGGAGACAGAAGAAACAGGGGATTTTCATTTTATTCTTATTGAAAATATGGAAAAGGATTTATCCCCCTTTGCAGTTGTGGATTTTATTTATAGACATACTTCTGTATTGACTCATGCTTATGTGTTTCCAAGCTTGTCACCGGAAACATTTACAAGAGGAGCCATTGTTGCAGATAGCAGAGAGAAACTTGAAAAGATCAATGAATTTCTGCATGATCCCGCTCACATCGTCATGTCATCAAGGGGAAGGTATAATGCTGATTGTTATCTTTAATACTGCCTCTGTATAATAAAAGCTTCGAGCATACGTACAGATTATGTTTTTCCTATGTTGGTAGTTCATTTATCTTCAATACTGTCATTTTTTAGTGTTGCTTAATTGAATGCCTAAATGCTACTCTATTCCTTTTGAAGGATGGAAAACATTGGCATTTTTTATGTGCCTCTCTACATATGCTGTCTCTACATATGCTGTCTCGAACTGAGGATCTTCATCTATAGAAGTAGTTCTAGCTCTATGTTTAAATGGTTTAGGCTCAAACCTTGAAACATAAGTGGAATCTATTCTTTAATGTTTTGAATGTAACCTTACTCAACATTTGAATTATATACGTTATATTGTTCATGCCTTCTTGATGTATAAACCCCCCCCCCTCGTCCCCTACTACCATGTGTGTGCACTCTTCCCCCTACCCCCACAAAAAAAAGGTCTCTCAACCTGATCTTAGGCTCTGACTCACCCTCCATGGACAAACCTTGCTGACAAATTCGTGGCATTGGACTCTCACAAATGGTTGCATAACTCAAGCCGAAGGTCTCATTTCTGCTTTGTCCGAGTGAATGGATCTATCAAATGAACTACCAAAATTTTTGGAACTGTTGTTATCACCTTATTGACTCTTGAATCAAAGGTTTCTTTGGGATATCAGAGAACTTGTTTGAAGATTTATCTTGCATCCATGACTGCATTTGTTTGCAACTTAATGGCGTTTGAAGAGTCTAATCTAGTAGTCATAACTTATATATAATGTGTTCTGTAACCTCTTAATGATTGTTTTTCCTACATTAATGGCAGACCATGGGTGATGGCTGAGAAGATATTGAGACACGGAGCATTTCAAACATCATTTGGGGGTATAATGTTGAAATCTGAGGTTAGTTTTTGAATACTTAAGAGTGCATGTTGGGGAAATCTAGCGTCTTTCAATACGAATGAGTTCAAGTAAATTTATGATGTGCCACACAAGCTTAAGTTTTGGTCAAAATTGTTCACATAATAAAATATGTTTCTGCCATACCACATTTGATCCTGGCCGGAATCACTTTCATTCTCTTGATTTTCTTAGTCTATCATATTTCTCACCAAAGAGGTTCGATGAAACAGTATCGTACATAGAAGGGCAGCAAGATGATTTCATGTACTTGAATAATTTTTTGGGTAATGATTTTAATTGTTTAATGTGGTATCAAAATCATCCCTCAACATTTTGCAGGATGAACAAAGGGATAGAAATGCTGAATTTGATGATATAAAGTTAATCTTATGTGGAACCAAAGAGTTCAAGAAAGCCGAGCAATTAAAGCAGTCATTTACGGCTTTTGTGGATCATCTAAGCGGCCTTTACCGCAGATTAGAATCAGATGAGAGGATGATCTTGCAGTCAATCCCTTAAATCAGGAGGCTTGCTGCGGTATGACTTGGATGAAATTCTAAATAGGTTTTGAGTTGTAGACATGTAAAGTGGTTGGGGTTACCAAGATACTGTGTTTTGTTGGAGCAACATTTTCAGATTTTGAGGTGCTAGAAGACAAGTACTATAAAGAGGAAGACCCGAAGGTCCTCTACTCACATGTCATATTTTAGCTCAATTAAAGTTAACCAAGTAACAAAATTAAGCTTAAAAAAAATAAAACAGGGCGCACGTTCTCTGTCTGGGAACGCATCTGGGTGCAGGCTGAGTTTAGACACATGGGGTAGGACATGGGCGGGGTTTGGGTCATTCAGGGGGGCCAGGCCGGTCATTTTGCCCACCTCCGTGTGTCTAGGGATACCTTGCACCCCCAGTGCAGAGAATTTTAAACCCCCCCCCCCCCCCAAAAAAAAAAAATCTAGGACTGCCAAGAGGGTGTAGGACAATGTTTAGCTAGACTACCAAGTTGTAGGAAAATTACTTGAAAGTAATATGATTGAATTTAGAGAAAATTACTTGGACACTCCTGGTATTGTGGCCTAATTACTTACTTTTCAATTTTTCAAACAATTATTTGAAAATCCTCTGCAGATTACCATTTCTTTCAAGTAGGTCAACTCCTTTAGTTTAGTGATGATATCATCAGTTAAATTTTTTGTAATACTTAAACTACCCTTTATACATTAGAAGAGAGTCGTTTCTCAACCCAACATTAAATAAGTAGACGAATCGAAGGCTTCGACGAGAAAAGGCAACTTTGATTAAATGCTGTGAAAATTTTTGAAAAAAAAGAAGAAAAAGGGATACTATAAGAGAGAGAGATAGAAGTTTAAAAAGGGACTTAAGTGCGGTTGTAAAGGTCAAACATGGCCATAGAAAACCATGGAGAACCAAGACGGAAGGCATGAGGGTGAGAGTATGGGTGTCAATTCCAAACCAAGCCCGGCTTGGCAGATCTGACCGAGCCTGCCCAGCCCAGTCCGTTTACTAATCGTTTAAGTCCAACTCATTTAGTAAACGAGAGGTCCCGGTGTGGTGTCCTAGCCCGTCGGGCACCCGATCAGACCGACTGATTCCAGGCCCGACTTAGCCCACTTGGTTATAGCTCGACCTAGCCCGATCCTCTAACTTGTAAACTTCCTCTCCCCTTCCCTCTCTCGATCATCCCTGTGTGGTTGTGTCAATATTTACCTGTGTATGAAAATTAAGAGAAAATTATATGAAATTTACCAGATTGGTTCAATATTAAAGGTTGTTCCATTATGATCGAGTGGTCACTGTCTCACAAGTTCGAGTTTGTAAACAATCTCTCTGTGAAAGCAGGGGTAAGACCTAAGACTGCATACATTATAACCCTCTGCATACCCGAGTGTGGTGGGAGCCTCATGCACTAGGTATGTCCTATTTTAATGTGACTATGTGGGAGCCACCTAAAGCTACCCAATTATAACAATTAAATTTTACTCTATTTTTATTTTTATCATTGGATTGAAACACAAAATTAAATAATCCACTTCAAAATTTTAATTAGAATTTCTTAAGTTTTTAAGTTTAATATTATATATATATATATAACAGACTAATTCAAAGAGCGAAGTGCTGAACTAAGCTTGACTGTGGGGGACTTGTGGCGTGTGGGTCTTTAGAAGAAAACCATAAAATGAACATGGACTACTTTTCTATGGTAAATACAGAAGGAGAATCTGAAAATTGAATACAAATTTTCAATCTTAATATGTATTCAATTTTCATTTGGATACATTTCAGCATGTATGTAGGTTGTAAGAATCTTTATTTGAATAATGTAGGGTGAAAATCTTTCTTTTTGGTAAGTCAAATAGATCTCCAAATTTCAATTGTCACTTTCATACAATATTCCATATTGTTATTTCAAATTAAAAAGGGTTAAGGTTGCACCATTGTGATCAAGAGGTCACGGGCGAGTCTGAAAACAATCTCACTGTGAAAGCAGGAGTAAGGCTGTGTACATTATGATCATCCTCAGACCCCACAGTGGCGGGAGTCTTATGTACTGGATACGCCCTTTTTAGTTTCATACATCATTCTATATTGTTAACTTTCTTTGAGTTGAGGTGTTGTCCGCCCATTTATCTCTTGGAACATGTCAAAGGAAAATTGTGGGAATTAAAATTGGTTGTGGATGTGAAGCCATCTCTCACCTAGCGTTTGTGGGTGATTTTATTCTCTTCGGCAGGTCAAACACATCTGAGCCTAGCACTTTCAACAAGTTCTTGATGAATTTTGTTTCAAATTGGGAAAAGCTCTCAATCTTGACAAAACTAAAGCTCTTTTCAATCCAAATATGCATGCCTCCATCCACCAAGAGATTTATGCGGAGTAAACGCACTGATCTTCTTAATCAAGTTAACTTAAAGTTGAGAACTAGGAAATCTAAGTTCCTGAGCTCTGCAGGTACGCAAATCCTGATCTAGTCAACTCTGATCGCTCTTTGACAACACTATAGGTTGTGTTTGGTATGCATTCTAGGTTGATTTTGCATTCTCAAACGATAAAAACAATTATTTTTATCATCCGTGAATGTGAAAGCGACCTAGAATGCATGTCAAACTCTGCCTAAATGTCTTGCTTCGACCTCCCTGGCCTCTTCTATTCTCAAAGAACTTGATATGCATACTAGATTATTATATTGGCCCAATGGTGGAAGTACTCATATCCTTACCATTTGCTTGGAACACAATTTGTAAATCCAAACTATATGGCGGTCAATGTTACATCCGTGGATTCTATATTCTATGCTAGTGACATGTGTCATATGGTTATAGTAAGTTGTATTGACGTGGAAAGGTTAGTAAGTGGGTTAGTGGGATTGGTTACATTAGAAGTGTGTTAGGAGTAATTGAATGTGATAAGGTTGTAACAGCTAAGAAGCCTAATTATTAGTAATCATCAGAAAAAAAAGGTAGACGAATTTAATTAATCCCCTAATTTATCTCTTAGAGATGAGATAGGTTTCCTTTGCTTAAACCCTTGTCTATTTTCTCTCTCTTTCTCTTTTTCTTTTCCTATTATTTCTCTTTTTTTATTATTATTATATTATCTTTGCACGCAACAAATGGTATTAGAGTCAGGAATAGGAGAAAGGGTCGAGAAATTGAAAGAACTTGTGCATTCACTTCATGTTGGGCAACAACAAATTATGGGGAAGCTTAACTAAATCATGGAAAAGTTTACCGAGTTGTTTGGCAAAATTGAATTGTGCATGTCAGCCAACGATCTTGCAATAGAAGCATCTTCAAGAAAAGAAATGAAACCGAAAGAAGAAGAGATAGCCATAATGGCGTACCTGGCACAACCACCGAAGAAGATGAATATGAAGAAGATGAAGATCAAGATCCAGAAGATGGAAAAAATATCATTTAAGACAAGTTTGGCATGCCGTGAGATTATCATTTCGGCTTTATTAATTGAGATATTCCATTTTAAGATATGGGATTCCGATGGAATTATTATTTTATGTAATTTTATTGTCCTTGAGGACAAGGACAATTTCAAGGAGGGGAGAATTGTTACGTGCGTGGATTTCATATTCCATGCTAGTGACATGTGTTATATGAGTATGGTTATAGTAAGTTGTATTGACGGGAAAGGTTAGTAAATGGATTAGTAGAAGTGTGTTGGGAGCAGTTGTATGTGATATCTTACCAAAAAAACAAAAAAATGTATGTAATAAGGTTGTGACGGCTAAGAAACCTATTTATTAGTCATCAACACAAAAAAGTTAGATGCCCTTGCTTCGTCCGTAAAACAAAAACTGCTTTTTTATCTCCTAATAAATCTCAGTGGGGCAGAATTATGAAATCAAGGTATTCCGTCGTTCGGAATGTATTCACACCCTGCGTCACTACAAGTCTACAATGCCTCCTTTTGACTTTGTTCTCAAGAACAAAAGAATGGCATCTGAATTTTGGATTTTTATCTGCTGCTGTACTGACATGCTCCATTTTGCTGTTATACATACTTAGATGCTTGACACCTGTCTTGTTTTAATCCGATGATCAAAATTAAGGATTCCTTTCCCAAGCTTAACCATGGTTTTCAAACCCAACCCTCCTCTCTCTCCAGCGGCGGCAACCTCTCTTCTCCTTCGACAATGGCATTGATCTGAACAAGACACCACAGTAAAAGCCTAAAAGGAAGAACCACAGGCCCAAAGTCGTTGTAGAAGGCAAACTCAAAAGGACTCCAAAGGCAGCAGCTCCAAAGCCGGCAAGTGACGATCAGAATCCAACAGGAAAGAGGAAATATGTGAGGAAGAAAAACCTCAAAACCTCAGAAACTCTACCAGCAGAAGCTGTAGGGGAGGCAATAGAACAATCACCGAGTTTGACCGTGAAATCATGCAAGCGGGTGCTGAATTTTGACTTGGAAGACCAAGGAAGAGATGAACACCCCTGCAAATCACTCAATAATCAGGAAGGGTTTCTGCTCAACAGTGTTGAAAGTTCTTCTTCAAGGTGGATATATAATATGAATTCAGACTCTCAGGTCTAGGACCTAAACTAAGCAATTGATGGTAGCTCTGGAACCACATCAACTGTGCACCTTGGCCAAGGCGTTGAAGTGATATACACCCAAAAAAAAAGAAAAGGCGTTGAAGTGATAGTAGAAAACACCTCAGCTGGGATTGAATATGACGGTAACTGTTCCTCAAACCAGGTGATCAAAAACTACAATTCCTTGCCTGAAACAATAGTCCCAGCTCCACAATCCACAAAGAGAGACCCACCAATAGAAAAAACAAATCATAGAATGAGATCAAGATGTATAGAAGAAGAGAGGGTTCTTTTTTTTCTTTTTCCTGTTAATCTTTGTGAACATGTTAAGTGGAGCGAAATGAATGATAGAGTAGTATGGTTTCTTGCTTCTTTCTTCTCAATTGCAGTTTTTTTCTCTCTCCTTTTTCCTGTGAATTTTTCTTCTCCTGTGAATTGCAGCTTCGGCATCATCGCCATTAATGCCAGCAAAAACCCCTAAAGCTGGTTGTAACTCAGATCCAGGGCTACAAGCTCGCTTCTGGCACCCATGTTGCCAAGCACCTGTATCGATATCAACTGAGGAGATCCAGTTGAGAGAAACAAACCCATCTCGGTGGTGGGAGGGAATATGGAGTTGGCGGCGGTGCGGGAGTTCAGCCGGTAGGTGGGAGGAGGGAAGGGGGCGGTGTTGCAAAGAGAGAGAGAGAGAGAGGAGTGAGAGAGGAGAGAAAAACAGTTAACTCAGGTTAGGTTAGGGTTGGATGGATAACATTTGGGAATTGAAATCTATCCGTCGGATTAAAATAAGATAGGTGTCAACATCCTAAGGGGTAATGGAGCAAAATGAAGGATGTCAGTAATGGAGCAGATTATTCATGTTATCAACTTTCTCAATCCTTGGCATCTATTATTCATGTTACCTGCAAATTTTATTTAGCCTCTGATTAAGGCTAAAAGGGTTTTACAGTTATAGGATATAGTCATATAGGACAGATTTACCCTTGACTTTCATTTAAAAATCAATTTTTTTAACATGTTTACCCTTTGTCCGTACGAATCCACTGATACAAGATCGCCCTTGATCGATTGTGTTGGATCATCTCGTATGAGTCTGGATAGGACAAATTTACCCTTGTCTTTTTCATTTAAAAAACATTTTTTTACATGTTTACCCTTTGTTCGTACCAATCCATCGATACAGGATCAAGGACCACTGATAGTCTGATACCAATTTGGATCAACCAATGCCATCGCTCCGCTACCAATCTCTAAAACCATGTTCCTCTAGTGAAAGAGGTCTCTCGATACCCATGACGCAGGAAACATTGGCAATACCAACCGAACCAATTGTTCATTGTAATTTAATTTTGATCGAATGACACTCTATGTATTTAGAACTAGACACTTTATTTTATTTGTCCAAACTAGACCTCCTAGTAAACATGGGCATGAAGTGCACCACAGCTAGTCAACTGCACTAGGCAACTATTGTTATCGAAATGACAAACCATTACGTTAATTAAAAAAAATTGTATATCATATCAAAATAATATATCAAATAGGCAAAAATTACAAATTAATAAAAGAATCCATTTTAAGTTGGCGTGTATGGAATAGATTACTCATAGCTCTATTGATAAGGTTCACTTGGTTCCGAGTGAACCTTATCATCTATAAATGGTCAACACCACGTACAGAGAGACTGTGTTGTGTGATGTGAGAAAGAGAGAGAGAGAGAGATGGGGGGAGGAGAAGAGAAAAGAGGGGAAGAAGATGTTGGTCTACTGTTTAAGACTGTAGAGGAATCAAAGGGGAGAAGAATAGGATACAAAATATTTGCAGGGAGCATATGGGTGGGGATAGTGATGGTGTGGGTTTACAGGGTTTTGCATATCCCAAGAGGAGGAGGAGGAGCAGAAGGGAGGTGGGCATGGGTTGGATTGTTCGGAGCAGAGCTTTGGTTCGGTTTCTATTGGATCATCACCCAATCCGTTCGTTGGAATGTTGTTCATCGTCACATCACCTGCTTCAAGGATACCTTTTCTCTCAGGTAATTCTCATTAATTTATTCCATCTTTCCTATCTATCTATCTATGAATCTCTTTCTCTTCTCTACAAGCTTCCTTCTTACCCACAAAAGAGAAACCAAACTCTCATCTAAAATTATGTGTTTTCTGAAGATAAAATTTCTCTACAATATCGGCGGGATGCTAGTGCACATCCGACGGTACAACAGAGGTCATATGTATCATATATACCACCTGATCTCTACTGTACCATCGGATGTGCACTATCGACCCGCCGGTATTATAAAAGATCATTTAATGATCAACACCATAATCATCATTTCTATATACTAAACATTTTTTTAAAGTTTTCAAAGTAATGATCGTGTCGACATGTGCCTCGTGAGATATTTTAATAGAATAGCCTAGTAGATCCCCAGATCTGTAGATGTGAAGATAATGTCTATCCATTGTTTTATATACATAGGAGAAAGTTTTGGTTCACCTCCGCCTTTAGTGAAGTTTGGTCAGTTGATTTTGATTTGATAGCGATCAGTTCAAAATCTGTCAATCTCAATTTTTGACACCCCTAGCATGTCTTGTGGGCATTGAAACATCTACATGTGTATGAAGATTTTTAATGTTTGGATAAATTACATATTACCCCTTGATTTTTTAAAAATACTTAAATCACTCCTTGTATTAGACCTCAATATGATAAATTAGTTCCTACCATTAGTTTTATGCTGTTAAGTGATGATGTCAGCCAGTTAAATAAATTTAAAATTTTAAACTATTTTTGATATTCAAGTATAGATTTTGATAGATAGTATTGTAAATTTAATTTTAATATTTTAATACAAAGGTAAAATAGTTCTTTCACATTAATAATTAACAACAGATTAACACAGGTACTATAGAAGGAGACGGATGAGTATTTTCAGAAACTAGAGGGTGATTTGAGTTTCGTTTGAAAACCACGGGATAACGTATAATTTATCCTTTTAAGTTTTATGTATTTTTGAAGCACCTAACCTATTTATTATGGTAATCTAAGACTAAGGCTGTGTTTGGCATGCACTCTCAAACACAGCCTAAGAGTGAATGATTGATGTGATTTATGGCTGTAAACATTGTGAAACAGATATGAAGACAAACAACTTCCGTGCATAGACATCTTCGTGTGTACAGCGGACCCTGTGATGGAACCACCAATTTTGGTGATAAACACTGTTTTGTCTGTAATGGCATATGATTATCCACCGGAGAAGTTGAGTGTTTATCTCTCCGATGATGGAGGCTCTGACCTAACTTTCAATGCTCTCCTTGAAGCCTCTCGTTTCTCTAAGTATTGGATACCCTTTTGCAACAAGTACAAGTGGGAGCCTAGATCACCTGATGCCCTTTTTGCTAGTGGAATCTTCACATCCGACGGTGATCACTTCCCCAGGGGCGACGAATGGTTGGTCATCAAGGTGATCATCTCCTCACAAACAAGCTTTATTGCACAGATTGGTATCGGTATGAGTATCAGTCGTCTCCGATATAGATACCAATATCAATGCCATACGGATCGGCCGTATCAGGCTGGATTGGATCAATTTGTCGCTTAAAATACTGATATGAGGTTTTTTTGGACCATTTTACCCTCCCCTGTTCTAATACCACTTACAGATACGGCCGATACTGATACCTAAACCATTCTCGTCTGGCCCTTCTCTCTCTGTCTCTCAAAGAACAATTTTTGGCCCAACATTTACAGCCCACCCAAACCAGGCCCAAATTTGATACACATTGAAAACACTTTTTAAAAAAATAATAATTTTTGAATTTTTTTCATGTTAAAATTTGGCTTGTGAGATGGGTGTGAGGTTCTCCATCACATAGGCCCACTAAAGCCCATCCACTATATCATATAGCAAGTTTTGGGGTAACTAATGAATTTCACTGTGATGAAACTTCACTGTTGAGATGGGCTTAGATCCTTTGTTTATATAGGCCCAGTCATGCCAGACAAATGGAATGGGCTTGGTCATGGGCCCTAGATCCCATGGGTTATTCTTTCTTAAATTTCAACCCAAATCCATCCAACCCACACAATCGCCTCACAGGTAACATGAACTTAATTTTTGTTATCTAACATCAAGAGAGTTTATTATTTGGTAATCTATGCTGATTTATCATTTAATTTGAACTTTGGCTTCCTTGCGGACCACACAAACCCACCGTGACCATATATGAGCCAGCTGGTTCGACCAGATCTGTCTAAACCCGTCCAAAGGAAGATGATTTAGACATTAAAACTGGTCGAACCATCCTTTCCTTTCCCTTGTTAATTCTAATTATAGCTTTCTCCATCTTTAAATTTCTATTCCTTTCAGAAATTATATGAAGATATGAGGAAAAGGGTCATGTCGGCATCTGAATTAGGCAGAGTTCCAGAAGAAGTGAGGAAACAACACAAAGGATTCTCAGAATGGAATGCTGGAGTAACTAAACGTGATCATCACACCATTCTTCAGGTACTTACATTTTTATAATTTTATCCTCAAAAAAACATATTGAGATCAGGGCTTTAGTATATGGTATCGGTAGCCGTATCGGTTTTAGCCAATACGGTTATCAATTTTGATCGGCCGTATCAGGTCAGATCGGATAATTTTACCTCAAAAAATACCGATTCCACCAGTTTTTGAACCATTTTACTATCCAACAATACTAATACCATCGATACATATCGATATAAGTATTCGCCGATATGATCCTGTAACCTAAATCCATGATTGAGATATACAAAAATCTCCATACCCATTGCCATCTCTAAAATTCTTGTCTCTGTTTTTTTTAGAAAAAAAAGGTCTAAGAGAGAGAGAGACTTTCTTTGGTTTGTATTTTATGTCATCAGATGCTAATTGATGGAAGAGACCCAAATGCAGTGGATATTGAAGGAATCTCTTTGCCAACTTTGGTATACTTGGCACGTGAGAAGAGACCCCAATATCCTCACAATTTCAAGGCTGGTGCCATGAATGCCTTGGTAATCATCCATGCATGCTCTTAATTTCCCTTCTTTGTAGAAAGTTTCTTGATCTACCAGTGGTGCAAAAGGTATCTCTACACTAGCATTTAAATTTTTGCCATTTGGAAAGTGATGCCACGGATATCTAGGTAATAGTGTGAATCAACCATATACAAGATATTTCACTTTTTTTTTTTTTTTTTGTCCAACAAAATTTCAGACATTTCCTTTTTATAACAAATTATTATAAAAGGATGTATAAAGAATAAATTTGATTATGACGGATTTTTTTGTCAAGTGAAAATGTATATTGAACAAGGGAAAAACAACGTTGTTTGGTCATGTGGTCCCTGTTCTCAAACACAGGAGTGAATTACTATCTTGTCTCAGTGAAATAAAAATTTTCATCCATGTTGATGCCCTCGTGTGTCCTCTCATTGACCCCATGCGACCAGACAGCTAAAATCTCTTGCTCATTATACGATTAAAAACAATTTGTATTTTTATATAAAAATAATAATGTTAATAGATGAATTTATGCTTAGGGTAATGGTACCTAGTTGGTACATTTTTTTTTTTTTCAGTTTATTTTTTGGTTACTGCAACTATTTGCCATTAGAGAAAGAAAAACTGTTTCAACAACAAACTATGAAAACCTAGAACAAATTTGAACCCTTTCTTTTTTAAATTGTACTTCCTGATCACTAATATTGGTTAGTTTTTGTTTTATTTCTGTTTTGAAGATACGGGTGTCGTCGGAGATAAGTAATGGGGAAATCATACTCAATGTGGACTGCGACATGTACTCAAATAATTCAGAAACATTGAGAGAGATATTATGCTTCTTCATGGATGAAGTGAATGGTCATGAGATATCTTATGTGCAGTTCCCACAGAACTATTATAATGTCACAAAGAACGATATTTATTGTAATGCAAATAGGGTAGTCAATGAGGTGAGTTTAATAAGAAAATAAAATCCAATCAGAATATGGTTTAAGAAGAAAAGAAATTGCAATGGAGTACTGATCAGTTCACTTGATTTGCTGGTTTTGTTCTTTTTCAAAAGTTGGAACTTGCAGGTATAGATGGATATGGAGGGGCTCTGTATTGTGGCACTGGATGTTTTCATAGGAGAGAGGCTCTTTGTGGAAAGAAATACAGTAATGAGTGCAGAGGAAAACAGAACAGAAAGATTGAAAGGAAGGCAGAAAGGAGTATCAGTGAGGTAGAAGAGAAATGTAAGGCCCTGGCAAGCTGTACTTATGAGATGGGTACCCAATGGGGAAAAGAGGTCTCTCTCTCTCTCTTTCTCTCTCTCTCTCTCTGATTAATAGATAAATCACTGATGAGCTTATGGTTATGTATATATGGATATTGCAGATGGGTTTGATGTATGGGTGTCCAGTGGAGGACATAATAACAGGTTTGGCAATCCAATGTAGGGGTTGGAAACCCATTCATTACAATCCAGATAGACCTGGCTTCTTAGGAACTGCTCCAACCACATTGCTTCAGCATCTGGTACAATTCAAGAGATGGTCTGAGGGAATGTTCCAAATTTTCCTATCTAAGTATTGTCCCTTTCTATATGGGCAAGGTAAGATAAAACTAGGCCTCCAGATGGGATATTGTGTCTACTGCTTATGGGCTGCTAATGCTTTGCCTACACTCTACTATGTGTTTGTCCCTTCTCTCTGCTTCTTTAATGGCATTTCCTTGTTCCCAAAGGTGAATCTCTCTCTCTCTCTCTCTCTCTCTGAGACACACACAAACACATACCCACAGATTCATAACTAATCGATGCCTATTAATTTGTTTTATGCTTTCAGATGTCTAGCCTGTGGTTTCTACCATTTGCATATGTATTTGTGGCCAAGAATGTATACAGCCTAGCTGAGGCACTGTGGTGTAAAAACACAGTAGAGGACTGGTGGAACCTCCAGAGGATGTTGTTGATTCGGAGGACGACTTCGTATCTTTTTGGCTTCGTCGACACCATTTTCAGGCAACTGGGTTTTTCCCAAACAACATTTGTAATCACAGCCAAAGTGGATGAAGAGGAGGCATCCAAGAGATATAAGCAAGGGATCTTCGAGTTTGGGGCCTCTTCTCCTATGTTTACTATCATAGCAACAGTAGCTTTGTTCAACCTTTTTAGCCTGGTTGGGGGAGTAAAGAGGATAGTTATGGGAATGGGAGTATGGGCTGTGGAGCAATTCATCTCACAAATTATTATTGCTGGCCTTGTGGTTGCCATTAACATCCCCATCTATGAAGCACTCTTCATCCGCAAAGACAGGGGACGCATGCCCACCTCCACTACAGTTGCATCGCTTGTTTGTGCTTCACTGCTATGCCTCATGCCGGTGTATTAGAATACAATTAATGTTCTATCTTTTTTCTTCATTTTCAGTAGAATTCTAAGAAAGCTCTGCTATTTCTCTTTCCTACCATTTCAAGACAGATAGCTCACATTTGGAAGGTATAATTCTTTGTTTGACTACTGCATACAAAGACTATTGCATATACCCAAAATATAGTTGTGAAGAAGACAATGAAAAAGCCATGAATCTGTACTAACTATACACAAAAACCAAATCCACTCAACTCTTGTAGAACAGCAAATGAAAAACAGTCACAAACAAGTGGCAGCCCCAACAGCAAATATGAGAAGGAAAGGAAAGGGAAGCAGAGCTCAGCTTCAATAGTGCCCAACCAGTAAGTGTAGTACGCAAGATTATAAATACAATACAGCTTTTGTCTTCTTTCATTATCTTCTCAAACCCACCTTTCCAATCAGCCCCAGTTTTACAGCACAGCAAACCAATTCCGGCAGGACTCATCACAGCCTTTGTGTAACTACAGCTCCAGTCTTCTCGGAAAATATGGTGGAGCCCGATGGAAATCACATTCTACCATGGCTCTAACTAAGCGAGAGCCCCTGCTATCAGGACTCTGCATAAGCAGGTTGGACGCAGCAAAACCATTTTTTCTGCAAAAATAATACATTTTCAGCAAAACTGTCACAAACAGAGACTGCATTATCAAAGCAGTTATACTTAGATTCTGGATGGCTATCTTACAATTCAGTAATGAAGCACATAATGGGGACTTGCATAATTTCTATCCAGTCACCAATCAAGATGATCTCTTAACAATCTGACCAGTTATATTTCATTTGTAAAATGCATTGATCCATATTGCCCTAGCCCGGGGCAAGAGAATTTGAACATTGAATAGGCAGCATATGAAGTTCACGTGCACATCAATGAGACTAATCACCAACTGAACTGAAGCTCTGCCATGTATGAATCTTCTCAATTAAAACCATTTTAGGGTCTAAGACGAACTTTGAGAATCTGACATTTTCCCACACTATACACAAGATCTTCTCAGAATTAAAAAGGAAACCCACCCCCAACCCAAGTAGAACAAACTGCATAGAGAATTCCATTCCAAAGACTGATAATCAACCAAATTGGATGAATCTAAAACCAAAATGGTGAAGGATTTGCTGTTACATTCACTTCAGTTTTCTTCCTCCCCCGCCCTTTTGGTAATTGAGATTAACTCAATATTTCTTTTATTGTCACAACTTCGCAAAATTGATAGGGGGCTAGTTTGGCCCAGCGAGCCAGCCCAAGCTCGCCTGAGCCTGGGTTGGGCTTTTCAGCCAGCGGGCTGGGCCAGGATTGAGATTTCCAGCCCAGCCCTGCATATATATATATATACAGTCAAAAAAACAGAGCTAGTCTGGCCTTACCTAGTCTGGACAACAAAAATAGGGGCGGCTCAATTAGGGCCAGGCTAGGTTGGCTCGAGCCCGGTAGGGCTGGGCCTGGGCTGCGATATCCCAGCCCGGCCTTGGCCTGGCTTCAGTTGAGCTAAGGTGACCTAGGGTTTGGCTAGGATTCTAAACCCGGCCGGATTGCACCCTTAATTAATAGTTTGGATCATTGTTGTTTTGAATTTTCCCTTCTTTTTTTTTTAACTTTATGATGCAGATTCATCATTGAAATGGACTTATTTCTTTAGAAATAAGTCTAGGGTTGGGTTATATACATGTTGGGCCTTTGATCCCATGGGTTTTCTATGTAATAGACCACTTTTATGGGCCTAAAATATGGGTAATTAGGTTGCATACGGGATTAGATGTTTTAGTCATATACTTAGTTTTAGTGTTAAATGTGTATAGCCTTGTAATAAAGGTAATTTTGGTACTAGTATTATTACTAGTTACCTTATTATGTAATTCTGTATTTTCTACTTTTTTACCTTTTACCTCCCTAGGAAGTTAGATGTAATACTTTCATTTATGTCATTGAAGTAATATAGATGTGTGGAGATGTCTCTCCAACACAAGGAATTACAACCGAAACTATTCTCCTCTCTCCTCTCTCCTCTCTCCTCTCTCCTCTCTTCTCTCTTGTCTCCTGTCTCCTTCTTCCTTCTCCTACTTCTTCCTCTTCTCCTTCTTACCTCCTTAACCTAAAATCTAACTTGGTATCAGAGCCTTAGGGTTTGAGAGTCGAATCCAGCTTCTTGTCCTCATTCTCTCCTTCTCCTTGAAATCCTTTGTGTCCTAGGGTTTCAAAGAGAAGCTTCCTATGTAAAGGATCTGTTGAAAGGATTATGAAATAGGTTTGAAATAACCTATTCTAGTGCTTGCTACTGCTGTTCGAGCTTTGATGTAGCTCATTTGAAGATTTGAAGTTGTTCTAGCCAGTGCTAGAGTTACCGCCAGCTCTACATTGCAGTCCCTGTATCTCCTTCTCTTGGTAGGGGTTTGAAAGTTGGAGTACCTGAGTAGAATCGCCCAAGGGTATTGTTCAAGAGCCACGTGCATCCCCTTGCTGTTTGAAGGCTCAATCTGAGCACAACTCCATTTTCGTGGAATCCAGTTTCTGCCCAAGTAAAACTGAGAATGTCTGATTCTCTTTATTATTGCATTTGGACTGCAATATGCTGCCTCCTTTGTTGAGTAATGCCTGTGCACAACTTTTGTGAAGCTTTTGAACTTGTCTAAGGTTGATGATATCCCTTGGAGAGTATTAGGGTGCAGTATTCTCAAGGCTGTTTCTGTTCTTCTCTTGTATTTGGTTTTATTTTTTTGGGTTGAGTGTGTGCTCCCCACTTGGATTGGTATCCTAATATATGGTCAAGTGCCATTTTCCTTTCAAGATGACTGGTACAGAGTCTTCTGAGCTTGGTTTGGCTGATTCCCAGCCTCCCTCAACAACAGTCCCTCAGTTGGTTTATGAGAACACACACCTCCAGATTTCTTTTGTGAAGCTTGATGGTACTAATTACCTGGATTGGTCACACTCTGTGAAGCTTTCCCTCAGGAGCAAAGGGAAGCTTGGATACATCACAGGCACTATCATAGGCCCAGCTCTTGGTTCCCCTACTTATGATAAATGGGAGACAGAAAATTCTACAGTCATGACATGGCTGATCTTCTCCATGAAGCCTGAGATTGGGAGAATGTTTATCAAAAAAGAGACTGCTAAGGCAATCTGAGATAGTGTCGCTGAAACCTTTGATAGAGTGGGTGATTCTGCCAAGGTCTATCAGCTTCACCAAAACATTCACTCAATGAGGCAGGGTGACAGAACTATTTCTGAGTACTACAGTGCTATCCTTAGTCTTGTAGAGGAGTATGACCACTACAGGGATCTTCATTTGTCCAACCCAGAGGATGAAGCAAAGGTGTATCAGACCCTTGAAAAAGAGAGTGTCTTCTCTCTACTTGGTGGTCTAAACCCTGACTATGAACCAGTCAGACTCCAACTTTTGGGCTGGTCTCCCCTTCCATCTCTTAGTGAGGTCTGTAGTTATCTCCAGAGTGAGGAGACTCGGTGTGTTACTATGGCACCAACATTAGCATCATCTCTTAAGAGGTCCGCCCTCAATTCCAACTCTGTCCGAGACACCCGTGGAGGTGGTCGAGGCCAAGGGCCCAACCGTGAGGATGCCAGTACAGTGGAGACAGTTGGTGCTAATGGTGTTGGAGAGACACTTGAGAGCTTTGGGATCAAGTTTAGTGCGATGTGATTTATTAACATGCACATAACAAACACAGCCAAAGACTTTACCAAGGCTCTTGCCTCTCCTCAGTTTAGTACTCTCCTAAGCAAGCTAGGAATGCATGATATATATTCTCCAGCTTGAGGGGGAGTGTTAGATGTGTATAGCCTTGTAATAAGGGTAGTTTCGATACTAGTCTTATTACTAGTTACCTTATTATGTAATTCTGTATTTTCTACTTTTTTACCTTTTACCTCCCTAGGGAGTTGGATGTAATACTTTTATTTATGTCATTGAAGTAATATAGATGTGTGGAGATGTCTCTCCAACACAAGGAATTACAACCGAAACTATTCTCCTCTCTTCTCTCTTGTCTCTTGTCTCCTTCCTTCTCCTACTTCTTCCTCTTCTCCTTCTTACCTCCTTAACCTAAAATCTAACTTTATTTCATGTTTTTAATGTTTTAAATTGAACCGGTCCAAAGCTAGTTTGAACCAATGGTTCAATTTAAATAATTTTATTACTTTTCTTTTAGTTGTTTAGATGGGCTGGATAAGGACTCTATTTTTTAGTCTATTTCAGTTTTTTAGTCAGTTTAAGTTAGTTAATAGATTGAGGATTGGGTTAGGCCTTTCCTTTTTAGTGTAGGAGTCTAATTTTGAGTCTTTTATATAAGGTTGTAAGGGGGCCAAGTATTGAACACGAATTTGATTAATGAAAAAGCTTTTGTTTGCTGCCATAGCTGCTCCTTTGCTCCTTGTGAGTGTGCATCCTTGTGGTCCTATCAAGGTGGAAAGGGATTGGTGGAATCCGATCGACTCCTTACGCCGTGACGGCTAGGAGGATCCTCTACAGCTGGAAGGTGGTTCTATCCTTCTATCACAGAGCTGCTGCCTCCATTGAAGACCTGAAACAAGTAAGAAATTCTGCAACTATTCTTCTTCCTTTTAGAAGGTCACATACAAAGTGATTTTTGAGATCTACCAAACCAGCCATCCGATTGAACTCAGATTTTTACCATACCTCTATTAACCCTAATTTGGGAAGTGATTCAAATTTGACCTAAAACTCCTATTCTGCTCTATTGGAACTGCAGAACCAGCAGCCCCTTTGGTCCTTTGTCATTGGATCCTGGATAATTGGCCTCTAGTAGGACCTTTACCTATCTAGAGCTACATTACTTTATGCCTAAAAAAATGATAATTTGTTGCCTTTGTATTTTGAAGTCCACAAACAAGACATGGTGTTTTTTTAATTTTTTGGACGGAGAAGACCATGGTTATATAATGATTAATGTATATTGTCAGCTTTGTTTTAGCGCTCAAGCTTGTACTAGAAGTAAAGTGGGGAGTAGTAATAATAAGGGGAAAGGGGTTCTCAATAATAATAAGGGGAAAAGAGCGGATAATAAATTAATAATAGTAGGGTGAGATCCGAAAACCCGCTAGGGTATCATGTGACTCCGACTCTTGACTTTTCTACCCTATCCATAAACTTCATTTCAACATAGGCTCATGAAGATAAAGAGTGTGTTGGAGATGACAGTGGAGATGACAGCCAAGAAAGCAAAGCGGGAAATAGAGATACCAGAAACAAACATGGTCTGATCCATTGGGGCCTACAACTTAGCTGAGCCGACTAGCATCCCTCTCCACTGCGCCATTGGTTCTCTATGGAGATTATTTCAGATTTCCCTGTATTTTGCAAGGAAGATATTTGGCGTCAGGGGGTCTTATAGGCGAGTGAGTAGATTAAGGAGCTCAGTTCTGGTTGGCAGACAGGGGAGTAGTAGGTAGAGGTAAGCAATGAAGGTAAGGCCTGTTTCCTTTTTCTGTTGAGGTTCCAGTTTCTCTTTTTGGTCTCCCTATTGCCTTACCTATACGAGAATGAACAATGACCATTTCAAATGGTATCATGCAAATCACCAGTCAAATTAAGCAGAACTTACGAGAGAAACCTGCCTAGCTAGAAAGCTCTTTTGTAATCAAAATGTTCTCAAGATGATGAAAGGCTGAAAGCAGCATTTTTATGCAGGCCAAAGTAGAAAGTACAGAAGTGAATGGGTAAATAAGTGAACTTACACCCTGTGGCTTGCCAGGATCTGCAGCATGATGCCTGAATGCTGTCTCTTCCTTCCCAGGTGAATCAGGCTTGGCACCAGTCTTCTTCTCATCCCTAGCCTTATTGAATATTACAGTGAATCCCTCTGCTGAAGCAGGGTCATTGACGTCCCATTCACCAAACTTTGGCAAAGGCCGACCCTTGTCCTGTTGAAAAAACAAATTTCAGAAACACTCGAAAAGCAGCCACATAATAAAATATAATGAGTGTATTACTGAATAATGATCCATAGACCATATTGATTTAGGAGGTTATACAACATCATATACATTTAATCTGCCATCTAACCACTGCATAGATGTGAAAGCAAAACACTTCAATTTTCCTGGGTTGGTTTCCTGCATGGCCCACAAACGAAGGCTTTCTTGTATGGTCATAATATCTGCCATGTGGAGATCATGTAAGACTAGATTTTTCTAGAAGGTAGGGTCCAAGGTTCCCAACTCACGTGTCATATTTCGGCCTTAATGAAGTTGCCCACATGGCGAGAGAAGGCTCTAAAGGTCCAATTTTTTAAAAGGGACAAGCTTCTGAAGTTGTGTAATTTCATGTACTACGTCTAGTCCAAGAGTAAAACTAGATCAGCTGTAGTACCTATTTTCGCTCTTTTTTCTTCAATTCTCTTATTTTTACAGCTGTCCCCTCATACCCTATGATCACCCACCCTAGTAATGCTGCACCCTAATCTCATTTATTCATCAACCTTTCACCTTAAGCCATCAATTGAGCCCTTACAACCTTCCTACAACACTCTGTTCAAAATCCTATACCCTACAGTCACTGCCTTCCATCCATTCCAAAACCATAATCCTTAAAGCCCTTCTACCTTATGAAACTAAAGCTATCAATGACCAGATGTTGCAACAATTCAAATACAAATATCCTAGTTATCTAGAAGAGGTCAGCCTCTAGACCTGTATCTCTTACTTCCATAATCCCTAATTCAAACAAAATCATAGTCAATAACCTTAAAAGCTTATTTTCCTTTTTAAGTCCTCCATCAATCCTGTAAAACGAAGGAGGCATGAGACTATACAGTTCATTGAATGCTAAATATATCATCACTCTATACCTGGAATTGTATCCCCTCCCCTCCAATTGAATATGCTTGAAAACCACAGGGAATGATGGGATTGTGCTTGCAGTTCAATACAATCTTCACTATACACAAGGAATCAAATTTCCAAAGTCAACTCAATGATCCCCAGCTAGAAGACTACCACGAAAAACATAATTTCATTTTTCTAGACAATAAATAAAGATCAGTAATATTGCTGAAAGATGGCTATCTCTCAGAAAGTTCGAATCATAGGTCAGTTGATTCACAAGGAAGAATATTTTCTTAGGCAAGGCCATGGATTCTGCAGTTTCAACCAAGATGAAACTTGGTACGAGTTAGGTTTGAACTGGTTTCGACCATATTTCGCACATTTCGGTAGTTTCGACCAAAAAATACCAAGTTTCGATTAATTTTGACCAGTATTGGTAGTTTCGACAAGTTTCAACTATTTTCGACCAGTTTCGACAGCACATAACATGTCAGGTTTTGCCCAGAAAAGTACAGGTTTCGACCTGGTTTCGGTCAAACATTGGGAAATCTTGGTTTCCTTGGCCAGTCGAAACCGGCCTCGAAACTGAGATTTAGAACCTTGGGCTAATTGGGTGTCCATAGCTCACGTAAGCAATGGAGAAGAAAATAGTGCAATAACGTTTATGCTAACCACATCCATCATGCAGACATGCACTTTTAGTATGACATATATTTAGGTTCTAGAAGACAGGAGAAGACCAAGCCAAGCATGAAGTGCTGACACATTGTATTCTTAAAACAAAAATTTACCATCAACCCTTAAAACTCTTTCCTGTAATTGTCAACAATGTCACCTGCTTGACACCAACAGAAAGGAACAGAATTGAGCAAGGTTTCCAAGGCCAGGGCTGATGTAGTGTCTTGGAAAACCCCATTTAAAAGTAACCAATAATTAATTGATTTCTGGCCTTGTGGAATAACTTCTTTTATCAAATCATTTTTCTTGTTCTTGTGTGACTCAGGGTTGAGCAAGATTTTCTAACAAAAGCTCTTATAGTGCCCCAATATTTCGTCAAAGGTCTCTTTTTCTTATGTAGACCATGCTTCTGGACAAAATGCTCATGTTTGATCACTTGGCTTGTAGAAGAATGGCGATTGTGAAAGTGCTTCCCACAGAAAGCAGGCTTGAAATCCATAAGCCACTTATGCATTCACCGCCTGATGTAGGTTAACAAAGCCCACCACAGCAGATCCAACTCAAATACCAGCAAGCAAAACAAACCATACAGTATGGAAATGAAGAAGCTTATCTGGTAGTGTATACACTATACAGAGAATTGAAATAAGGATAATTAGCTATGAACAATGATGGGGTTTTACCATCAGACAACCATGCAATAGAATCATTCTCTTATTCCATAAATAAAACCACAAGATGAAACTAAATGAAATTGCAATTAGATGCCTATATATAAACCATTATCGAACTATTTTTCAAACTCAAAAAAAAAAAAAAAGGACAAAATCCTTCTGGGACTCAGCCAGCATACGTGATGGCTAATACTACTAGGATTTCAAATTTTTTAACTCCTAGCTAAAAATAAAAGAAGTTACTGAAAATAAGTTTTTCTTTTAATCACCAAGGAAAAGAAATTTTATTGATAAAGTAAAATATCTACACATAGAACAATCCAAGAACTATGAAAAAAATAATAAACGCATTCATCTGTATGGATCAAACTCAGTTTTCCTGAAAAGACCACTAATTTGTCACCGTGCTTCTTAAATGGTAAAAGCGCCATACTACTATAAATAGTTAACAAGATTTATAAAAACAGTTACACTTGATTGGCTGAAAATAATATATCAACAACATCATCAATAGATTCCTGCATCATCACTCCCTTATTACTTCCACTTGGCAAACTTTTTTTTTTGGAGGGGGGGTGGGGGAGGGTGAAGGCATAAGTTTAGTATCCAGTTGGGACACCCCCAAAGTCAACTGTCTTACTAAAGGATAGTAGAGAATGGGCCTTAGCATAAGACAGAAAGAACTTTGGGCCTAAAGTCCTTCACTATGATCTGCAGTCAACTTTTCTATTAGGGTAAATACTGCATCAATGATCAAAAGGCTGCGCACATTATGACCCTCCCCAGACCCCACAGTGGCGGGAGCCTTATGCATTGGGTACACCCCTTTACAGCATCAATGATCACATAGAAATAAAGGTACCATTCCATCTGTAAAGTGTAGACATGGACAATCATTAAAACATGACAACGGCATCCCATTCTACATAGCTGAGGCTGTTTTTTCTATACTATCCCTAGAGCCATTTCTGATGTCTCTTTTCTGTTCTCCATTTTTCAAGAAAATCTGCACCTTAATTATCCAAAAGATTAGCAGTGGGTTTCTTTGAGGCTACAAATAAGCTCACTTTCTAACTTTACAAGAAAGCTTTTGTATTACCAGCCACTATTACAAAGTATCTCAAGACTGATAGTCAAATCTTGAAAACAATATCTTCCCGTTGCTGTATCCCCTCAAGATGTTTAACACCTAGAATTCAAGCCACCAGGTATATATTTCTTCACTATCTTCAGACTCCAAAAGGGAAATAATCACAGATGATCGACCAGTATTTTGGCTAAACAAGATGGTAGGGAGTTCAAGAGGTAACTGTCAAAGTTCAACAAGCAATGGATTGGTGAACTAGGCAGAGAGAGCCTATGACAAAGTTGAATAGGCTTCTTGATCAAAGTTCCCCAGGGATAGTTTTAGGAGCAAGTTGGAGAGCATGGATGCATGTCTGTTTAGCATGGGTGAGGCTATCAACTCTTTTTGATCGCACACTAGATGAGTTCTTTACCCACCACTGAGGGCCTTGGGACAAGGTGACCCCTCTCCCATGTTGAGAAAACCATGAATGGATGTATTGTAGGATTCATGTAAATGGAGGCTGACATATGATACTTTTTAGGAGCAAACAAACATGAGGGGGCACAACCAGGTGTTTGAAAAGGTTTTCAACGTGAGAGTGAACCTTAAAAAGAACATTTCAATCGAAGTAGCAAAGATGCAGGAGGAGCTAATGCAGGCAAGATCAGCTATTAGTTGGATTCTGGACGAGCAAAATGTTGACCTTGGTTGCCAAAAAGTTAAAAAAAAAACATTGGAGAAATTCCAAGATGATCTCCTTTGCAAGGGGAATAATAAAATAAAAAGTTCCATACTGTAGACTATAAGATGGGATGCAAAAATAGAAGCTTGTACCTTGGCATGAAAAACCTAAAAATAAATAACGCAGAACAAAGAATACAGCTATGAAGGTTCAACAACAAAGAAGAAGCTTAACATGAAGGCAAATATGGGCACAATACATAAATGTTGGAACCATAAGTAGTACCTATCACAGCATTTCTGTGTGCAATCATATTACTAAGTCACAAACTTACAAGAACACTTAAAAAAAATTAAAAGAGAGACTTGCATCAAAGTCAGGAATGAAGAGAAAGTCCAAAACTCGAAGATGATTGGTGTAAGAAAAGAAAGTAATGTACCCTATGCCCAATACTATATAAGCCTGGATGATGAGTCTTCCAAGCAATGGAATGCAAGTCCTATCTTTAGAAGAAATCAGAACAAAAAGGAGAGATGAACAAGCTGCTCCATTTTAACATCCAGAAAAGGACATATTAGTGGTTGGGTGGAGGATGTCCCAGTTTAGAATAACAGCTATGGAGTTTCATGAGTTACGATTTCCTAATGGTTAGAAGAAGTTTCTTCCTCTATTGGGAAAATCTGATATTGGCTCGTTGCCCTTCATGCAGTATTGACTGGTAATAAACTGCAGTCATGGGTTTCAGTTACCATATCGGTGTATCATATAGGAGATAAATAATAACGAATGGTCCCCCTACAAACGAGAATGATTGGTCGCCCGATTAATGCATTAAGTAGGTCTTATTTCTGCACCCTCCAAGGAAAGCAAATGTAATTGATACACAGAGAATACACGCAGACAACCATCCTCAAAAACCCGTAACAAGGGGGTGGGGGAAGGAAAACAGCTTCTTTTTCTTTTCCAATTAAGGTTGGCAGAATGAAAGCAATTAATAGAACAATCAAGGACAACGAGAAACTTCAATAGGAACCGGAGGAAGGAAAAAACTGAAATAATTGCAGAAGTATCCATCAATAAATGCATCACCATACTCCATCTAATTCGTCGACCTAAAAGAAAGGCGAAAAGCACAATAAATTACATAAGCAACTCCAAATTAGAACCATATGAGACACGAAGGATCTTAATTCAGTTCCATAAATGGTTAAGGTGTCACGGACGAAGAGAGAAATACGCCTTTCTCCCAAAATCTAGAAAAAACCAACACTTTACCTCAAATAAATCAACTTACAAAATAGTCAAATCAATAGCAGAAGCCCTAAATGCACCCAAAAACAACAAGAGATTCAAGATAATCCACAAAACAACATGAAAATCCAGAGGAAGAGCTCCAAAACCATTGAATCTCGAAACTAAATGGAACATATTTTGAACGTAAGGATAATCCTTAAGAAATTTATTTAAAAAAAATGAATTAGGGTTCCGGGATAGAAATTCCAGTTGCATGGTCATACCGACATGAATTCCGAGAGAGAGATTCTCAAAAAATAAAACCAGCGTCGCCTGCAAATAAAAAGAGAAAGAAATGAGCGAGAGACAGTGAGAGAAGAAGAAGAGTAAACATATTTATATCTTTTCAATTTTATAATTTTTTTTTCTGTTTTTTAATATTTTATCAAAAAAATATATCTTTTCGTTTTTATAATTTGTATTGGCCGATACTCGGCTAGTATGAAAGCCCATGTGCAAGGGCAATAATACAATCAATTCTATACTAATAAATACAGGTATTACTGATTTATAATATACGTATTTATATACGTATATGACAATCACTGCAATTCCATATTATTACTATTTTATAATATACATATATTTATATATACATATATATGTATTATATATTATATGTGATTCAGATATATATATATATACTTACGTGCCCAAAGTACGGAGTTGAGACTGGAGACTATGGTTTTAAATCTCGGCCCGATTGATACGGTGTTAATACAAATCCACCAATACGATAAAAAAAAGTGTTCTTTTTTTTTTTTGTCTCAAAAAGTGATCTTATAATCTGTAGGGATCGTACTTGACGTGGTCAAGTTTGTATCGTGCGCTTGGGCACCGCCCATGTGTGCATGGTGGGATCTACACATACATGGGTGGTGCCCAGCCGCACGATGCAAACTTGACAACGTCAAGTACTTGACGCAATAATACTCGGATCAATACAGACCAGTTCAATCGATGCACATCAGTATCAATATTGGTATGAACAGTAATCGATACAGAACCGGATAGCATGATGTTTTATAAACCCTAGTAGCTACATGTGAGGGGGATAGGGGGGAGGGGATAGGGAGCGACTTATGACACAAAGTAAAGCCTTGGAGACTGCACGCTACTAGCAAGGTAAGGTATCAATTAATTGAGCAAGCAGCTGTCTTCGCCAATGCAATTTAACAAATGAGTAATCTGAAAATTTTTCCCTAGGTTCAAGAGTTCAATAATCTATAACCACAGATCTTGTTCAGGATCGGCCCGAATTGGGTTGAATTGGTTAAAAAAGTACCCTAAAAGTACCGGATTAGATCAGATGGAATCGACCGATCTGATCTTGAATCTTCAAATCCTGGCACATATCTAATGGTGGGAATCGCTAACTTTGAACGTAAACAATTTTGGAATTTTGGGATGCCCATGTAACTCTCCATGGTGTATACAAGAATAGAATTAGATTTTACAATCAGATATTGTACTAGTATTCCTTCGTTACCCATTTCCAAGTCCCTTCAAATTAACTCCTGAATATATATTGAACAACCTTAGTCAATCATTTGCCAAGCTAGGGATCCGACTCCTCTTCAACGAACCTATCGCCCAGGGAATATTCAGTGAGGCATCCAACGGCTGGGCTGGTTGGATGCACCCTGGGCCCCATGTAAGCACACATCTCGATATCTGCCCAACAGCCCAACTGTTGGAGTTTCACTAGACATTCATTGGATAGGACGCTTGCTAGAGAGGAGTCCGATGTCATATTTAGTGGTGTATCTCAATCATATAATTCACCATCAATCTTACATGATTTTTTTGTTTTTTTCTCCATTCAACGATTCTTGTTGGATTCCTAATTTGAAGACTTTTCAAACTTTAAAGTTTAATAATAAATGTCAAATTGATCTAAAGTTTGACCATGAATAGGTGATGGGGGTACAATACCTCCACCAGATTTAGGGTCACATGAGCTACCATGTGGCAACAATCATGGTTGTGGAAGAGTGCTCTAAATGCAAGCATGACAAACTCCACTTACTGTTTCTCATAATTTGTGCACACTACCTTTGGAGCATTACATCTACAGATATTGTATGTGTTTAAAGCATATTGGTGTACAAGGATTCAAGTAGTGAATGAAGATATTCCCTGACTTGTGTACAAAGTTTGGACTCCCTAATAATTGCCATGTGATCCATGCTCAAGGGTTTTTTTTTTTAAATCATCTACAGAGATTTTTACCAAATTAAAATCATCCAAAACATATGAGTTGGGCAAAGTTTTTCTTCACCCATGGTGTAGGGATATTCCTTCACTACGGGACTTAAGATTGTTTGGATGGACCTTAGGGGTATTTTCGATCCTGTATTATAACAGGGAAGAGTAATTAGGACCCTAGGACGGTGAGTGAATCTTCCTTTATGAGTGGCAAAAAACTTTAACCTTATTATGTTTAAAAATTTATAAATAAAAACAATTATGTGAGAGGTTGCCGGTCTAATAGGTGGAGAAAATCCATGGTTTCACACACCTATATAAACCATAAGACAAGTTGGATAGGGCAGAAATTTTTTGGATAAGTAGACCTAAGGTTTCTTCTCACATAAATTTTGAAGCAGTGAAGAATTTGAAACTATCAAAAAGATGGATAAACCTATGAGAGAATACATGGGGGGGTATCCCATCGCATGCGATAAATATGATCAAGTATGGATTTGTAATTTGACACACATGGCTCAGTTCTTGAAGCAAATGGCATAGAGAAGCCCACCTATAAGATATGGTAAAATGGTATCTTTCATTGGTGAACAACAAGAACATTTCATGTGAGGAAGCGAAAGATAGACACACAAGTGCCAATGTACCCTATCCCAAGAGGCTGAACACTTTTTCCCTAGGGAGAGGATTTTCTGAGCAAGCAAGGTATGTACACACTCACATTCTTTTTTAAAATTATAATTTCTCTTTACTTCAAAAACAGTAAAATAATGCAATGTGAGGGGGTGCAGTGTATGCCTTAGGCTCAGAGATCCTTTTCCCTTATTAGTTAAATACATCAAAGCAAAAAGAATAAGAAATCAAGGGACAACTGTGGAAGTGGCAAAGGAACAATAACATACTTTATGCATGGCCCCTCATCCCCTGTGAGGGCGTACTTTCCACCTTTCATGGGGTGTGAGGCGGTCATTTCACGGGGCCTGTGTCTAAGCGCAGGAGCCACGCTACCAGACAGGCTCCTTTTTCCCGTACTTTAAATTGTCTTTCGATGTTTGATATTTCCATTTCCATAGTATCCAAAAAAAGAGGACGGAAAAAAATGGATGTTTGATAATCCTAGCCCATATTCGCTCTCATCCCCTTCATAAATTCAAAAGGTTATCATGTTCAGAAATCCAGCCATCAAAATGTCTCTGTAGCATGAGTGAAATAACTCACCTCAAAACTAGGGATTTAGCCATCTCCTTGTTGAATCGCCTCAACCGAACCAACCGCAGCTCCTCTCCTTCCTTGATGATACTAAGGAATCTTCCTGCCTTTTTCAGTTCCATTTCCTCTTCTCATGTTAGAAATTCTGCTAATTATGTAGCACACTGTTGCCAGATATGGCCATTGGTCTTCCCCAGCTAACCTGATTCCATGTTATGGTCTCCATTCCATTATCTTTTTTTCCCAGTTAGAACAAATTCTGATGACGCACAGTAATTGCCTGAGAAATCTTTTGCACACAAACACAGAGAGAGAAAGAAAGACAAGAGGGATGAATCTAGAAACACAATTTGTGTTCCATATAGAAAAAAAAAACTGAATTAATTTTTAAGGGAGAAATACATCTATACAACTTCCCAAAAAATAAAATAGACAAAACATATAGATCTGCCAAATTATTCATCTCACTAGGTGCCCCATATTAACAATCCTAGTTACCAACCTCAAAAAAGCAAAGGGTAACCTGGAAAAGGAAACCACATGGGCAGGGTAGAAGGCAACCAGAAGCAAATTGGCCCTATGGGACTAAAAAGGTAAAAGAACAAAAAGAACTGAGTTACAGAAGAAAAAAAAAAAAAAAGAGGCAGATTTATGTCAATCACTACAAACTTTCCCAAATAACTTGACATGGCGATAAGCAAAATGTTGCAGTTATCCACACTGATGCCAGTGCTGCATCCAGTCAAAAGCAAAATCTTCAAATCAGCTCTATAAAGTGCAGAAGCTTGTATCAAGAAGATTTCAAAAATATCTCTTTTCCGAGATTCAGCTACTCATTAAATGATTATCCATTTCTTTTGCCTCAAATCAGTTGCTCTCTATCTGCAGACACCATCATTAGCAGTCAGAAGTGAGCTTACATTTGGGAAATTTCATGCAATTGATAAAGGAATTAAAATTATTACAATTATATTACTTTACTAGAAATTCTACTCCAAATCACAGGAGCAGTAATTTGTCATGAAGTTAATAAGAGACAACCCGGTATCTCTATTTACTCATCCGAAGTTTTGTTCTATTAGTTTGAATAGCAGAGATAGCAGAAAGGAAGCGAAATCTCAAACACTTGATACAGGACACTAGACCAGATAGATGGAAACAGCAACCCAAAAAATTGGTATAGGAAGCAAGTTGATTGATAAAGAAGAAAATCACACGAGAGATGTGCAGCTAACCTGTACATGACAACATAAAGAGAGGCTGCTGGTGTTGTCGCAGTAATATCATGTTGGAGAAAGTGATCATAGAGAAACTTACATCAACCAAAGCCAAAACCTTCACTCGCTTCATGGATCGCAAGCAGCAGGCGTTCCTGAAGCTGCTCCTTGGAGGAATATTCCGGGAGGTCTAGCTGATTGAAGCTGAGAGAGACAGAACCATTAACGGAAGCATGTCTATTAGGAACCAAGTTGCAACCAGAAAAATAGTAACCACTTGACAACTGCATCACACTTGCAAAGTTATTTAAAACACTAACCAGGTATGAGCCGAAGGTAGCCTCTCTGGAGCACCATATGCTTTGTGGATCTGAAACCGTTGAGGACCAGAGATGCCTTGCAGTGCTTTAAAACCCTCCAAGGGAACCTGATTCCATCGAACAAACAGTTCTTTGAGTTTTATTTCAATAGCATTGATGGCATTAATTTGATTACATTCCAAGATTTTTGAGCAAGCTAATGGATCAAAATATGCAGAACCTTTCCAACATCCCCTACCACAGATCAAAATAATAAGCAGCTGGCGTGTTGCACACAGATACCAAGAAGTCATACAACAGAATAATGACAACTAAGTTGAGGAACAACAGAATAATGACAACTAAGGTGAGGACGGCCAGATGCATGATGAAAGCAAGGAGATTGAGAAAGCCAAATAATAAGGGGAAAGGGTCTAAGAAGTAAAACGCAAGCTACAGTCAAATGATAAAGCAGGACTTGAGTCCCTAAATCTAATACAGACGCAAATCAAGATGATGACTACAAAGGTGCATTCACATAGGCGAGCGCCACTGAGCCATACACCAAGTTTGAGCTCCTCAGGAGGAATGATGCACCAGATTCTACAACTCCAAGGGAGAAACCAATGAGTGATGGAAGGCATGTCAAGATTAACAAAACATTTAACGCACCTTTCTCATCACCACAGGCATCCCAAAGGACATAGGGAGCTCAATAAATCACTTTGTACATAAATAACGACAGGGAGAAAGAATGCCCCACGGTTGCGCAGCGCACGCCACCCCTGCGCCCTGACACAGGGGCACTCAAAATGACCGCTGCAACCCTGGTAATTTCCGTGGCTCCAGGATTGTGTGGCGGTCATTTCGCGTGCCCCAGTGTCAGGGTGCAGGGGCGGCATGCGCTGCGCGACCGGGTGGTGTTCTTTCCCATTCACAGGTCTTTATTTCCTGAAAGTTTTGGGTAATAAAAAAACCTAAAAAACAGAGGCCAAGGTGTAGCTTTTTGAATTATAAGTCTGTCAATTTATGACGACATGCAAATAGATCGATTGACACAGTAAATACCTTTGATGTTCCAGTGACAAACTGCAACAACCTGGCCATATCCTCCTTGTTAAAGGCTTTGACAACCTCCCAAAACCACTGTACAATACTAGAAGCCGCTGTATATCCAGTATACTCGGTATTGGCCTTCAAATCATCCACTGTACGGGCAAAGAAAAAATGTTAAAAATCTGAGAATGCTGATAGTTACATGTAACGTGTTATGGTAAGTAAACTCACAGTCGATTTCTGGAAGTCCACTGATCAGAAGCTCAAGTTCTTTATCATTAAAAATTGCAATAAGATCTCGAGGAACCAATTCATTAAAACCATCTAGGAAGGAGTTAATTTGAGGACGGATGGCATTTGTCAGAATGTGGTCGGCCACAAGGTCTACATACTCATGCTTTGTTTCTTCTGTAACTCTGATATTTCTTCCTCCAGGAATAAGCTCATAATCGGTGACCTTTCCAAAAGTATGACCAATGCAATGAGAATTGAAGAGAGTAAACATAAAATTGGAAATATATGTAGCACAAATGCATATTAGCTCAATAGATGGTGAGATGCAGTTATGTACTTATGGGCATCAAAATTCAGAACAGCATAGAAGTTTGAAAAGCCTGAAAAGAGAAATTGCTGGTATACTGTAAACTTTGGCAATCTTCATACCTCAGTCTTTTCATAAAGTATGTGCTTCTCCTCGTCAGCATCCATGCTAAATGTCAGGTCAGGTATATCAGTCACATCATTCTGATTTAACAGAAACAAAAAAAAAAGTTAGCATTTCCCACGTAAACCATGGTTCAAGGAAGCAGAATCAGCAATGAGATCGGCCTCCACCAATTCCAATTCCGATTTTGATTCCGATCCACAGCTGGAAGCGGTCAGAAAGCCCTAAAATTAGCCAGATTCGGCCGATCCGCTCCTGATTCCTAAAACCATGATGTAAACACTACCAAACAAAAAATAGATTTTACATTACCGATTTCACTTACCTCCAACATCCATTTCAAGTTCTTATAGTAATCAGGATCAACTGCTTCTATATCATGATAAGTCACCTTGACACCAAGAATGTGCTTGTAGAAGGAGCGAGTGAAGTAAACATCTAAAAGTTGACCATCAAAAAGTGCCTTAGCCACCTGTAGAAAGGCCAGATAAAAGTCCCACATCAGAATGATCAACCACAACAAAGTTGAAGGATATTAAAATGTAAACAGGTTGATGGAAAATACCACACGGCCCACAAATTTGAAGTAGGAAAGATGTTCAGTTTGGTACACAGAATTGGGGTTTGGTTGAAATGTTGAATTGTTTCCCACAGTTGTGAAAAGCAAAGCTCCTTTATCAAATATGACCCTCGAAAGCAACTGATACCATTCTCTTGTCAGACCACCAGCATCAATCCCTTCTTCACCTTGAAATTGAACAGTCAATCGTCCCTTGAGCTCTTGACTTGGACGCATTCGCAATTGATTATAGGAGTCCTCTAGGACATAAGCCCGGCGAACACTTATGCGCAGAGGGGCAGAAGGGTGTTGCTCATGCTGTTGCCTGATTCTTGAGCGGAAATATGCTCTCTTGTTATCAAAGTCAATCAACCTCGGTGTTTTCAACATCAACGATAGTGATTTCTCCAGCAACCCAGGATTCTGTCTAATGAAAGCATTCAACAGGCGGCGGTGCTTCTCAGTGAACCTTGTGAAGGTGATGGCACCATCAGGTCGTCTCTGAGCAGCCACACCACATTTAGTGGACACCGCTGAGGAACTTCCAGCAGATTCTTTCACTTCTCTTGCAGTAACATTGAAATTATCTTGCTGCATGATAGACTGATTTGCTTGTAGCTTCTCACATAAAAAGAAAAAAGCCTCAATAAATGGCAAAAGTCTCTGAGTTCCAGGAGGAAGAGAAGGGGAAAGAGAGGAGGAGGCGCCTCCAACATGATCTGCAACGTTTGTATTTGGCATTGGAGAAGAGGAGGAGCTCTGGCCTAGTTTTGTTTCTGTTGTGCTAATACAGTCGCTCAATTCTTGCCACAACGGTTCAAGTGCAACATTTAACTTCCACATGATGCTTTGTTCCTCCCATTCATCATCATCATCATCTTGACCCTTATTAGCATCAATGACAGGGGAAGTGAGAGTGCTAAGTGCTTGAAGCACACGTAGGATTGCAGCACCGGCCATTGAGCCAGCACTCAACCCCAGCATCTGTGTACTCCTCAGGGTAACAAGTTCACCAACCGCCGAACTACTCAAACCATGAGCTAAACCTGCTAACTCTGAAGTAAAGATTTTCCGGTGTGGTGCAGCTACAAAGGCCAACTTCTTCAGTACTTCGGCCGCAAGCAAATAGACTTTGTCTGAGAGCCTAGTAAATTGTAACAAAGTAGTCATAATGATAATCTACCATAAATAGAGATGCACTGAATGTGCACAGGGGGTTGTGTGGGACTGTGTGTGTGTGTGTGTGTGTGTGAGAGAGAGAGAGAGAGAGAGAGAGAGAGAGAGGAGAGAGGAATCGATTTATAAACAAATTGAACTCATAAAACCCAGAAGCAAACTCATTAAGCAAATACAACATCCAGAACTAAGGATCAGTATACGAAAATTACCCCTCGTGAGAAAGAAGGCTACACAGATTACCCAAGTCAGACTCTGGGAGCTGCAAGAAGACATCATATGGACTGAAAGTTTTCTTTTCATCAGAAGTGGAAACCTCAGCACTGGCACTTTTATCCAATTGTTGATTGGGATCAGGTTCAGATAGTGGTGGATTTTTCTCTATATCACCTGAGGCTCCATCAACAGGTACATTCTGTGAATATGCCGTAACCTGTCCAGTATGAGGCTGACACTCGACCTTCGATGCTGCAGTATAAACAACTACTTGAAGTAGGCTCATGACCTGCATAAAATATTTCGTAACCAATTACCAAGAGAATGGAAATGGGAAATGGGAAAACTGAAGTCTTTCAGGACCTTATTAGTACCTGCTCAAGATGTGCACTACTGCGTAAGAACAGAGGTTGATTTAAGAGCTTCAGGAACAATATTAGAGGTATATTCCCTTCCTTAGAGGTTTCCAGTTGGTTTGATGAATCCATTGCTTCACAAATTTTCTGTTTACCTTTCTCCTTCTTGGCTTCTGAATCGTGACTTGGAGATTCAGGGATCAATGAAGGATCAAAATAGAAAAGGATATTTGCTACAGCAGAATGATTGGTTGCCAGATATGTCAGAATCTCAAGAAGTCGACGCGATACAAGTGGTGGAAGACCTACATAAGATCAACAAAATCCAAAATTAAAAATCTATGCTTAGAAATAAAAGAGTTCAAAGTAATTAATGATCACATCAGTCAAAAGTAATACCATCCGATAGCTGTGGTCGACCATAAACAACATTCCATTGACAACCATACAGCCTCTGAGAAATAGCTAGTGTTGATCCCCTATCAAAACCTTCAGCCTCAGGTTTGATCATATCAAGCAGAAGACGAAGTAGAACTGCACGTGTAACACTATGCGCACATAGGTTCAACAAGAGCCTTTGCAGAAGACCTTTACCAAGGGGCTTCACATGCAAAGGAAAGAAGAAAAAGGTAGGAGTGAGGACAACAATGTTACAATACAATTTACCGGAAAAAAAATGATCTATCAAAGAAATAATTTAATGAGGAAGTAAATATAATAATCTTAATCTGGTCAGTGATGACATTAGCTCTGTCCAAAGCAAGTTGTACTCATTAAACGTCTAGATTCCACATGTTACAAAACACATTCAATCTAATAAACAGAAACTAATTTTTTTACGCTAAGCATCGTCCATGTATTTAGAATTATTTCATTAGAACATACACTACTTCAAACGCATCCATATGATCCAACTATTCTGGCTGGCACCCGACTAATCTGTCTGCCGGTAATGTTTCAAATTATACCGGTAACTACGCTTCACTATTTCATGTCAATTATTTCAACATCCATCTTTCATGGTTTGCCATCCACCATGATCTCCAAGTGTCCCACCTTTTCCTTCATTTTCCCAATCCATAAATCTCATCTTTTCAAATTCAAAAATACTTTTAACCATATGAAGACATTTTACTAACAAAAATTACCAAAGATTTCCAAACTTAAAGTGAAACACCTTGATTCACTGATTTTCAGTGGACTAAACCATTACCTGTGCTAACCGTAGGAGCCGAATCAATGCTTTCAAAGCATTGGCATCCAAAAGAGGTGCACCTTCAACTTCCTTCACCTTCAAGCTGTCTGCAATGGCAGAAACTGCCCTCCGACCTATTGAAACTCCAACTCCCCTATCCATAACTGTCTGCCTATCAAATGCAAGGCTATTCCTCCTACCATTAAGCCTGTGGCTGCTTCCAAAAAGACTACGAGCCTGATAATGACTCATAGCTCTGTCTCTAAGCATTTGAGCTTCAGCAAGTAATGGAGAAGGGAGTGCAGACAAAACTGCTTCAGAAGAGGTTAAAAGAACCTGGATAGAAGCAAAGGAGCATTTCAATACAATTTAATAACTAACTAACAAGAGATAGGAATAGATACTCACCTCCTCACGCAAATCCGCAGGGAAGGTAGCAATTATAGAGGCATTGTCCATGTCAACTGGTTGTCCTTCAGCTTGCTGAGATTGTACCCTTTGTGCTCGTTGTTGTGCTAAAACTTCTGCTTGGATATCTGGAGGGAGGGCAGCTAAAAACTCGGGGTCAATATCTTCTGCAGATGGAGGTAAAAAAGTAGGAGCCTGAACAGACTGGGCTTGTTGGGAAGCTAAAACTTCAGCCCGTAGATCTTCAGGTAGTGCATCCAAGAAGGTTGGATCAATAGTGTTTGCACTAGAATCCTCATCATTAATACTGGTTTGATCTGCATGATTAGCATCTTGTGCAATTACAGGGCTTCGCATAGCTGATGCATCATCGGCACCATTATCAGAAATAGGCAAGTGATACTCGGTTTGATTTCCTTCGGTGTCTGCAGTGTCTGCACCATCCATATCAACATCAGCATTCACATGAACCGGAGAAGTATGACCATCACCTACATCAGGCAATTCTGAACCAGAATCCACCACGACATGGTTACTGGACTGGCTATCTGTTCTTGGAAGCCCATCACAACATGCATTTTGAAGTTCTGCATCCCGGGAATTTGCATGCAGCGAAACTCCATCTTGACTCTGAGTCTGAGGATCATCATGTAAGTCAGTGGCTGGTGTAACAAGCTCAGGGATTGCCTCCGACTGCTCAGCAGTAGCACCAACATCACCAATTTCCATACTTCCATTACCATTTGGAGACATAATTGGTTGTCTTGACATAGATTCCTGTGCTAGTAGACCCTCATCCGATTCATGCGCGGTAGAATCTGCATTGGCTAGTCCATTAAATGTTTCAGGAAGACGCAAATCACTTTCATCCACAGGATTCTCTTGATGATGTGCTGATTCTCCCCCAATTTCGTGACACTGAGCTTCATTCTGTTGGCTGGTGGCATTGTCACCTACTACTGGTGGTTGACCACCAACATTTATTGGGACATCAGATTGTTGTTTGTCCTGTGGCTCTGAGTTATCGGACTGCCTTTGAGCTGGAGGACTGTTTGCAGGAGACACACTACGCAACTGAGAAATGAACAGTTCCTCCACTGCCTGTGCAATGGCAGCAGCTTGACCACCAGCCTGTGGCTGACCATCATCAGTCCAACGACAATCACCTAGTCCTCTTCGCCCTGCCAGATGTAAGGGATCCATACCCAGCGAAAAATCAATCAGAGGTGGAGGTGCTGCACCTACCAAGCGATCACCAAAGAGAGAAGCTGATCCATGTTCAGATGGAAGAACAGGAGCATCAAACATATAGAAATGGGCCACATCAAAACTTCCAGCTGACAGAGCTTCTAAATCTCTTGATGAGTTTCCACTCAAAGACCACAAGGAAGCCGGATCCCCCGACTGGGATGGCCTTAGGAGAAGTGGATGTTGGAAACCACTTCCATCTAGACCAGATCGCTCAAGTAAAGTCCTGTTATTATTTTGACGGCGGCGCTCAGCACCTGAGGACCGACGAAGACCAAAAATGTCATCAACATTAACCCCTTGGAAAGGCTCGGATGCAACATCAATCAGCCCACTTGCAGCTCCGGGTCGCCCAAGAACCTGCAAATGATCTAAACCATCCAGGCCTTCCCTCCATCTCACTTCTATAACACGATTCTCATGAAAATCATCATCTTCTTCATCCATGATATCATCATTGTAATCATCTCCTAGGCCATTATCATCATGGTCCTCCTCTGTATCAGCAAGAGACATCAAGGCAGCACCCTCTTCCACTAGATCCTCATCTTCATCATCATCTTCATCATCGTCCTCATCATCATCCTCACCATTATCCCCCATGTCTTCATCATCTTCATCACCCATATCATCATCTGCTCTATGCTCAACTCGGAAAGTCATTTCAACCCCATCTGTAGTGCGTAAAACACCACCTTCTACCATCTCTTCTTGTGGAAACTCCAACTCGTGCCCCATAGGTGGGTTAGCGGTTGTAGCCTCCACTTCTATTCCCATATCATGCTCCACTGTCTGGTTTAGATTCCCATCATGATCCCCTGCACTATGAGAAGTTCCCTGCTGCTGCTGCTGTTCAGTCTGCGTGGTATCTCTGGCTTCCTGTTGACTGCTCCGGTTCTGGTCATTTTCCACAGCTTCTCTGGAAGAAAAAGTATTTGTCTGATCTTCTGTTCTTCCATTTGTTCCTGTAGACCTCTTCTTGTTGGCCCCATCTGATTTGTATGCTTGCTCGCTAGCATTAGCAGCCCTTGTTAAGCTCTCCAAAGCCTTGACTATTAGATTTACGACTTTTGGAGCATGAGGATGATCCAAGTCAATTATCTGAAGAATACCAGTAAGAGATTGGACCATTTCTCCATCTATCATGGTTTTTGCTATGTCTGGTGAGCAACCGGGACCAGGCAAGTTGCTGGATGATGAATTTTTTGACAAAATGGAATTAACCAAGTCAGCAAAAGCTAAGACCTTTCCATTTGGCAATAAAAAGTTTTTGGAAGAATTGCTTCCAGAGGTTGAGAATGACGAAAATGCTCTCACTATTTCACCAATCACTCGTCTGCGCCCTTCACCAGAACGACCACATAGCACTACCAAAAACCATGAAGCCTTTTCAGACAGCTTATCTCTCCATTCTTCAGTTGCTTCTGTTTTTTTGTCTGACGATAGAGGTAGAAGCCAATGCAAAATATGATAAAGTATCCCACCATGTCCAGGTCCATCTACTTGACTGGATCCACGGAGTTGACATGTCTCCATATCTCTTCTCAGAATAACACCAACAGCATGAACATACATTAGAAGAATATCACTCATCAACTTGAGCACAAAAGTAACCTGAGCTAGCATGGCTGATCTCTCTGAGAGGTTATCAGATTCCATTTTCTTTGTGTCATCAACCTTTGACTTTCCCTTCTTCTCCTTGGTAGCAGGTTCATCTACCTCCATAGGAGATAGAAAGCTCGTACACTCATCCTGTTTCTTTGGCAATGGGTAACTCATTATTATTTCTAGAAGCTGGTCAATTACTTGAGTAAGATTTGCAGGAATCCTTTTGTGTCCTTTAGAACATTTAACCGGTCCATCATGGAGCTTATTTTCAGGAAGCCGAACACATTCATGGGAAGACCCAACCTCCACACCAGATGCTTTCATTTTGTCCTTCTCCTTTTCTTTTTCCTTTGATAAGATAATGTTAGTCCTCCCTCCAGAAGATTCCAACTGACAAACAGCAGCTGCTGCTTTCATAAAGATCACAGGATCTCTGGATATAACGGGTGCCATGGATGTCAAAAATGTCCTAGGTGAAAGACGACCAGCATGCCGGCTGAGGACGCCAGTCAGTGTTTGTCGTATCTCCAACTCCATAGCTGTTTGTAAGGTCTGTGGATCTTCAAGGAGATGCCTAATAATAGCAGATGCCACACTGTCATACCCAGGAAAGAAACAACTTCTTGGAAGACTAAAAAGTGCAGCCAATCCTCCATTCTCAAGGAATTGCAAAGCCATAGCATGTGTTTTTGTCAAACGAGCACATAACTGTAGAACAGCCTGCATTACCAGCGCAGGAACATGTTGCTTTATAAACTCACAAGAAAGTGCTAGAGCCCTGCGACACTCGTCACAAGTAATATAACCAGCAGATTTCCCAAGGATCTTCTCAAACGCATTGCCAGATTGTTTTTCATTGGTATCTGAAGCACATTTTTTATCTGTAGGCAGCAATGAGGAAGCATTCTCTTCAGATGAATCGACTAAAGATTCTGAAACAATTCCCTCAGCACTTTGAGAAGAAACTCTGGGTTTGGACTGTAACATGTTGTCTATGATAAGAAGCAAAGCACTCAGACATTTTGGGGCAAGAACCACTTCTCCTGATTCATTTTTCACCTTGATATTTGTCAATATATCTATTGCAGTGGAGACAAGACCATTTTTTGCAGCAATTTCTCGTGCACTGCCATCTTCAGAAAGAAGCAGGGCCAGAATATGCGATATTGTACACAATGCGTTGGTGTCCCTAGAAAAATCTGATGGACAAAGCTTCAACTGCTGAATAAGATAAGACACCACCTTCGGACGATCTTCTCCTTTGTTCCGATGGCAAAGAGTCACAAGCAAATCTGTCAAAGGGAAGGCCACTGAATCGGTGCTTTGGAACAACCTCATAGATGCAGCAAGAACATCATCAATAGGAGGTGGTTCTGCTCCTTTATCTTCTGCCAATATGTCTCGTGACTTATCAGTGCTATCCTCTTTTGTTGTTTCTGATGAATTGCCCAATGACAAAGCAAGTGCCCTAGCCAGCTCATCATCTTCCTGCACAGGATCGTCAGCATGACTAAACAACCACTCCATAGCCATCTCAACACTATTTGTTTCTACCCGTCTCAGTGCTTCCTCTGCTCTTGCTCTACTAAAACCCATCTCAACTATAGTAGCAATAGTAGCTTCATCTGGCGGGGGACCCATGAAGCGTTGGCTTGTGCTTCCTCCAACACCATTCCGACCCCGTTTTACATCTCCAACACCAGAATATATATGAGTAACAAGCGAGACCATTGACGAGATAGAAGCTGGACTGCAATTAGGAAACATTGGATGGTTCCATACAGGAAGTATCACATCCAGAACCTGAGATTGTAACATACGTACGAACACTTCTGGGTCTCTCGGAACAGGGAATAACCCAATTGACAGTCCTGCTGCAACAGGCTGAACAAGTAGCTGAGATTGAGATGCAGAAGTCGGAGACAAGAGAAAAGTAGAATTAACAAAATACTCAAGCATTCTACAGTAATTCTGTAATGTATCAAGCAACCATGTACTGTGAGACAACTTGCTCCCTTCAACTGCCTTTTCTTGATCAATACCAGATGGAGGTATAGAATAAGGAAGCGTCCAGAGCAACTGGCTTGTAGCCTCAAATGTTGTCAGAAGCTCCTTGAAGGTTCCATTTACATAAAAGTTATTTACCAAGGCATTATTGCATGCACGTCTTCTGCTATCAAATGTTAGTGCAGCCATGTCATCCACAACCTTTCCTAGATACCGGCACTTCACCGATAACGAAGTTTCAAGACCAGCAGATGTAGAATGCCCAGGGAAACTGAGAGCCTCATGGAAAATTTTAGCCAGTGCAGTTGCAAGGCTCTTAGAAGCAGAATTCAGTGAACCAGAGTCTGCTCTACGACGGTTTGGAGATGTAAAGCCCTTAACTAGAGTTGCATAGAAAGAGCGCATAGCAAATGCAAGCTTATTCAGATTTTCCATGACAACAACATCAGGACTTTTCCTTTTAACATCTTGGGCAGAGGAAGTCTCAGATACATTTCCAGAACCTTCTGAATCAATGTTTGCAATCTCCAACTGTCGACTGGACCTTCCACCCCGCAACCGTGACAACCCCTGCCTACTATGACGATGTACACCGTCCCCACTTCGAACCATTGACAGAAACTCCTGTTCCCCAGTCCAGTGGGACTGAGAACCATTGCTTACAGAGACAGGATTCATGTATCTCACAGGTGGAACGAGGTTTGCATCATCATCACTCTCCCTTCCTGCAGCATTAGATAATGCAACATCCGCAGGACCACTTTCTTGATCAGCATCCCGTTTCTCATCCACCTTGGTGTCACTACACAAAGAAATATGCCACAGTATTTCCCTGTAAGCCTTTCCAAGATCCTTCAAGACATCAGCATCTGTCGCACCCAATTCAGATACCATAGTAGTAGTCCCCTTCAACAAAAAATTGGAAAGAGACAGAATACCTTCCAGACTGGAAAGGCATCTCAAAACCTTTGTTTGTTTTGTAGATTCCAGCTCTGCAAGCTGAGTCCCTCCTACAGATGTTAATAGTTCATCAGTTAACTTCAGATGATCCCTCAGGAACGTGCATACAGCCCGAGCCAGAGCAGCAGATTGCTGAGGTGAGAAATTCTTAAAAGCAACAGATATACTCTGCCCAACAGATACCGAAAGAGGCATCAACGGCAAAGTAAATAGCTGCAGAACAGCTTCAATACCCTTCTTCTCAATAAATATTCGGCTTGTGTCAGCATTTTGAAGAATTGTTTCGAGAAGGCGAGCAGCATTGCTTATGCATTCAGGAAGAAAAGATTCAACATTCACGAATGAACCATCAGAAGAAGGCTCAGTTGTACTCTCAGCACATTCCATCTTGGATGACTCTCCATCATCTGATGACATCAAGTTCTTCTCTTCCGCATCAGTTTCCATAGGAACAGGCGTGGAAGAACAAATAGTATCGGTGGATGCAGGAGCTACCACTCCAGATCCAATCTTCACTATAGCATTCAAAATCTCAATCAGCATCTCTACTCCAGGCCCACGCAATGAGGAAGCGTGGCGCATTAGTTCATCCAGTCCAGTAGACAAGGATCCTGGAGTGTCACCAGTAAGTGCGCGCAAATATGTTTTGGAAGTAAATATTTTGACAAAGCACCTCAATGCATTACGATCCTTCACAGCCTGGAGGCCATTATTGTTTAGGCACAAGGCGTCCAAGCACTGTGGAATGCAAGTCACTGCTTCAGCAGAGCAAAGAATGCCCCCCATTATAGCATCCAAAAAGGCAGAAGGCAGATCAGCTGCCTCTAACATGGGAAAACATGTAGGATCTTTGTGAATGAGATCGCTCATCACAGTTGCTGCAAGTGAAAACACACCACCACCAAAATCCTTTGCTCTTCTGAAAATAATGCATAAACAGTGTGGTAATAAACTTTCCTCTGAACCATAAATGCGAGCTGTGCTTCCAGGGGCATATGTTCCAAGAGATATAGCACGGAGTAAAGCTTTCATCAACAATCGCCGATGATAAGCAACTAAAGCTTCAGAGTAGAGGGGCTGCATATTATCTACATCATTGGAAGTACTTAAGACGACTTCTTTGCCTTTCTTACCACATTGAGAGTCTTCACCATGTTTCTTTGAACCCTTTTCCACATATGACACTTCCACTTTCAGGCGTGCAATAGTATCATCTAAACCACCCAGGTCTCGGAACAATGCAGCAGCTGGGTTACTGTAGTCCATAAAAGCTTCAAGAACATGAACCGCGGTGCTGACCAAATGCAGATGCTGGGGATCGGTATCTTTAAGAAGAGGAAGAAGAGTAGGTATAAATCCTGCTTCCCGCAGAGCAGAACAACCTGAAGAAGATGAGACCAAAACAGTGACAAGTGATAAAAGAGCCTCAGCGAAAACAACAGACCATTTTGAGGAGTCACTGGTAATAGAATCAATGGCCTTCTGCATAAGACTGGGTAGGATTCCACGATGCCCACCAGATGTCACAGCTGTCAGTACACTTGGTTGACGGGACCGGTCTTGGCAAAGAGCAACCAATGATAGAATACCCAGAATCCGGATCTTTTCAGGAACTGCATCTTCAAAACTTAATAATGTTACCAGTTCATTGATGAACTCAGGTTCGTTGTTGAAAAAAGCAGTCAAGTCATCAGCATCATTGCTAGCTTGAACGAGAACTACAAAGGCATACAAGCGAATGCATATATACTGCTGCCTAGAGGCTAAAGAACCAAAAGCCCTTGCAAATCGCAATCGCGTCAAAAGTGAAAACCTTAAACTAGGAGGTACATTGTACTCTCTCACTAACTTATTCAGGAGCTTAAGATCACTCTCTTGATGAGTGTTAATGTCAGGCAAATGAATAACTTGCAGACCTTGGGTCGATTGTTCAGAAGTTGTAGACTCCTCCGACGAATCATTAACTGCATAAAATTCAAAATGGAGGATGCAACCTAACTCATATGCAACTGAGTCACAAGCATTCTCTACAGAGCACGAAATTAATCCAAGGCCTTCTTCCTTGCCTCCCCAACCTTGCGAAAAAGCAAATAACTTTGAACTCAGAGACGCATCTCGTATGGAGCACTTCCCAATTGTTTTCTTCAAGAATGCAGCCAAAGTCTGCAGGCTAGCCTCAACGACATCCGGATCAGTGGAACCAAGAAGAGATGAAAGATGCTGCTGCATTGCCACAAGTACAGCAAAATTAGAATAAAAAAAACAAGATAAATAGTGGTAAAAATTAATAAACAGCAGATAGGCAAAACTAATTGATTTGTCCTATTTAGTAACCAAATGCCAGATGCAAGTTGGTAGGAAATGACCAAATTAAACCCCAGTAGAAATTCCCGTCATCTATCATAATTGACAAAAATAAGGTATTCCTTGAGAAAAGGAAACATACTTCAACAACAACAACTCAGCCTTATCCCAACTAAATGGGGCCAGCTACATGGATCCTTGCAAAGACCAAAAAAAAATGGAACACAAAAAGGAAAAATAATTCATATGGCATAATTGAAAAAAACAAGGTATTCCTTGAGAAAAGGAAACATACTTCATATGAGCTGTAGAAGTGCTTGTTTGTACAGTTCTCCAAAATAATTCGAATGACACGAAGAATTTGCAGAACAGCTTCCTTTGGAAAGGGAGGATCAGCAGCCAAAAAGTTATCCTCTAACTGTAGATCTTTCCTTGATTTTATGTACTTCTCAAAGAATGAGTCAAAATGATTGAAAAGATCAACCCAGTGATGAAAATCCCCCTGCACCAAGAAAATTTGAAAAAGAATCAATGAAACTGCATTTAGCTTCAACAACTCTAACAACTAAAAATTAAGAAAACACACCTTGTCATACTCCCAAACGAAGCCTTTCAAGGGCTCTTCGACGTTCTCAAGTGGAACAGCAGTAACACTGTTGATAAAGGATCGGATTTTTGGAGGCTGGAATCAAATAAAAATATTAGTACACATATTGGAAAAAATGAAATCTTTAAAGGTAAATAAATTAGTATATAGTAAAAGTGTGAACTGAGTGGAAATAATGCTGCAGCAATACTAGAACAATTTTGAGGATCAAAAGTGCCCCAGAAGAAGTTTCCAGCCATCACACATGAACCACCAAAAAATAAGTTACTTTTGGATTTTGAGTAATTATATTGATCTTTTAAAAAATCACTCCTAGGGTGGCTTTGATTAATAAATCTAACTTATATAATAACTCTTATCACTTTACATGGCAATTGTGGCATTTTGAAAGATAACATTTAATTTGGTATTACTTCATGTTGAGTGGGTGTTGCCCCGATCAGCGACAAGCTCCAAGAATGTCACTAAGGTGGTTTGGCCATGTGCAACAGAGGCCTGGGGACGGCCCAGTAAGGAGGAGTGATCTGATGCCAATCAAAAGAGCTAAAAGAGCTAGGGGCAGGCCTAAAATGACCATAGGTGAGGTTGTAAAGAATGACATGCATAGTATGGGTCTTGTGCCAAGTATGACCTCAGATAGAGCCTATTGGAGGGCAAGGATCCACGTTACCGACACCATGTAGCTGATTCTCTACTTTGTTTTGAAAGGATCCATGTAGCCAACCCCATTTGGTTGGGATAAGGCTGAGTAGTTGTTGTTTATTGTGAGTGGCATTTTTCTTAGTAAAACAAAAAGGGACCTCGGCAGGAGCTTCATAACACTTCTATTATATCTTCACTCTAGTCTCTAGCTAGCCAAGTAAGATTTAACCAAGGTTCGAGGTCGCGGTCTCGAGCATGGTTTCGGCCAGCCCAAAAACCGAGTTGTCATGGCAAGAAACCGAGATCTTTGTTGAGATGATGTTGTTTTGTTAGGCCCTATAAACAGTGTTACCCTTAATTTTTTTAAAATCATACTTTGGCTGAGGGCCCTAGGTTGTCAGTGTACTATATATATATATATATGGGTGGGTAGGTGTGTGTATACTGAATTACTGACATGGCATATTCCACACAAATCTCTTCCAAATGTTGTTGGGCAGCAAATCTCCTCCAAATGTTTTACCTACAAGTTCAACGCCTTGGTATTAATATAACGTGACCCGATACGAAATCTCGATCAAAATTTTGACGAGATACCAAAATTTTGGTCGAGACTATATTCTTTTCTTGTTTCCTGGCTGGTTTCGACTTGGTAGCTTGAAATACCGAGTTTTTACCGAGATCTCGGCGAGACCAAGAACTATGGATTTAACAAAAGTATAAAGGGGTCCAATGTGAGCAATAGTTGAAACTCAAATTAAATATAAAATTGAATTAGTATGGTTGGCTCTACCCGTGGTTTTGGTCACGGTTTAAAGTATCGGTATCGGGTAACGTATCAAAAGGGTGATTTAAGAGACGTATCGTACGCTACAGCCTACAAATCATGGAACTAAAACTCGGAACTCAACCCCAACTCGACCCTGAGAAAAACCGAGTTGACTCGAGATACTCGGGATCTCGGTCGAGTAGGTGCATTTTTTTTTTTCAACTCGAAACCTGGTTTCGATGGGTTTTAGACCTAGTTTGGGTCTAAAACTTGGTACTCAGCCTATTTTAGGCCATTTAAACACAATGGCTTGCAAAAACAAAGTCCAAATAAGAGTTTCACTTAGTGGGAAACTAGGACAGATACTTATGCCAAAAACTAGGACAGACACAGGACAAACACTTATTTATACCTAATAATTCATTTACTTAAGATATTATTCATAAATAAGCAAATACCCCCTATTTGAATTCAATAAAATAGTTAAAAAATCAAATTCCAAAGGGGAAAAAAAAAAGTCAACCCCCCCAGTTCAAGAACAAAAATTGGATTTTCAGCGATAGATGCAATATTCAACTTTCCAATGCTGGAGTTTTTCTCAAATCTAAAAATTTAATAAACCTTAATATGGTAAAACATTGCTAAAAACCAAAAGTGCGGTAAAGTATTCATTTGTTTTGATGTCCAAAAAAATATTTTCAATCAGAGCGATTTTGACAGCATTCGCGCACACCAAATTAAGCTTGATCGGTGCTTTACTCCTTCAATATAAATCAGATTTAAGCAGTTTTGGATTTGTTGGATAGCCACGAACTTTTCCCTTCATATCCCATTGCTAATAGCCACGAACTTTTCCATTAGTCCTTGCTCACATGATTAACTTTTTACCAAGGGTTTGCTGGTTATATGCAAAGTGTTGGAGAAGACTTCTAGTGAAGTCAGGTTTTCCTAGCGCATATAAGTATCCCTTTATTACTTTTTGGAAATTGAAATTAGGTCACTAACATTATCACATCATCGGACCACATTGGTGGATTCCACTGAATGGTACACCCAGGTTTTCCCCAAGTTTGATTTTGGGATATCATTAGTAGATCAGAAGAGCTGCACATATGTCACATAATATCTAGTATATAACTGAAGTCTAGATTGGAAGTGCTATTGTTATATCAGATATTGTCTAGTATACATTCTCAATTAAGGATTTAAAAATACGATATTAATGGGTCTGGAAAATTCTAGATTTTGGAGCTGTAATCAACCCCGGTAAATTAGGATAGTTGATGATGTCATATTTGGTGGTTTGACAGCTAATTATATCTATTAGACCATTATATTATGATAAATTTTGTTAGAAGAGGCTGAATTGGTCTACTGCTTCTTTTAATTTCAGAAAGGTAGTCTTGTTAAAACTTAATCCTTGTATATTACTTTTTAGTTCCATTGTACTATTGACCTATTGTAGGCTTCGGGTATTCGTCTGAAGTGATTGTCTTTGACTTAACGTATTGGGAAATTACCAACAGCTCTAGGGTTTGCGTGATTCCTATCTTGCATCAGAAAAGCGATTCAAATAGCTAAAGGTAAAGAAACCAAGAACAGACAATCCTAGGATTCTGCCTGTCAATATAACAGTCATCATAATATCCACCCATACTTCCATGGCGAAACAGCAGAATAGCAGCAAGACATAAAGGTCACACACTAGGAAGACAGTGCCCCTTTCATATTAAATTATCCATTACTATGATTCTGTTATCTGACTCAAGTCTGCCATTTTGATTTGTTTGATTAAAATTTAAGCTTTATCATAAATGGACCCGACCTGTTGACACTTGACACCCCTAAGCCCTAACTGTATGTATGTATTATAAAGAATACAACAAACCTAACAACATACAGATTATAGCACCGCAAATGCATATATATAAACATTAGTAATAGAAATAGTATTATAATAACTAATATTATTTTTTTTTTTAAATTACAAGGACAGGACAGAAGCAACAAAATATTATTAAAATAATAAAAAAATATAGTTAGTAGGTATTAGATTAGATGTTATGGGATTCTGCGGTAATCACTGTCACATCCAGTTTCAAGCATTGGATAAGGGAAGCTGGATGCATAATGTTGTAACAACCATCCAAATGCCTAAAGTGAAAGCTTTTATAATGGTGCTTGGATTTTGTTATATTGTCATAGCTTTAAACAAGTTGGAACCACAAAACAGAATTTGCAGCCATCCCCAAGGCCCAAGGCACAAGTACCGGACAAGCTTGCAATCCTTAAACTTGTAATGTCCATCAAGATGAGAGGGCTCAATGAACTTGCTGTGAAGTACTACTCTCATATGAACTGTTAGCTGTAACAATCTTCAATTCTTCATCTCTATAATGCTGATTTTTTATATTTAAATTTAGGGAAGTAGTTTTCTATCCGGGAGTGTGTCCTACACCAGCACTCCCATGTGCCTATCTCTCTCCTCCTCAAAACAAGGGGGCAGAAGTGTCTTTTCATATGGGGAGGAGAGAGAGACTCATAGGAGTGCTGGCATAGGCCACACTCCTAGACAGAGTTCTTTTTCCCTTAAATTTATATGGTTCATGACAGGTTCCCTAATTTCCAACAAAAAATCATTGAACTGCATAAATCTCTAAACGATGGTAATACAAAAAATAACTTCAGGATCCATCAACCTCGGTTTTCACGCTATTTCACTACACCAACTAACCCAGTTTCACAACACTGCTCTTCTTTTGTTTTTCTAAATTTTTATTTTATTTAATTTTTTTTATGGGGATGAGATGAGAGATCAGTTTCTAACTCAAATTACCCAGTTCACATGTTACTCAAGGACACAACCTATACCAATTTAATGATCCCATAATTAAAGTTGCAATTCTCCCTGAGCACATATAATCAATCAGTGCTCACAGAGTACATATAAACTACTAAGAAGTTAAGGGATCACAAATTTGTGGTGTATCATCCACTAAGACAATAGCTTACTAGGATTACCAACTCACTTTCAAGAACGCACAAACTCTTCATAAATTCTGGATTCAAAGAGGGGGGGGGGACCTCATTACAGATTCCATGAGGGTATTTCCCCAATTGAGCAAGGACTAAAGATATCTTAAATTTGAAGAAAACTCCAACCATTTTGCAATGGCAATTCAAAAACACGTTTCCTGTTGGGAATCAGATAAAAGTCTCTGGTGTCCAAATGAACAAGCAGGTCCTCAGCAAAATCAGTTTCTTTGTAAAATCTTCTTGGGACACGAGGATTAGCAACCAAGGACTAAAGAAGAAGAAAATCATAAATGAAAATTCAACAAGGCCAATGACAACAACAAAATACACAAGCTGCAGTCTTGAGCTATTCTAATATCCTTTATTAAACATATATGAATCAACAGAATTCCTCTAGAACACCAATGAACTATTAACTTCATGTTTAGAGAACAAGTTATTAAACAGATAGTGCATTAATTTATTTCCTTGAGTGACATAATTGTATAAATTTAGATGTGGTAACCTCAAACAATACACAAGCATCCACCAAACCGTCAGTGAGCCTATAACTTAACTATATCTAATCGTATAATACGAAGAGCTTTCAAAAATACCATCGAATACTGTAAAATTCTTGGAGGGAAATTAAACAAAACCTCAACTCCAATTCCTAAAACCACTACTTGAACTCCACATGATATAGGAAAACCCACTTATTCCAAAACAATTAAAGCTCTAAATTTCATGCGACCCAAAAAACAAATTAACCAGGATGTCAATCAAATAAAATAAAAAAAAACATAAACTCTAACAATGTTTAACTGCAATTTAAAAGTGCTTTCATATGGTGAAATCAAAGAGGCAATGAAAAAAAAAATTAGAAATACCATACCACTTCCAAAACTCTTCTCCTCTTTAACTTCATCTTGAATTAACCAGAGGATAGCATTGCTAAAAGCGGAGGCAAGGCAGAAAAAAGATCCTTCTCTGCGAATAATCGTTTAGAATTGGAAACCGATAGTCGACAAAAAAAAATTGAAGCACGGCTTTCTTCCTTTCTCCGATCGGATCCTCGTAGTAGTGAGTAAGAAAAAAGACTGGTATATTAGAAGAATATATATACTCTCCAACGAATTTAGGGTTTTGATTGTCGATCCGAGAGACGGAGGCATTCTAACTAAGATGAAGAACTAAGGAATAACATGTTTATAGGGGAAGAGATGAAGAAAAGCACGGAACAACGAGGAGAGAGATAAAAATAGAATTATATGCATGAAAAAACCATATTAAAAAAAAAATCAAATAAATACATTTGCTTTTGAGATGCCCTTGCAACACGCAAAATCTACAGGGTTTTTTTTTTATTTTTTACAAAAGTTTATGAACCAAACCGGTCCAACCAATTACATGACTACCAAGTTGTTTTTCCATGGATAGTCCAATATTTCAATAAAACACACAACGTAGGCTGTTGTCCCAAAAAAACAATATACCTCTGCATGCCAGCCCCACATTATCAATGGGTCGGATTCAAGTCCATGCACCCCAAGTCCCAGCTCTTGATTTTAGAAATTGGAATTGGATCGGATGAATCGGTCGATTCGAATCGAAATTGGTATCATTCCATTCTTTTTTCTTCTTTTTTTCCAGAAGTTTATGAACCAAACCGGTCCAGCCAATTACTTGACTACCAAGTTGTTTTTCCATGGATAGTTCAATACTTCAATAAAACACACAACATAGGTTGTTGCCCCAAAAAAACAATATACCTCTGCATGCCAGCCCCACATTATCAATGGGTCGGATTCAAGTCCCTGCACCCCAAGTCCCAGCTCTTGGTTTTAGGAATTGGAATTGGATTGGATGAATCGGTCGATTCGAATCAAAATTGGTATCATTCCATTCTTGTTTTTTTTTTTTTTACAGAAGTTTATGAACCAAACCGGTCCAGCCAATTACTTGACTACCAAGTTGTTTTTCCATGGATAGTTCAATACTTAAATAAAACACACAACGTAGGTTGTTGCCCCAAAACAACAATATACCTCTGCATGCCAGCCCCACATTATCAATGGGTCGGATTCAAGTCCATGCACCCCAAGTCCCAGCTATTGGTTTTAGGAATTGGAATTGGATCGGATGAATCGGTCGATTCGAATCGAAATTGGTATCATTCCATTCTTTGTTTTTTTTTTTTTTGGTGAATATATCATCCCATTCTTATTCCTACCGGTTCTCCAGTCCCACTTGTGGAGCGGACCATCCTAGCCCAATTGATTCGGAGTGCCTAATCCGATCGATGTCTATAATTTTATTTTTTTTATCGATTCTGCTTTATCCTATTCTATGGGAGAAGGGGAGATGTGAACTAGTAGAATTGAACCCAAGACGAGAGAGATAGTGTATTATAACTGATCTAGGGCTGCAACCAGGCCACTGGGCTGGCTTGTTTAAAACCCCAAGTCCCTTTAACTCATACTAGGTCCAACCCAGCCCAAGGTCCAGCTGGTATATTTCAGTCCAACACTCTAGCCAAGCCTCAATTGACTATGTTGGGCCAAGTTGGTCCTGATTGACATTTGCAACCCTAATGTAATTATGTATATTGATACATGAAATATAAAAATATAAATATATGTGCAAGAGATAGTTGCTTCATCAACCATTACCAATGAGAGTGCGTATAGGGACATTAACATGGATGAGATTCCTTTCACAGGGGTGGAGTATTAATTTTGCGTGCTCCTGTGTATAGGTGCAAGGGTTTGTTTTGCCATGTAATATATTGGTGAAAAATAATTGTAACCTTACTTTGTTGCCCTTCTAGTATAACACGCTTCAATGAAGTAAAATTTTGTTAATGTGCTCCCCTATGCGTCTAGACACATGGGGAAGCTAAATGACCATCTTGCCTCCCATGTTGATGTTTTTGTGTGTGCTCCTATTGGCCCTTGCACAGGCATAGGAGCCGCACTCCCGGACAAAGAATACTTCACTTATATTTGTATATGGGAGAGGGTTCTCTGAACAAGCGACATAGGGGAGGGCATAAACAAGGTGCAACAAAATAGTATCGTACATCAGAGGGCAAGGTCATTTCATGTGATGAGAGAGATACACATAGAGGTGCTAACATATTCCGCTCCAACAGCTCAGAGAACCTTTTCCCTTTATATATATTCATAGGGGAAAAAAGTTTTATGCATTGGGGGCGCAAGATGCGCCCAGACACAAGGGGTGGGCGAGATGACCGCCTCGTCTTGCCCCATGTGTCTAGAAGCAGCCTACGCCCCGTGCATTCCTAGGCATAGAACATCACCCCATATTCATATACAGTTATATATATATAGAGAGAGAGAGTCGGGTTGGGCCAAGCTTACCTCAAGGCTTCAACTCAGGCTTGGTCCGACCCGACTTGTAGAAATCTCAGCCTTGGCCCAGTCTATGAGCTGAAAAGCCCAACATAGGTCTCGTCGGGCTCAAGCTCACAACAGCAAACTTGCACCCCTAAATTGAACCACATCTCTACAATGGACAAGTTACACATCTACATGGTCACCAAAAGCTTGATTTTGAAGCTCAAGGAAACATATATTGAGGGTGTTGGTGTCCTCGACAAAGCGGATAGCTTGTTGTAGAGTTACCTCGGCAGTAGAGGTGTGTCGACTACCCATGGTGGTCTTGGGTGTCTGAAATGCCCATCTTGGAAACAAAATGAGAAGTGCGCCAACTACGGAAGTTGATGCCTAATTTGAATGTAGAAGGAGGGAGAGTCGGAGATGAGAAAGTAATGGAAAACGAGGCTTGCAAAGTGGGTTCAACAGATTTTGACTTTCCTCAATAATCCTCTATTGCACCTTCCCTCAGCCTCTCCCTCTTAATCCAAGCCATCTCAATGTCCAGTCGGGAGTCAAAATAACAAACACAAGCTCTTTGATCGCCATACTATGGGCATTGGCAACAAGCCCACGAAACCATAAATGATCATGGCCTTTTATGTGGTTGTGATGTCTAGTGTCTAGTGAAAGTTGGATACTTGGATTAGCACGGTGGTGTAGGAATATTGTATGAATCGGAAACTAAATTGGGTCCACATGGTTCCCCTCACGCTGATGCGTATGGAACTCCCTATATATATATATATATATATATATATATACCCCACCCCTTGTACTAGGGGTGTCAAATGCTAGTCTACACTGATTGAAAACCGACATTGGACTAACCAATTAGTAAACATTTTGGAGAAGAATAAAAAATTGTGTTTGGTTGTAGTCTGATGGGCACTTAGCCGACACCGATAACCAATCTTTAGCCAACCATTTAGATATTGATTAGTCCATTTAAGCCAATTCATACTAACAATTATCTGTTTAGAGCCCAAGTAGCCCGTTTAAAGACCAATTAGCATGATCCCAATTATGGACTAGCAACTGATTGATGAATAGAAGTGTGTTCATGCCCTAGCCTATGAGGCCAGATTACCTAAACTGTTATACCCGTACCCCGGGATATAATTAAATATCATTTCTTCTCGTGACGTGTAGATACCGCTGCCATGTATGCTGGTGACCTGTTCTCCATGATGGTCAAACCTAGCTACAAAATCGTTGACCACAAGACGCGGGTTTGCTGTGGAGGAAAGATTCCTCAACGCCGGTGGGAAAGTTCGTTGTGGCGACTTCGTCGACTACCCTCCAAGTACCAGCCGGGAAGCGAGGAGTTCAGAGAGAGCATCCGGACCGTCACCTCGTTGGATATTTCGTTCGTGATGAGCTTAGCATTGCCGTGGCGAAAGGTTGTTCGGGTCATGGGTAATAAACCATGACGGGGAAAAGGTAAGTTCTAGCCTCAAGTCTTACTAATTATTTTTCATTTGGTAACCTCGAAGTGCGGGTCCTAGGCTTGAACCGCTCGAGCTATTTCATGAGAGAGGGAATAATTTAAGTTCGGGTCCCGCGTGCCTTTAGGAAGAACATTGGGTACTTATACCCATCTCATTTGAGCCCATCTAAGAATGGGCTTTTCCCTAATTAAGGTTGTGGGCAGGCCCATTTAACCTATTGGCCCAATGATGGGTTATTCCATCCACTTACCCAAATAGGACTAATGGGTTGACCCATTAGGCCTCATGACCCATTTGACTTGAGGTACCCCAAATACCCATTTATTATAAAAGAGAGGAGGAGGGGGAGAGAACATTACTTCTTCTTCAACATCCTCTTCTACCCTAAATCGTGGAGGAGAGAAAGAGGAGAGAAAGAGGAGAGAAAGAGAAAGAGGAAGGAGAGAGAGGCTTGGAGGAAGGTGGAGACCCCATCTCTTGGGCAGAAATCGTGGAGCTCTCATCTTGGGGGTAGGTAAGCTTCTTCCTTCTTCTATTTTGGATTTCAAAAAGGGGTTGGGTAATGGGAGAGATTGACCTAGATCTCTCTTGGAACCTAGGGAGTAGATGGAGCTTTAAAGCCAAGCTATGGTGGAGTTAGTTCACTCCATTATGAGCTCTAATGTGAGGGTTCTCATTGCCATTTGGGAAATTTAAGGTTGGACCCTAATGAGCTTGGGATAGAGTTTTCTAGAAGTCCTTGTGCTTTAAAAACCACTTGAAGTGGGGTCCTTGGAGGGGAATCCTTCGGATTTTGGACCTGAAGGTGTGAGGGTTACATGTGACTTGCACTGCAAGAAACCCCCCAAACTACCTTCCCGAGAAGGATTACTGTGAAGGTCGGATTTACACTCGGATTCGATTTTCGAAACCACATCGCATCCGACCTTGACAAAAATTGTCCCGAGCCTGTGAAGCTCGGATTTACACTTGGATTCAGTTTTTCAAACCACATCCGCATCCGACCTTGACTAAAACGTCCGAACCCCGGTTTCCTAGGATTTACATGTGGTTGCAAATTTGGGCATGAAACCACTCTCGAACCACTTCGTCTCAAACCTTATACTTAAGTGTTTATGGGAGATCTTTTGGGGATCCGTTCCTTTCGCTCGTTTAACCTTATTCCACTCTTTGTATAGGTTAAAATATTCACTTTTGTGGCTTATTGCTTGATCGAGGCGACAAGCGATAAACGGGTGCTTAGGCGTATACGTTGTGAGTGGGTTTGGTTGTATGGGCTTGTTATTATTATTGCATTATATATTATGTACTCATTACAATTAATAAGCATGATTGCACATATTGCATAATTTTATATCTATTTGTTATAATGTTGATTGGTAATGTTGTATCTTGATGGGTCTCGGTGCGGTGGAGTCGTCGTAACTCCCGAACTCTATAAACATTTATGAAGAAATTATGTTGAATGTCATGTTGAATGTATGCGCCGTGCCGTCTTGTGAACCGGGCACTAAACCGAGATGAAAAGTTGATGCGCCGGATTACCTCTCGGGCGATAGGACTTGCATGTAGTATATTTGTGGCTAGGATTTCACACCCTTATGCTACGACCCTTACCAACAGGGGTTTAGGTGTTGGGTAATCAGACACCGGATTCTGTGGAGGTGGGAGAGGCCATCATGGTAGTATTGGTTATCGAGGTCCGCCACCGAGTGGTCTTGAGGCTTCGATCGGCGTAGGTCCCACGTGACAATTGAGGTTTCATTGTGGCGATAAGTTAAGTGACCCACAGTGTCTCCCGAGTTGTCACATAGCATATGCCATTGACTTAGTTGTTTGTTAGGTGGAAAAATGGACTTAACATGTGCATGCATCATTGGACTATGTGAATTGTGTGTTGTGCATTCCCATCCCCTCACTGGCTCGGTGGAGCTAACCCCTCGTGCGCACATTTTTAGATTATGGTGCAGGTGACGGATATCTCGCGGGACTTGGAGTTCAGCCCTCGGGATACGATGAGATCGGTGAGGAGGAACCGGAGGCCGTGTTTGAGGAACATGGCGACGGGTGTCCTTGCGATGATTGTGCCTACGGGCCGTGAGGATATTCGGGACTCGATCCCCTTTTGATTACTTTTGAGGCTAAGGCCTATGGTGAAATACTTACTGTAATACCATTTTTGATAGTTATTAGATGATCATTGGAAATGTAACTAATTACTGTATTTATCATCTAGCTTTGAACATCTTGTAACTATTCGATTTATACGCTTCCCAATACTACGATCCTTGGAATGTAATATTCCTCTTTTACGCATTCTAATGTTACATTGTGTTAATATTGGATATGGTATGCGTTGGGACACCGTGTCGTGATCCGGGCGGTTTAGTAGGATGACACGCGTCGTCTAGTCACCCTTTATATGATATTATATTCCTTATCTCGGAATAGGGCGTGATAGCGTGGTATCGAGCGAGATGCTCGCACCATGATCTAGCGTTTGTGATTTACTCTCCACAATAGGTTGTTAAGTTAAAAGCTTCCAACAATGCATAATTGGAATGTGTGTGAATGCTAGGGAGAAGACTAGCTTAGGGAGAAAGCCAAGACAATAGCAAATAATAGGCACAACGTGGAAGGAAAAGACATGTGTTTATATTTATATATATATTCCTTAATTCCAATTGTGAAACATTTCCATAAGCCAAACGAGGATTACAACAAAATTCATGAATCGTAGACTTCAAATTCTTACAACCAAGAAAAAGAAAAATAAATTTGCCGCATGGTAAGACAAAAAGCTAGGGGTCCATTGAGAGCATGGTGGGAATGGACGGAGGTCTCTTGCTCCATCTCATCATCACTCTTGGGCTCGTCCTGGTGCCCTCATCATGGAGGTAGGAGTGCAAGTCCTCCATCTCGCGCTCGAGGCTCTCCATGCGTGCATCGATGCATCGAGCCTAGTGTTCACTCCTTCAAACCCCGAGCCATCTTGGTGCTCATCGGCCCAGAGTTGCAAGAATCTGTCGATGTCGACCCACTAGGAGCAGTCTTGGATGAAGAGGCCGCATGCACAGCCGGCGAGGAGGAGGCTCCTGCACTGAGGCTCGGGCCGTGACCCTCTGGCGGGACCAATGGCTCCCCATCACTATATGCATCCATCGCACTTCGCATCCTCGCCATCGCTGCGTTACGATCTAGAGGTGGATCTTCGGTTAAGTCTTGATCCTCCTCACTAGTCAACTCCAAAATGCTTGGAAAATAGTGGTGAGCAACCTCCCATAGGGTAAATCTAAGTTCCTCCTGGGATTTCGCCCGCATGATCCATGGTCCGCATGATAATGTAGGCGGCGCAGATGGGAATGCCTTTGTAGAGGTGATAGGCCACATAGCCTACGAAGATGGAAGGCATGGTGCGGTGACTGCTATAGGCACGATGTTGTCTTGCACAATCCGCTCGATATCCGGGAGAATTGGCAAAAGAAGTCTCGAGCACTTTCTTCTCGAATGCCCCACGTGTAAGCTCCCCGTATAACTCCCTGTATGCCTCTCTCCCGAGAAAGGAGTAGGGATTCTTCCATGGTGCGAGAGGTCTTCTCTCCCGGATAGCTACATTGAGGATGCCCCACAACGTGCCTCGTGAAGGATATGGTGACTCCTTGACATAAGAGAGGATCCGATAATCTCGCGTGCCTAGGTTCTCGGTGTGCGAGTTGGCGTAGAAGTGACGAACGAGCTTGGGATAGAATGGCTCTGGAAGGTTGAGGAGGTTGGACCACCCCGTGCTTCAAATCTCGGCCCTACTTTATAGGCCTTGAGGTCTTCAAGTACCACATCTCTTCCCTCCAAGATACTCTTAAAGCGAAAGTGGTCTTGGTACATCTCCTGTTTCTCTAGGTCTTGGAACCATTGCGTATCCAAAGCAACTGGGGCAGCTTGTTCGGCCCGTGCACGCCTTGTTCTAGGAGCCATTTAGATTCCCTAACCTGCAACCAAGGAAGGCCAAGAATATAGAAACATATTAAATCAATGCGTGAATATTAAGGCCTAAGCAGATATACAATGAAACGAGACAAGGAGTTAGAACCTAGACCTTGATTTCTACAACGTTAACCAAATTACAGCAGGGAATGTACTAGGAAAAGTTTGTTGTGAATGGTCTAAGGAGTTAGGGAAAAGGGGAATGCATGGCCAACATGTAGATGCAATCATAGAGGGTAAATGTACATGGCCACATTTATGCTTAGAGAGCATTATACAAGCAATTAGTTCAAACAAAATTGGACTGAATTGATAAAAATTATACCATGAAACCCAAAGAGGAAATTTTCAGAATTTGGTTGGAAGTTGAATGATATAGTACACAATATATATACATGGCCATAGTATACCTAGAACATGAAGTTTTTACCCAATACTTAGTTCAAGCAATATATATGGAGCTAACTTGTGGTAAATCATGCTTGGAACATCATAAGAAAGGAAAATTCTGATATAGTACAAGGATTTTAAATCATAGGGACACCCCAAATGTATATACACCAAGCCTACCTAGCAAAAAAATCGAATTTAATTTGGGCAATAAGAAAATAGAAAAAATTTTTTCGGTTAGGGTTTTGGGATTTCTCCAAAATCCAACCCAAACCCTTGGTGATGGTGCAAGATTGGGGAAATGCCCCAACTAGGTTGCATATGAAGGGAAGCGAAGGTAGGATGGACAAAAATCCATCTAAATAGCTAGGAGAAAACAAAAAAACCCAAATCTTGTAAACCCGAAATGGATTTTGGGGTTTCTCCATAATAGAAGTCGAAAGGAGAAAGAGATAGATCGATAGAGAGGGAAGAGGGCATACCCGAACTCGATCGGATCTGTTGTGCGTGGATTGAGTGCCAAAAATCCACCTAGAAGGGAGAGGGAGCAAGGAACGAAAGTGCGGTTTTGGGTTCTCCAGAGCGTAGGGGTGTTTGGAAAAAGAAATTTGGGTTTTGAAAGGGAGTTTCGAGTGAGAAATTGCTGTTTTTGGACCATGCGGTTTTACACTCGGATGCAAGATTTTGAATCCGATCGTGAATCCGCTGATTCCCGAGACCAGCCTTTGGTCTGTGAAGGTCGGATTTACACTCGGATGCGCCTAGTGAAACCGCATGTAAATCCGACCACGCTGAAAAAGGTTTTTGGCCGTTTTGCTTAACCAACTTGTTTCTAATGTTTATTACCCTCATAATTGCTTCCCTTACCCCTCGTGTAACCTATGTTTACCTTTGCAAATCGATTTTTGATTGGTTTGCTTAATATTGCTATTGTGCCTATAATGTGGTGTTGATCAGAACCGGTGTGAACCATGGTTAATACACGGTCAAATGCCAACCGTTCTCCTGCTAGGGAAGAGGCTGGTGAGGCTTCAATACGGTTCTACCGTAGCACCGCAATTAGTAATAATGCGGATGTCGCCGCGTTGTTGAGCAATAGGTTGCAATCCATGGAACGAGAGCATAGGGAGGCGCAACAAGAGCAGCGCCAATTTATGCAAAACATGACGGCTATGTTCCAAGCCTTTGTTAGGGAAAGGCAGCCAGTGCCTCCTCCCGTGCAAGTCAATCCTCCCCCACCTGTGGGTTCTGCTGCCTAGTGTTCCTCCTGGCTCAAGCCATGCCGAATTCCTTTGCCACCGAGGTGCCACACCTATTCTACCTTCCACTTCGTGGCTCCTTCGGTCCAAGCTGGTGACTCCGGCTTGGGTGGATGCTTGCTAGGTTATCGGAGAGATTTCAGAAACATCGTCCTCCAACCTTCTACAAGATGGCCCATGATTCCTTTTTCCCAGCAACATTTATAAGGGATCTTGAGAGAATCTTTGAAGTGATACAGTGCAATGACACGGACAAGATCCGGTGTGCTACCTACCAGCTCCGGGGTGATTCTGATGCGTGGTGGCTCTCCTCTAAAGACCATTTTTGGGCAACTCACCCAGAGGCAACTTGGGCTCAATTCAAGGAAGTCTTCTTCAAAAATTTCTTCCCTCAAAACTTCCGTGATAGGAAGGAGTCTGAGTTTATGAGCTTCTTTCATGGATCCAAATCGGTCCTTGAGTACCAGCAAGCTTTTGAGGAGCTGTTTTACTTCGCCCCGGTACACATGAAGGCCGAGAATGTGAAGGCTAGGAAGTTTGAGAAGGGGCTTAGACCTAGCATTAGTACTGTGGTGCTACACAAGTACCCTACTTATGCTGAGACGGTCCAAGCCGCTTAAGGTGATTGAGGACCAGCAGAGAGAGAATTACAGGGCCATTCAGCCGGTAAAAGGCCCATGACCTCTCATGAACCTAGGGGATCCACAAAATTCCAAAAGAGAGGGTCCTACACTACTACTTTTCCGGTCCAATCCCGGAGGCCAGATGCGTGCAAGCACCCGGCCTACATCAACTCCTCACTATGGTTCCCGGACTCTTATATGTTACAATTGCAAGGAGTCCGGGCATATGGTTCGAGACTGTCCTCATCCGCGGATGATAGGTTCTCCAGTGTAGCTACCGAAGGCACCCCAAGCCAAGGCAGTTGTGCGTTCTCTTCTTCCGCTCCGCCCATAGATCTCAAGGTCGGGTGTATTCGACAAATGAAGAGGCCCAGCCGACCCCAAGTGTTATTACAGGTAATGCACTCTACTCTTAAGATGTGCATATTATAGCTTTTGTTTCTATGATTGGTTGTCTGCTGCTTGTCAGTGTCGTTTTGTTTGCTCTTAGCTGCTTATGCTTTATTTGATTCGGGGCATCACACTCTTTTGTGTCCCCTAGTTTTGCTAAGAAGATGTCCATTGAACCAAAGCTAATGGCCCGAACTGATAGTCGACACCAACGGGTAGCAAGGTTGAACTTAACTCGGTTTGTGATCCTTGCCCGGTATGTGTGGGTGGTCACGGACTCGAAGCAAGCTTAGTACTGCTGGATATGAAAGACTTTGATGTGATTTTGGGAATGGATTGGCTATCAACTCACAAAGCCAGCTAATCTGCTCGAGAGGAAGGTTCTATTCAAACCACCAAAGGTGAAGAGTTTGTGTTTATGGGTACTAAGCGGAGAGACCCAAGAAAGTTATCATCTCGCCTCCAAGTACGAGTTGTTGGCGAGAGGGATGTCAATGTTATCTAGCATCCGTGATAGACACAAGCCAAAGGCAGGCCTTTGAAGAGTTGTACGTGGTGAAAGACTTTCCGGATGTCTTTCCCGAGGATCTAACGCGGTTGCCACCGTGATCGCGAGACGAGTTCATGATAGATCTCATTCCTGGTGCAGCCCCGATTCAAGGCACCTTACAGGATGGCCCCAACCGAGTTAAAGGAGCTACAAGAGCAGCTTGAAGGACCTCGTTGAAGAAGGGTTTCATTAGACCCAGTGTATCTCCTTGGGAGCACTGTGTTGTTTGTGAAAAAGAAGGACGGTAGTATGCGTCATGCATTGACTACCGTGAACTCAACAAATTGACAATCAAGAACCGGTATCCTTTGCCTAGGATCGATGATCTATTCGATCAACTACAGGTGCGAAGGTGTTCTCGAAAATTGATCTCCGGTCAGGGTACCATCGATTGAAGATCGAAATAGTGATATCAGCAAGACAAAGATTCGATCTCGCTATGGTCATTATGAGTTCTTGGTCATGTCCTTCGGCTGACCAATGCCCTACGCCTTTATGGAGTTGATGAACCGGGTGTTCCACGATGTTCTAGACAAGTATGTCATTGTTTTCATTGATGACATCTTAGTCTATTCCAAGAGCGAGGAGGAGCACGCGACCATCTTCGCCTAGTATTGCAACGCCTAAGAGAAAACAGTTGTATGCCAAATTCAAAGTGTGAGTTTTGGCTACACCAGTGGCATTTGCGGACACCTTGTTTCTCGGTAAGGGTATAGAGGTTGACCGGCAAGGTGAAGTCGAGTTGATCGCGATACCCAAGAATGTGGCAGACATTCGTAGTTTCCTGGGACTAGTGCTATTACAGGAGATTTATTGAGAACTTCTCAAGGCTCTCCGCTCCTATGACACGACTGACCCGAAAGGGAGTGAAGTTCGAGTGGTCCGATAGCGTGAAAAGAGCTTCCAAGAGCTCAAGCAGATCGGTTTCGCTCCAAGACTTACCATTCCTAATGGTATGGAGGGATGGTAGTCTGATGATGCATCTAAAATGGGCTTGGGTTGTGTTCTAATGCAAGATGGGAAGGTAGTGGCCTATGCTTCTCGGCAATTGAAGGACTATGAGAAGAACTACCCGACCCATGATTTGGAGCTTACCGCTGTGGTTTTCGCTCAAGATCCGGAGACATTATTTATATGGTGAGAAGAGCGAAATATACAAGGATCACAAGAGCCTCAAATACTTCTTTACACAAAAGGAGCTCAATATGAGGCAGCGAGGTGGTTGGAGTTGTTGAAAGATTATGATTGTACTATCCATTACCACCTGTGCAAGGCAAATGTAGTAGCGGATGCGCCGAGCCGAAATCTCGTCCTTGTCACTGGCATCACTAGCAGCCAAGGAGAAACTCATCGAGGAAGCTAGAAGGATGGACCGGAATTACTGGTTGATGGTGTTACCTTATCTCTATCGGCTTTATCAATACAATCCACACCGGTAGGGCGAATTCAATCAGCCCAGGCTTCGATGAGGAGATTCAAAAGGTTATTGAGGCTATCAAGGGGGACACGCAATGCGGAACTGGATTTTACTTTAACAGAGTGGTGTTCTCATGTTCGGACAACGGCTATGTGTTCCTAGTAACCCTCGGTTGAGGAAGGAAGTGTTAGCCGAGGCCCATGACTCTCCCTATTCTATTCATCCAGGTAGTACGAAGATGTATAGAGATCTCAAGGAATATTATCGGTGGAGTGGAATGAAGAGGGATGTGGCTGAGTATGTGGCAAAATGTCTTACTTGTCACAGTGAAGGCGGATAGACAATGACCTCATGGCCTCTTACAGTCATTGCCTGTTCCGAGTGGAAGTGGGAGCATGTTACCATGGATTTTGTCACCGGGTTGCCCCGCACGCCTAGAGGTGTCGATACCATATGGGTTGTCGTTGACGATTGACAAAGACGGCTCACTTCATCCCCATGAAGATTACCTATTCGATGGACAAGCTGGCTCGCTTGTACATTGATAATGTAGTTCGTCTACACGGAGTTCCTATCGCATCATCTCCGATCGGGATCCCGATTTACATCTAAGTTCGGGGAGGGTTTCAAGGCAATGGGTACATGTTGAGTTTTAGTACAGCCTTCCACCCTCAAACCGACGGACGATCGGAGAGGACTATTCGGACATTAGAAGATATGCTCAGCCTGTGCCATTGATATGCAAGGCAGCGATGGGCGAGCATCTCTCACTTATTGAGTTTGCTTACAATAACAGCTTACTGTGCTACTATAGGCATGGCACCGTTTGAGGCTCAGATGGGAAGAAGTGTCGGACACCGTTATATTGGGACGAAGTAGGTGAACGGCGTATTCTTGACCCGAGTTGATTCAGGCAACATGCGAGAAGGTGGACTTGATTCGTGAGCGGATCAAGGCGGCTCACCCAGCAGTAGGGTTATGCGGACTTGAGACGGAAGGACCTTGAGTTCACCGTTGGCGATAAAGTGTTCCTTAAGGTATCACCCTCCAAAGGGGTGATGCGTTTAAAGAAGGGCAAGCCGAGTCCGAGATTTATAGGACCTTTGAGATCCTTGCACGGATTGGACCGGTGGCATATCGGTTAGCACTCCCTCCATCTTTAGAAGGTGTGCACGACGCCTTCCACGTATCCATGTTGAGGAAGTATGTCCATGATCCAAGCCATGTATTGACGCATGAACCACCGAACTTGCGGCGACATGTCCTATAAAGAGCTGCTGAAAAGATTTTGGACAAACAAGGTTGTTCATCTTCGCAACCGCCCATTCATTATGTGAAGATAAAATGGTGCAACCATCCAAGAGGAAGCTTCTTGGGAGGCAGAGGTAGAAATGCGGGCAAATACCCTTTTCTTGCCTATCTACAAGGTACGTCAAATTTCGAGGACGAAATTTCTTATAAGGTGGGGGATGTTATACCTGTACCGGGATATAATTAAATATCATTTCTTCTCGTGACGTGTAGATACCGCCATGTATGCTGGTGACTGCTCTCCATGATGGTCAAACCTAGCTACAAAATCGTTGACCACAAGACGGGTTTGCCTGTGGAGGAAAGATTCCTCAACCGCCAGTGGGGAAAGTTCGTTGACGGCGACTTCGCGACTACCCTCCAAGTACCAGCCCGGAAGCGAGGAGTTCAGAGAGAGCATCCCGACCGTCACCTCACTGGATATTTCGTTCGGTGATGAGCTTAGCATTGCCGTGGTGAAGCTGTTCGGGGTCATGGGTAATAAACCATGACAGGGGAAAAGGTAAGTTCTAGCCTCAAGTCTTACTAATTATTTTTCATTTGGTAACCTCGAAGTGCGGGTCCGGGCTTGAACCGCTCGAGCTATTTCATGAGAGAAGGGAATAATTTAAGTTCGGGTCCCGCGTACCTTTAGGAAGAACATTGGGTACTTATACCCATCTCATTTGAGCCCATCTAAGAATGGGCTTTTCCCTAATTAAGGTTGTGGGCAGGCCCATTTAACCTATTGGCCCAATGATGGGTTATTCCATCCACTTACCCAAATAGGACTAATGGGTTGACCCATTAGGCCTCATGACCCATTTGACTTGAGGTACCCCAAATACCCATTTATTATAAAAGAGAGGAGGAGGGGGAGAGAACATTACTTCTTCTTCAACATCCTCTTCTACCCTAAATCGTGGAGGAGAGAAAGAGGAGAGAAAGAGGAGAGAAAGAGAAAGAGGAAGGAGAGAGAGGCTTGGAGGAAGGTGGAGACCCCATCTCTTGGGCGAAATCGTGGAGCTCTCATCTTGGGGGTAGGTAAGCTTCTTCCTTCTTCTATTTTGGATTTCAAAAAGGGGTTGGGTAATGGGAGAGATTGACCTAGATCTCTCTTGGAACCTAGGGAGTAGATGGAGCTTTAAAGCCAAGCTATGGTGGAGTTAGTTCACTCCATTATGAGCTCTAATGTGAGGGTTCTCATTGCCATTTGGGAAATTTAAGGTTGGACCCTAATGAGCTTGGGATAGAGTTTTCTAGAAGTCCTTGTGCTTTAAAACCACTTGAAGTGGGGTCCTTGGAGGGGAATCCTTCGGATTTTGGACTGAAGGTGTGAGGTTACATGTGACTTCGACCGCAAGAAACCCCCGAAACTACCTTCCCGAGAAGGATTCTGTGAAGGTCGGATTTACACTCGGATTCGTTTTTCCAAACCACATCTCGCATCCGACCTTGACAAAAATTGTCCCGAGCCCCGTGAAGCTCGGATTTACACTTGGATTCAGTTTTTCGAAACCACATCTCGCATCCGACCTTGACTAAAACTCGTCCCGAACCCCTTTCCTAGGATTTACATGTGGTTGCGTAATTTGGGCATGAAACCACTCCTGCAACCACTTCGTCTCGAAACCTTATACTTAAGTGTTTATGGGAGATCTTTGGGGATCCGTTCCTTTCGCTCGTTTAACCTTATTCCACTCTTTGTATAGGTTAAAATATTCACTTTTGTGGCTTATTGCTTGATCGAGGCGACAAGCGATAAACTGGTGCTTGGCGTATACGTTGTGAGTGGGTTTGGTTGTATGAGCTTGTTATTATTATTGCATTATATATTATGTACTCATTACAATTAATAAGCATGATTGCACATATTGCATAATTTTATATCTATTTGTTATAATGTTGATTGGTAATGTTGTATCTTGATGGGTCTCGGTGCGGTGGAGTACGGTGCGGAACCCGAACTCTATAAACATTTATGAAGAAATTATGTTGAATGTCATGTTGAATCAGATGCGCTGCCGTCCGTCTTGGTAACCAGCACTAAACCGGATGAAAAGTTGATGCGCCGGATTACCTCTCGGGATGATAGGACTTGCATGTAGTATATTTGTGGCTAGGATTTCACACCCTTATGCTACGACCCTTACCAACAGGGGTTTAGGTGTTGGGTAATCGACACCGGATTCGTGGAGGTGGGAGAGGCGATCATGGTAGTATTGGTTATCGGGGTCGCCACCGAGTGGTCTTGGAGGCTTCGATCGGCGTAGGTCCCACGTGACAATTGAGGTTTCATTGTGGCGATAAGTTAAGTGACCCACGTGTCTCCGAGTTGTCACGGAAGCATATGCCATTGACTTAGTTGTTTGTTAGGTGGAAAAATGGACTTAACATGTGCATGCATCATTGGACTATGTGAATTGTGTGTTGTGCATTCCCATCCCCTCACTGGCTCGGTGGAGCTAACCCCTCGTGCGCACATTTTTTAGATTATGGTGCGGTGACGGATATCTCGCGGGACTTGGAGTTCAGCCCTCGGGATACGATGAGATCGGTGAGGAGGAACCGGAGGCCGTGTTTGAGAACATGGCGGCGGGTGTCCTTGCGATGATTGTGCCTACGGGCCGTGAGGATATTCGGGACTCGATCCCCTTTGATTACTTTTGAGGCTAAGGCCTATGGTGAAATACTTCTTGTAATACCATTTTTGATAGTTATTAGATGATCATTGGAAATGTAACTAATTCTATTTTATCATCTAGCTTTGAACATCTTGTAACTATTCGATTTATACGCTTCCGCAATACTACGATCCTTGGAATGTAATATTCCTCTTTTCTGCATTCTAATGTTACATTGTGTTAATATTGGATATGACTGTGCGTTGGGACACTGTGTCAGTGATCCGGGCGGTTTAGTAGGATGACACGCGTCGTCCTAGTCACCCTTTATATGATATTATATTCCTTGTCTGGAATAGGGGCGTGACATAAACAGTCGGTAACAATGTGGTCCGTGTGGAGCACAAATTGTTTAGGACCGATTAAGCCTGACAAATACTGACCAAGCCGGAGTAGTCGACACCCCTACCTCGTATAATTACTATAAATTGAAACCCACCACAGGAAGAACTGAAAATTTGGGTAATAGGAATAGCTTTAGTTTCCCAAGGCTTTTTTTTTTTTTTTTTTTTTTTTGTCTATTATAATCTAGGGGATAGGGCCCAATAGGCCAACCGCTAACTACGAACTGCAAAGGGAAAGTTAAGACAAGACAATAGAACCTACAAGTACCAAGGGGAGGGGGGGGGGAAGGGAAATGGTGCCTTTTTTTTTAATGACACAAATGTGACTAGGAGAGTTGAACCCTTGACCTCCTGGAGGGGGGCATGCACTTCAACTGGCAAGCCTCCAACCAACTGAGCTAGCGGCTGTTTACCCCATGCTTTTGCACGGGTTCTGTATACTCTACCTAGGAACCCTATAAAAATCGAGGTAGTGCAATTGAGTTCGTGATGTGCCTGCATTAATTATTTGGGGCTTATTGTATCATTTGTTTACTATTTTTTGTTGGCTATATTGCTATGTTTTGTGTCGTTGTAGAACATTACAAATTAAAACTAAATAGAAAAATATATTTTTGGGGGTAGTAATCCACGTAACAATGGGAAGGTGAAATTTCTAAAAAATCATAAGACAAATATGAATCATCTATTTTCTTAAGGGGAAAAAGCGTTGCTTGGTCGTGCTCCCCAATGCCTAGACACAAGGTTGGCAAAATTACCATCCCACCCCCATGTTGAATGCCTAGGCGTGCAATCCCATTGGCCCCCCACACTAGCGCAAGGGCCACACGACCAATCAACGTTCTCTCTCCTTTTTTCTAATCTAAAGTGTCTATTATCACCCAGAGTTGAGAAAAGTGCATAGTAATTTCTAGAGCACTAGTACACATGCATGGACATATACGGAATGTGTGCCAATACAAAAAAGGGGTATTTAATTGAATTAGAATTTAAAATTTGACATGTGACTAATCTAGACCATGTCCTCTCTATTCAACGGTCATAGTGGACAGGACATTTGTTCACGTGACAGAATAGATGCTTTGTGACGTTTGAAAAAATAACAAACCTTTGTGATAATAATAATTCACCATTCTTTTTTTATGGAAATATAATAATAGATTAAAGAGGTAAAAAACATAATTACATCCATATTGATATTGGTTTTATGTTTCTGCATCTTAGCCATTTGAGCTGAGCTATTGAAATATATTGCCTATCCTTCTTAACAATTGTAACACCATCCACAATAGTCATAAAATTAGTAATATCATCCAATAACGGAAATAACTCCAAAGGCCAATCGGTTGCATTTCATAAGCCATATCTCCAAATCTCCACTTGTTGCCATCTATGGTCCTTAGGCTTGATTTGGTATACTTTATATTTTAATTTCATGGGGTTATTTTCATTTCGGAAATTGTTTGGTTTGATTTTTGCTCTCAATTTCAATGAAATATAAATAAAATGGAATATAAAATTTGAAACAAGTGATGATTAAAGTTGTTTCAATTTTGAATTTGAAATTAATTTTAATCTTGCTTTTAAATGAGAATATGGTTAATTTGATGAATTTTTATCACCTCAAGTACAGTACACCTCAAGTGCACAAAAAAAGTACATTTGACGATACACCTTAAAGTGCTTTTGTTTAAAACACTCCCCCAAGTGCATGTGCACTGTTAGATGTACCTTTTGGTGCACTTGACAGTGTACTGTACTTGAGGAGATAAAGGTCCTAATTTGATGAACAAAACAGTAATTCATGTTAAAATTAACACACCACCCTTCTTCTTCTTCTTCTTCTTGTGGTCACCATCGCTGTCGCCACCACTATCCCCCTTCCCGACCTCACCACCACCAACAACAACAACACCACACCCCCTCCCGGCCCCGCCACCGCCACCACCACCACTTTCTCGCCTCTCGGCCCCGCCTTGCCTCCGCCATTGCCACTACCACCACGACAGCTACCATCTCCCAAAGAAATATTGAAAATTTATTCCTAGAAATCGAGGCCTGATTTGGTATTAATTATATTTCAATTGCAGAGGGATTTCGAAAATTGTATGGCTTGATTTTTGCACCTTATTTTAGTGAAATAGAAATCAATTGGAATAGAAATTCTGAAATAGTTGACGAGCTGTTTCAAAAAATTTCAATTTTATTTAATTTCACTCTTGCTTTTTAATGACCACATGGTTAATTTGATAGGCAAAATAGTAATTTTATGTTAAAAATAAAACACCGCTCTCTTTCTTCTTCTAATGGTCTCACCACCACCACTGTCACCACCCCACTATCATCACCATCACTGCCTTCGTTGTCACCACCACCACCATTTTTTATTTTTGAAATATGTCAGAAGATACAACAAAAACAATTTCAATTTATTGAAAAAAAATATATTTGTTGACTTTATCGTAAAAGCAAATCCGAAATTGAAATAAAAATCATACCAATCGAACAAACCTCCTCTTATTTTCTTGTCTTTTGAATTTTCTAGTTTTTCTTCCAAGGGATAAGGATCTGTTTGGTTGGAGAGAAAGGAATGAAAAAAAACAAAAAAAGTAAAGATAAAACATATAACACGGTAGTTTCACGGTATCCACGAATTATCTCTTCTCTCTGTGGAGATTTTTTCTCCTTCCGCGAGAATGGAGGGAAGTACTCTCACCCGCGTTTATTCCCGCTTTTCCATTTCTTATTCAAATTTCTATCTATGTGAGAAGTCCCAGTTGCAGCCTGCGAAATCGCCATTATCGAACTGTTTACTTTCATGTCGAATGATTTATCATGGAGAGAGGTGTACCGTTTCTTTAAGAACTCTTAATTTCGCTAAAAGGACTAGGGACTACGACTTAGAGAGTTCTCGTCGTCGAGCAGGTAAGCCTATTCCATCACCCTCTCTTCAGTTGCATTTTTGTCCGGATTTAGTCCAACTAGTTTCAGTTCTGTCGAAGATCGCGGGAATTCCCTTTTCCAGTGGAGCCTTTTCTGACTTTCTTTTGATTATGTTTGTTTTCTTGTCGGCAGTAGTTCATGACTACATGTTATTGTTATAAATTGCAGAAAATTTGCCTTTTAAACAGAATTATAAAAGACAAAAAAAAAGAAGACGAAATTGGGGGGGGGGGGGGGGAGAGGATAAATAAGTAGTACGAACATGAATTCTCTACTGATAAATGCTGGTGATCCTCTTTCCCCCTCTCCAGAAGGGTTTTTCAGATTTTAATTCATAGTAGTTCTGAATGCAGCTGGCAAGACTCAGAATCTGAATTTGGAGGTTTCACCCCACAGAGCTGGTAAAGTTAAATTATTTCTTCTTTTAGTTGGTTTTCATCTGTATTCCAGGGCTTTGATGTGATGAATTGGTTCATTAATTTACATTATCATTCAATCATGTGGGTAACTGGGGTGGTTTGAATGAGGCTGCTGTTTCCAATTAATGGTTCAGCTCGTCTATGGCTGCTTCAATATTTTGTTATGAACAGATATCAGATTTTAACATTGATTTGATATCTCCTAATCTGTTATTCTTTCCCTCCCCCAATTTTTTTTTATTCTTTCCCTACCTGCACAATAGTGTCTGCAGTGAGATTGATGAGAATAGAGTTTGGGGGTGCTTTTGCTGACCTTCTGAATGAGAAAGGAAAGGGTTCTGCGAAAAATGAGATGGCATACATTGAAAGGACCCTTGGATTTCGCACTCGGGACTTGGATGATAGAGATCTCAGATTGGTATTACTCTCTCTCCCTCTCTCTCTCTCTCTCTCTAAAGAACCACCATTTTGGACCTCCAAAAGTTGGTAATAGTTTCAACTTTCAAATTCCTTTTCAAAGGCAGTACATGCATGTTTGGGTAAGCTTCTCACGCAGCTTCTAAGAAGCCAGCTACTAGAGCTTGTGCAGATTTAAAAATGTGTGGCCAACCAAAATTAGCATTTGAGATTTACCGCATAAACCTGAGAAGCCTGAGAAGGTGGCTTCTGGAAGTTCAAAAGCAGAAGCCCAATAAGATTACCCAAATATGCACTAAGTTGGACAAGGAAACTTACCCAAGGTTAGTGGTCTGAATATTTCTCTTGTCAAAATTTATTTATGGTTTCTTTCTTAGGGTTTCTTCCATGCTTAGGGAGGTTGAAGGTTGGTATTCATGAAAGGAATTCCTATTCTTCTTTTATAGCTCTGAATTCTTACTACTCTCTATTTTAGGTGACAGAGATTGTAGGAGGTACTATTCGTTGGAAACGGTATCTGGATCATCTGATAACGTCATTATGCCACGACGAGAGAGCATTTAGAGGCATGGAGCCTCTTCTCCTGCAGGTCAACTTGCTCTATTCAGTATTCACTAAAGTTATTATAAGGTGATAGTATTCACATTTAATGACACTTAAACCACTTGATATATGTAAATCTTTATAAATTGATCATTTAATTTGCTTATTTTTGAGTGTTAATCTTTTACCTTATCATTATGTAGTTGGATAATTTAGTTCCTATTGAATGTAAATGGAAGAACTTGAACTATTTAAAAACATTCTTGTTGGTTTAAATATAGCTTATTAATTATTCAGATGTTGGAACTTTAATTGTGATATAATTCAATTTCTTAAACTAAAATATTTGTCTTTTTGTATTTAGATCCTACGAATTGGTTGCTATGAGATTGACAAGTTAGGTATACCGCCATATGCTGCTGTGGATGAGGTAAAGTTAGTTGTTCTCCTGAGATTACGTGGTTACAATTCTAATAGACCATACCGTGGAATTCTTGTTTTAAAGGCCAAATATGACTTTCTATGGCATATTGGCATGTACGAACTATGGAGTTTATCTGCTTTGGACATTTGTCTTCCTTGTTGAGGCTTTACGGATGATCATTGCATGTTCCCTTGCTGGAGTTTGCTGCTTCACCACTAATCAACCCAATCTGCTTATCATAATAATTCCTCGTCATTTTCTATTGAGAAAACAAAAATGCGAGATCCCTCAGGAAAATGAGAATAGATTGGTTAATAGAATATCCAGACTTGCCCATTTTGACCCCAGAGATCCCTTGAGCAGGGGCTAGTTGAACTATGGCTTGGACTCTGGATGCATGACATGTGTATATCACAAGCCGACCTTTGGTGAGGTCAGACATCTTGAATCCAATATTTGTTGTACTTTCTTGTGCACAGTCAGTTCTTCTGGTCATAATTTATAGCTAGAATCTTCTTTCAGCTGTTTTGCTTTGGTTGTGCCTTCGACTTCCATCTATTTATGATTTTTGTTTGGCACATTTCAGTGTGTTAGGATTGCAAAGGTTGCTCTCAGGCCTGGTGCAGGTAATATGGTGAACGGGATTTTGCGGAAGTTGGCCTTGCTCAAGGTTTTTCATTTTCTGCAAGACATGCTTTGCTTAATCAAGTGGTTACTTGTAACTGGGTTTCAATGGCTTAGCCTTTCAATATCTTTTGTATGCAGGACAAGAATTTTCTTCCTCTGCCCAAAGTGGAAGGTGATGATCGTTCACGAGCACGTGCGCTTGCCACTCTTTATTCCCATCCAGTTGTAAGTCTGCAATTACAATTTCCTACCCAAAATCTGGTGCTTAACTATTTTTGTTTACAGTAGGAGGAAGTCATAAGATACTTAGGCATCAAAATCTTCTCGTTGGGGGCAAAGTAATCGAGTATGCTGTGCCTGCCTGGGTGGTTCTTGTAAAAGTTGTCATCTTATTATCAAAGGGCTTTTGGGAATAAGAGTCCATGTGAGAGACCATTATTATTAATTCGTAGTAACCCTATTTCCCCAATAATTGCACACTGCATGTGCTGTTATGGACCATCCAGCCAATAGGAACATGGTACATGTGGTAATGGTACAAGAATGTCCTGAGAAATGGAATACCAAAACCTAGGGGTGTCGAATTCCAGACCCTGGACCAACCGAAAATGAATGTTCAGCCTGAACCAAACAGAATGCTTACTGGTTCGGCTTCGGTTTGGTTTTAGGAACTGGTAGAAATGCCCCAAAACAAACAAACCTGCTAAAAAAAACCGGAAAAGATTTTTTTTCTTCCATATATATATATATATAAGGAAAATGAAACCAAACCGGGCTGAAACCAGTATCGGACCCATACGAACACATTAAGGAAAACTGAAACAAAATGGAACCAGGCCGAAACCAAAATCTACCTACTGATCGGCTTCAGCTTGGCCCAGTACCAGACCGATCTGGCTGAGTGACACCCTTAGCAGAACCTAATCCAGATTTAAACCACGTCAAGATTAGTCAATCTGAAGCTGGTCAAAAGTCAAATGGCTCCACGTTCATTACTTGCGTTCTTGTAGTCTGGTTAGGTCTGAGGTGGCTAACTCAAACATGGCTTGGATATAAAGTAGGTTGGAGATCTAGTTGAAATGATGTAGACTGCTGAAATATCAACATCATTGTCATGATGGAAGTGCATCTTTTTTCTTCCTGCCTCTCTCCCTTCTTTTTGACAAGTAAAGACGTTTTAGTAGAGCAGGTGAAAATCCTTCAAAATGAAGAGGGCCATTGATGTAAACCAATAGCCTGTAGGACAGATTAATGGACTACAATACCTCACAGGTCAGAATCACAGTGAGCCATTACACAGTCTCTTTGGACAGATTAGAAAAGATTGATAACTTCAAATCAAACCATTAGATGGGCCTGGTTTTACAGTCAAAGGAAGGTTCTGTTGGGCTGAATATGTGCTCAAAATTTCACTCTCATCCAATGGTGGAATAGGAAGAAACAAACAGATTAAGAAAATAGAAGGTAAAACAGATCAAGAATAGAAAGTAACAAGAGACTAATGCAACTCTCAATCCAATAGTCTGATGAAGTCCAGACTTGGATTGAAGGGAGCCAACAAGGATAGGGACAGCATATCAAAAACTCAGTACAAATTGATGGTTAGATATCCAAAATTAATGACTGAAGTTCAGGTTATGCCAACCTATCGCAGACACTCAACCAGAGCAGGAGAATATCAGAACAGACTAATATTATGAACAACGGTAATATTCAGTTGAATAAACAATAAAACAGCACTGTATGACATGGATATAAAACCCACGACAGTAAGGATGCTTGCTGGACTTCACTGAACCAGAATAACAGTCACAGAGCAAAAAAAGAAAAGAAAAGATAGGAAGACGAAGAAGGGATAGGGAAGGGCCTCTCACCCATGGTCTCACATCATAACTATCTTTCACAGTAACTGAATCCCTCAACATTCAATGGTGAAGCCAAGTTTTCAACATCCAAAATTGGTGGGGGAGAATTCCCCTTTCTTGTATTTATAATAATGTAAACTCAAATTACAAAATTTGTAACCCCGAGGCTATGCTTGGATGCCAAGAAAAGAAAAAAATTAAAAAATGTTGAATTTGAGAGAGATTGACACATAAATCAATATTTGCATCATCATAATTTTTGTCTCATTATGTTTTTTCTTTTCTTTTCTTGGCATCCAAACATAGCCATAGTGTGCATGGACTACTTGAAGGCTAAGAAACTAACTCCAACATTACAAGGAAATAGGTACTCCTAATATTCTATTACAATGAAATAAAATCTACTTTCTAAAACTGAAAATAGAAACTAGATAATGACATCAATAAGATGTTCCAATGAATACCTCCAATTGGGGCCAACAAATATCTTTTAAACTTGATCTTCTCGCAAGGCAGAAACTCCTGAATTATTTCCCATGCAGTGACCAATGATGGGCCCCCCCAAATCTAATAAATATTCTACAAAATCTTCTCCATGCAAGCAGTTCCTGCCTTCCTGAGGCCTATCATAACTGTCAAAATCATCATCTAATACGGTTGCTCGATGGTCACTTTGGGGGCAGAATAAGGCTGGAACAGTGAGCTTAAACATGACTAATTGATGCAGATAAGTCACCTAGAGGGCTTATTTTAGTGGAAATAAACCTTGGGTTGGGTTATGTATGCATTGGGCCTTTGATTCAATGTGTTTTCTTTGTAATGGGCCACTTTAGTGGGCCTAAAATGTGGGTATAAGGTAGGCATACGGGATTAGGCTTAGTAGTAGCTTAATTTCATTCCTAGTTCAAGTAGGAATAGTTAGTTATTAGTTGTTTTTTATTTCAGCAACATTGTAATACTCCTATTCATACTGGGAGTTGGTTTTCAATTTCATAGCTTGATTAGGAGTTTATTTTCAGTCTATTAATACAATGTAGCGCTCACAAGGCCAGAGATGATTGAATGAATTGAAGTTATTGAGTACTGTTTAGCCTTAAGAATCAGTGAGAGACGGATTGGGTGTGATGCAGGCTAGCTTTGCATCTTCTATTGTTGGAAGTTCCTATCAGCCATCTCAGCAATACCCTACATTAATTGAAAGGTTCCTATTATGGAAAGTACGGGATCTGCTATGGAGATATACTTTCCTAATTGGAATGGGATTTTAATGGAAACCTTGGTTCACATATTTTCCTAATTAAAGCGGTTCTTATTATTGAAACATTGAATCTTCTATAGAATTACTTTCTATTGGATGATGATCTATAAATGGAAGGTTTGAATTTGAAATTTCCAACAGTGTGTCAAACTTGCTGATCGGGGAATTTCTATTTAAAAGAAGGTTGGCATTCCATATCCATCATTAGAGATCTATATTCATGCTCCAATCCTGTCGTTAGAAGATTTAAATTTTGAAAGGTTTGTAATTGGAAGGCATGAAGGATGATCAAAGCCAATATTGAAGAATATCTTCAATACTGTATTTTCAGCAAGTGTTTGACTAACATATGGACAGCACATTCTCAATCTTGTCTTATTTTTGGAATACTACCATTTCACCCCACTTGGGATGAATTTATGAAGGCAGCCATCGTTGAGATGATTTGGAGGTGAGAGAAGAGCATGAGAGCACGATTGAGGTTGAAGGCCTTTAAGCTCACGGACTCTTCAACAGTCTCCTTTCCTCTTTAGTTTTTTATTTATTTTTGGTATTATTTTGTGCCAAGGAACCCAATATATTAAGGGGTTACCTTGGGCTAGCTAGTTTACCTTAGATTAATTAATTTTCTTTTATTGTGTTCAATCTCAACCATAGGATTAGATGAGGCTTGAGATTTAGGGTTTTCTGTTTCTATTTAAATGTAGTTTGTTTGGACAGTGAGAGTAGTGAAAGTTGAATATTGAATTGAGACTTTTAGTCTTTGGAACTCAAGAAGAGTTACCCCCTGCAACTGTGAGTACTTGTCCGATTGATCAACTCCATGACTAATTAAAGCGATGTCGATTCTCCTGATCAGCAACTTCCATTAGGCTGCACCATTTTGGTATTAGAGCTCTTGGAGGAGAACGAGAGACGGAAATGGCACCAAGGCGACAAGGAGGTCATACCGTTCATGTTGAGGATATCAATGCAAGAGACGAACTTTTGCGCGTTTAGCAAGAACTTCAAGAAGAACTTGCTGAACTTCGCCTCGAGAATGAACGTTTGAGGAAAGCTTTGCAACGTCCGATTTCGAATGAGGAGACGTCCGCTGCTTACTCTTCGTCTTTAAAGAGTCGAAAATCTATTCGAATGAGGAGTACTCATCGACACAGCTATCCCGATTGGACTCCACCAATATGAGATATGAGCTTCAAAGACAATGAACCAAAAATTACTAGTTTGGCTTCACAAGTTGACAACAATGGCGATCAATTCGTCACCCAGGTTGATTTGAGTAAACCCCCAATATTCGACGAGTACCAAAATGAGTACGACGAAGAACATGGAGTTTTCGAAAGTCTTGAATCAGATTTCGTTTCGAAAGCACAACAGTATTTGTACCCACATCAAAATGATCTCACAACCCATGGGACCCTCTCGTTCAAGTGGTTCGACATTATCAGTAAGTATGATGATCCGTATTTGGCATTTATCAATTTCACGTCTCTATCTCAATTTGTTCAAAATATGAGTGTCACCAACAATCCATATTTGAACACATCATTCATTCGAGCCGTGAGTACCTCATTTGATATCTTTGTCGAATCTGAAATTGATATGAAACTATTGTTTTATTCAATTGGAGACAACAACAATAAATTTGCTTGGTTCCCATTCAACCCCGGTGGCCGACGACCACCATTGATAGGCCAAGAGTTCGAGGACGAACTCTTTTTCAACCTGAAGGGAATGACAGCTTTGCATATTCTATTGTTGGAAGTTCCTATCAGCCATCTTAGCAATACCCTACATTAATTGGAAGGTTCCTATTATGGAAAGTACGGGATCTGCTATGGAGATACACTTTCCTAATTGGAACGGGATTTTAATGGAAACCTTGGTTCACATAGTTTCCTAATTAAAGCGGTTCTTAATATTGAAGCATTGAATCTTCTATAGAATTATTTCCTATTGGATGACGATCTATACATGGAAGATTTGAATCTGAAATTATTTCCAATTTCTAGTTAAAAGAAGATTGGCATTCCATATCCATCATTAGAGATCTATATTCATACTCCAATCTTGTTGTTAGAAGATTTAAATTTTGAAAGGTTTGTAATTGGAAGGCATGAAGGATGATCAAAGCCAATATTGAAGAATATCTTCAATACTCTATTTTCAGCAAGTGTTTGACTAACATATGGGCAGCACATTCTCAATCTTGTCTTATTTTTGGAATACTACCATTTCACCCCACTTGGGATGAATTTATGAAGGCAGCCATCATTGAGATGATTTGGAGGTGAGAGAAGAGCATGAGAGCACGATTGAGGTTGAAGGCCATTAAGCTCACAGACTCTTCAACAGTCTCCTTTCCTCTTTAGTTTGTTATTTATTTTTGGTATTATTTTGTGCCAAGGAACCCAATATGTTTAGGGGTTACCTTGGGTTAGCTAGTTTACCTTAGATTAGTTAATTTTCTTTTATTGTGTTCAATCTCAACCATAGGATTAGATGAGGCTTGAGATTTAGGGTTTTCTGTTTCTATTTAAATGTAGTTTGTTTGGACAGTGAGAGTAGTGAAAGTTGAATATTGAATTGAGACTTTTAGTCTTTGGAACTCAAGAAGAGTTACCCCCTGCAACTGTGAGTACTTGTCCGATTGATCAATTCCATGACTAATTAAAGCGTTCTCGATCTCCCGATCAGCAACTTCCATTAGGCTGCACCAGGGTGGGATACCCTAGACCTGAGATAGGTTTTCTTCTTCTTCTTTCTCTGTTCTTCCACCAACTACCTGCTGTTTTGGGTTGCTGTTCGACATCAAGTTCTTATCGGGAAGATCTCTTACCTGATTTCAGCATGGAACATTGTCCTTCAATACCCAAACAATCCCTAGTAACAGGCCTACCCTAGAGCCTAACTCAACCCAACTTTGGTGCTGTTTTGATTTGAGGTTTGTGAGTTACCTAAAGTTCACTCTTTTCCTAGTTTTCTCTGTTTTAGAATTTGGGTTTTCAAAATTACATTTAATCTAGTCTTTGTTTTGCATTGGAACCTTGGGGCTTTTGTTTAAATCATTGAACTTGTGGTCTGTCCCGAATTTCAGACAAATCCGTTGGCTTGATTGAATTTAATTTGAGTTTTTCTGTTCCTGAGATCTCCGCCCGTGAGATCACTGTTTCCTAAATTACTCCCAAACCGCTCATCGGATCATTCCCCTCTTTTGAGGGGTCCTTATTCTTCCTATTCACTATTGTTTCTTAGAGTTTGGTGTTATTCTGAGACGTTTGAGTTTTCAGTCAATTTTTGGGTTCTGAGTGGGGTTTTGACTTAGGATCCTTTCAGGGAGGGTTTTAGACTTGTTTCAACCTACCCCTCACCACCAATACATGGGCCTGAACAGTACCATGATCACTGTTCTTGTAAACAGTACCACATGAACTGTAACACGTGAACAGCAACACATGAACAATTTTTCTCCCTTGAACTGCATCAGCCGTACACAAGGAAAACACATATAACTATACACAAGACACCAAACAAAAGGGAAAAAATTTAAAGTTACCCTAAAAAGGCCTATGGAAATTGAATCAAGTACCCAGTTGTCGGACTTGAGTAGTTGAGTAAGCTGTATGCTTCGAGGTCTCAAGCAAAAGGCATGCAAATATACCTGTTGCAGCAGGTGCTTTTAGCCAGGTCTGTGCAGCCTGGCTAGAGATGGAGCAAGTTCACCATTATTTTGCTTTCAAAAGAAAAAAAATTCCCTTTCCCTTTAAATGGCAAGACTGTATAACTAACTACAGTGAGCGAGCCTTAGCGCAACGGTTAAGTTGCACTATTGCAACCATCTGGTTGCAGGTTTGAAACATGGAAACAGCCTCTCTGCGAAGTCGGGGTAAGGTTGGGTACATTTGCCCCTCCCAGGCCCTGCAGTAGTGGGACTCTCGTGCACTGGGACTCTCTCTTTCACTGTATAACTAACAACATGCAAATCCTTTCTGAAGAAATTATAATGGTGAGAGTGAAAATTGCTTGCACAAATATCAAAAGAGGGAAGGGGGTGGTTAAATGGAATTGAAATTCCTTTCCATGAAGTTTTCTTCTGATGTACTGAGTGTCCAATCCATGTATGTGTGAGCCGACAAGGTGTAATGCTTTTGGGTGCTCCCATGTGATCCAAGGTGCTGTAATCAACTCCTGCAGAACAAAACCAGGAAGAAAGTAGGGAACATTTATTCTGGACGGTTGCTTAGGTAAAAATTATTAGATTAGCATATCTTTCATGTTATATGCAAACAATGCCAGTTGATTGGATGCTCCAGATGAACTATTACATGGTCGATGTAACTGGGCTGTTTCTTGTTGTGCTGTCTTATCCATTTTGTTTGAAAGTGCAACTTTAGTAATGAATGATGCCTTATATTCTAATGAGGTTAATATTCTTTAATTGAAAAAGAATCAGTTTTGCTTGTTAGTAACTCATGTGAATAAGGTAAATTCCTTGAATCTGTGATACAATTTCTTATGCTTATGATTCTATTTATATAGTGGATGGTAAGGCGATGGACAAAGTCTATTGGGGAAGAAGAAGCAGTGCAGCTGATGACGTGGAATAACAGTGAACCCAGTTTCAGTCTCAGGTTTTGAATCACAATGTTTCCTTTAGTCAATGCTACTAAACCATGTTTTACAATATGGCTGATTTGCTGCCACCTTTTCTGATTCTAATGTCAGGGCAAACAGGAAGAAAGGTTATACAAGAGCTGACCTTGTGAAGCAGCTTAACATGTTGAAGGTGCCGAGTGTTTGCTTGCTATATGAATCTGCTGAGGGTACAAAATCACATGCACACACTCACAAAATGGCTAAATTTAGCAGAAATGACATGTTGCCTGTTGTACTGAAGAAGCTTAAATTTGAGAATCAGTTTCCTAGATTACTCATTTAGTGACTGGGTTTGGATCTGTTGTATCAGCTGAGTTGACTTGGGATCAGCCGTATTGGCCTGGACAGATCACAGTTGACTCGTTAATCCCTCCTCAAAATTCAGTTGAAACAGATCTGATGTTCTTTGGAGTGCTCCTGCTGATTTTTATGTTGATTGACTCGGGATCATATTGGGATCTGCCGTTGCTGATCCAATACCCGAACCTCAGCCAAATCCTTGACCTAGACCCCCCCCTACATGTATATATCCTTGAAATCTGAGTTAGAGTGGCACTTTGATTAGAAGAATTCTGCAATGAAAGCCTATAGGAATGCTGCCATGTTTCCGTAGGAATAAATTTAAAATTGTAAAACATTTAAGTTTTGGTCCTAATATTTGGTATGCCCAGTGAATATTAATTCTTCACAGCCTGGTGCATGTCTATGTGATAGCAGAAGCCACACCCTTCTCACTGGTAAAATTCCAGCCTTAACTTAGTGAGGCAGTGGCTCAAAATGTTGTTCATTTTTGTACAAAATTACAAGAATGCCACAAAGAGGGGAATTACAGAATTTTGCAGTTACGTCATTTTTTGAAACTTTAGGTTCAACTTTGAATCCCTTCATCTCCTCTTTCTGGGCCAAAACTTACCAGTGGGATTGGTGTGAGGTGCTCTATCACAACGATCCACCCATGTACCGCCATGTGGCAGATCATGAACCATTAACTTTCACTTTGACACACTGATGTTAGATTTTCCTTTCCGAAGAAAGTAATTTGTCTGTCCGTGTATATATAGGATGCCTCTTCAAGGCCTAACTGATAAGAATAGCGTGTGTTTGAAATTTTTACACATTCCCTTATTGGACGTACAGATTTTGGAGGTTTTATTTCAAACAATGATGTTCGCTGCTGGTAGAATGTTATTTTTCTGTTTTGCCCATTTATGTTGTCTTCAGTTCTTAGCGGATGCATGAGTAAAAAAGACAAAATCACCACTTTCAGGTGCCCTTTTGGCCTTTTCAAATATTGATGTGGTGAATGCAATTAGGTTTTGTCTAGTCCTTCACAATAGTTTGTGCACATGAGGGAGATAACACCCCTATGATATCATAATTACAAAGAATTCTGTGGTGAATGCAACTGGGTTTTGTTGTCTTTTTTACTAGAGGCTGCCCCTTCCATTGAAATTCAGTATTAAGGTTTGGACCAATTAACGGCCTAATAAGTTATATATGTTCTTTTTTCCCCTTAAGTTTAATTATATATTTTTTAATTTCAGGTTCCGTATGAGACTTCTTTGCATCTGGATGATTTTGTCCGTCTTAAAACTGGCATGCAGGTAAGTGATGCACTCAAGGCACCAAATCAGTTTCATTCCTTGACATATGTCAGTGGTGTGGGAGTAAACATCATATTTTTCTTTTTGGTCATCTCTGTTATCTTTGTACCCAGTTGTAGTCAGAACTGTTATTGTTGTCGAAGGTTGAGTGTGTGGAAAAATTGAGTGGTGCATTATTGCAGCCTTGGGGTTGTATATTTAACATTTCAACTCACCAATAAGAAAAAATACTAATTATAACACGGTTGTAGTCTTAGCATAAAATGAACTAATTTCCTTTGTCACTAAAAAAATGGATAAATAAAATAATAATTTGTGTCCTATGAACCTTAATGACTTGTATCAGAAATCAGGATGACATTAGGTGGCTCCTGTTTCTAGGGCATACTTGTGCATTCAAATGCTGTGGGAATTCAAAAAGAGATGATTTCATTCAGTTGGAAACCAACCACAATCTTCTTGCTACTCTAATCTTTCTACTTGGTTGTGAATAGACATTGTGAAATGTAATTCAAAGTGGATTGTATAGGCTATGTCTTTTGGCTGATTGATTTTGAACCATCTTCAAAGTATTCAATGGGCCCATAAATGTTCCATATTTCCTCAGGGTGTCATACAAGCTGGATTACTGAAAGAAGGTCTATGTTCAGTTCAGGATGAGAGTGCAGGTCAGTTCTTTTTCCCTAACTTTGGCCAGGGCATGGTCTTTAGTGTAAAGACATGTAGGTGTTGACTCCAACTAGGCTTATCAAATAGGTAGCATGTTCAATATTTGTTTCTTTTTGGGACACTGATGTCGTATTTATGGGAAATGTTCTTCTATATGATTGGGTACTTGAAGTTGCATTAATTAATATGAAATCATGGTGGACATGATCAATATAAGGCTGTGGTAATTACTGAATCACCTACCCATATTTGTAGTAATATGTATTGCATGAGATGGATTCCATTGGATATCCAACCAATATCCCTTCTTCAGAACTCTTTTCCTTGCAAAATAGAACATCTATGAAAATATCCTGCTGAATCTAAGAATTCAGTTTTCTCAGGTTATTCAAGTGAGAAATATGCCCAAGATTAGGTAGCCTGTTCAATATTTGTTTCTATTTGGGACACTGATGTCGTATTTATGGGAAATGTTCTTCTATATGATTGGGTACTTGAAGTTGCATTAGTTAATATGAATTCATGGAGGACATGATCAATATAAGGCTGTGGTATTTACTGAATCAGCTACCCATATTTGTAGTAATATGTATTGCATGTGATGGAATCCATTGGATATCCGACCAATATCCCTTCTTCAGAACTCTTTTCCTTGCAAAATGGAACATCAATGAAAATATCCTGCTGAATCTAAGAATTCAGTTTTCTCAGGTTATTCAAGTGAGACATGCCCAAGATAATCGAAGCAAGAATCTCAAATTCAAAGTTTCAATCCCAAGCTTTTCTTTTTCTCATATCTTTTTTAGTCAATATATAATATACACCAAGAGGTTAAGAAATAAGAATCTGATTGTAGTGTTCCGCTTTCTGTTCACACATATAATAACCTTCAATATTTACCGGTTACTTTGGTGGCATTAGTGGCAATAGGAAAATACATTTCTTCTCATGAACCAATACTGGGGTAAATTTCTTCTCTGACTCCTTTGTATGGTAGTTATAATCTATGAACAGTTACGTGATGCATGTCATACAGACTGGATTCTATTATATTCTATGTTTTGATTTAATTCAACAGGTACAAGGTAGAGACGGATTAGTGTCTTAATACTTTCTTATAATCATTTGATATAACATGTGGCACCTTCTGTAGGCATATGTTTTAAATCAATCTTTGTTTATTTGGCTATAGGTCTCGTTGTATCTGTTGTGGATCCACAACCTGGAGACACCATTATTGACTGTTGTGCAGCACCGGGAGGCAAGACTCTTTTCATGGCATTATGTTTGGGTGGCCAAGGTGATCATTGGACAGTGAATATCTATGTTTCCTTCAAAATGCTTTGTTTTGCTGTCTAAAAGTATGGGATTCATATAAGAGTATTACATCATTCCTTAAATGTGCTGTTACTTTATAAGCAAAAGGAGGGAAAAAAATGATATTGTTCCATAATAACATAAGTACCCCTACCAAAATAAACTATTGGGTGAAACAATGTTATTGTGGTTACATTGTAGTGGTGGCCTGCAGTTACGTGTGATTAAAACGTTTGTTTTGGTTGGACTACTGAAAAGTAATAACCCATCTATACTACAGTGAAGAAGGGGCCTTGACTTTCTTTTTGAAAGTAGCCAAAATATATCTTTATTATTCAGTGTGATTTACTTTTATGGACACTGGACCCCTATGTTAGAAGAGTTTGTTTGTTTTCACTCTACTGGATGATTTAAGTTCTTATCTGTTTCCTTTCTTCTCAATCTGTAAAATGATGGTGGTTTGCAGCAGCATGGCAGGTTCCACCTAAGAAAAATGTAACTATGCTTGTATTCAACCTGATAATGAACCCAACCATCTGATTTATTGCATCCTTGCCAGTGTTTTAGAGGAATATATGCTCAGCACAGAAATCCCTATGGATTCGATTGCATATTCTGGTTGAATTTTGGAATTATGTTTTTTCTTGATGCAATGTGTCAGATTGAGATGTTCGTGCATGTGTTACATATGTCCTACTTTTGTTGCAAAGAAGATGTCTACTACTCATCTATTTCCTTCAAATTTTCCCTTCAGTTCCTGCTGAAAGATGACCTGACAAAGTGACTAATCCACATCTTAAGTGTCTTTCGTTTTACCAGTGGTTTTGGATTTTGATCTCTTGCAATCTTCATGATAGCATTGGTTATGTTCTTGAGTGATGCAATTTGCGGTTTGGAATAATTCCAGAGATGCTTTACCGAATTGCAGGTATGGTATATGCAATTGATATAAACAAAGGTCGGTTAAGAATTCTAAAAGAGACTGCCAAGTTGCATGAAGTTGATGGTGTCGTCACCACTTTCCATTCTGATCTTCGTATCTTTGCTGTAAGTTACCACTGCATGCCAAAAGAAAAGGATAGAATAAAATGGGACATTTGGTGTTTCTTACTTGCAGTTCTTTTTCTTCATAGGAAGAGAAACCATTGAAGGTTGACAAAGTGTTGTTGGATGCTCCCTGTTCGGGCCTGGGTGTTCTTTCCAAGGTATTTCTTCCATAGGGCCACTTTATAGACTGGTTGTGCCTCCACAGATATAACAATATAAACACAGATGCTTGCAGCTTTAAAGCCAGGTTAGAAGTTCTGTCTAAATATTTCTTTCATCATTGCCAATGTTCAAGAGAGCGGACTTGCGGTGGAATAGGAAATTCGAGGATATGGAGCAACTGAAGAATTTACAGGATGATCTACTCAATGCTGCTTCAATGTGAGAATCCAAAATACTCTTTTCCCTCCCTCCGGGGATGTGTCCAATCCTGATACTTTGCCTCAATAACTGAATTCTCATGCCGCCTTGTGTTATGAGAACCTCAACCTGTATATTATATTTGATAGTTATTTTTGGTATTGCATACAAAGATTCTACATAGCTTTTTTGTCCTAAATCTTAATTGACTATGTATATTGGCAGGGAAGGCATGTGAAGGATTGTCTTTGATTATTTTTATTGAAGTCTGTTCCTGTACTATACAAGTGCTTGACTTTGTTATTTACTGCAATGGCATCCATAGGTTGGTAAAGCCTGGTGGAGTATTGGTTTACAGTACTTGTTCCATAGATCCTGAAGAAAATGAGGAGCGAGTGACTGCATTTCTTCTTAGGCATCCGGTAAAAGCTCCTTACTGGAGATCTGTAAACTGTTTATGTGCTTTATTCCTCGCTGTTTTGTGTCCCTAGAAGAGCGAAGATGATTCCAAGGGGAAATTTGAACTGATTGTTGTCTCTGTTGTATGTAAGACAGCAAGGACAAATATTATATGTAGAAACTCAGAAATTGACGAACCACGTTATTTATCTGGACAATTCATTTTCTATACTTTTTAGACTGATAAAGCCCAGAATATTGCAATATGTGATGACCAAAGCAGCAGAAATCTGTTCATCATGTTTCTGAATTACCAACAGAATGCAGTTGCTTGAGTGGTCAGGATTATATGATCATGGCTAATGGCTTACGATAAATATTTTGGGCTAAAAAGTCCTAACCGATGGCAAATGGAGCAGTGTTTTAGTTTTGGTGAGGCACCACTTAATGATTTCTCTTCTTTATTCTTTTGCAGGAATTTCACATAGATCCTGTTGATGGATATGTTCCACTCGAGTTTGTAACAGATAAAGGCTTCTATTTCTCGAACCCTGTGAAACATTCTCTTGATGGATCCTTTGCAGCTCGTCTGTTACGGTCCTTGTAGAATAGCATGTAAGATTTAAATTCTACTATTATAAAGACTGAATTTTGGTTGGGTTTTGCTTTTCATATTTTCGACGACATGAGGTTGATGTTCTTTTAAAGCCACATAAACACTTGTCTTTCAGAATGAGTGCCTAACAGAAGGCTCTTGCAGGTGATGCACAACATGCCCGAAGCAAAGTGAGTGGGTCATCATGAAGATATACTTGGGACTACTGTTTGAGAAATGCTTCATGTGATTAGAAACGGAAAGATTGGTATTCCACATGAACAGAATTGATCTGAAGACAAGACAGAGAAGGTGAAAGCAGGCAGATGGAGGCCTGCTGCCGTATGACAAGCTCCATCTGCAAAAGTAATATCTGACAGCTTGACGAGCATTGTATTGCCATCAATTCCTAAATTTGCTGGCTTGCTGCGAGTGAATTGAAATCCTTCTTTGGCCAGTTGCTAGAATGCCAGGTATTGGAAATAGTGAGGCATGATTTTTCTAGCCGTTCAAACTTTATTTTATTGCTTATCATATTTTTTCCCCTTCTTGAGGACAGTTAATGAGTCACTTTATCGACTTATCTTCCATGTTCTGCCCATTGATTAAGCGGTCTAAGTGGTGAAATTGTAAGTCGGTAAGTCAATGTCTCATGAACAATTTTGGAAGCCATTGTGGTACATAGCTATAAATGCCAAATCGTAGTTCAACTAGTGCTTAATTTAAGTGATCATGTTGTCCATGTCATCATCTAGTTATAATTAATTGTTTTTGTCATGTGTCAATGCTATTCTTTGAAAGTTATTTGAAAATGTTAAATGTCTGAAGAACAGGATCAATTGAAGCCAAGACTTTTATGTGAGGGAAAAATTCTTCATGGTGGTCTATGCAAAGTATTTGAGAATAAAGAAATAATAAATATTGTAGTGAGTAAAGGCCATGTTTTCATGCATGGCCATATAGGAAGGGCTTATTCTATGGCTTAATCTCTGTCACATAAATGCACGTTAGATGGGTTCAGATTTTGTGGAGAGATCTGGCCCTTCCACACTTCCGAACTGATGCCCACAGTGGCCCACTCCAGATAAGGTAGCTCTTTCTAAGAACTCCACTTTGCTCTAGGGTCTTTGCCTGGAACTAAGTTGTCCCTTCCGTGCAAGGGTTGGGATCGAGGATCGGTTGCTCTGATACCATTTATACAATCTTAAGAGAATTAACTCTATTATCTAGCTTATAAGGTGAGGGAATTCAAGATCATATCAGCCCATGTCAATTCTCTTTCGTTAACAATTGTGGGATCAGCCCCAGCCCCCATATGACTGATATGAGATTGTAACAATTTCCCGCTTACGGTTGTTCAGCCCAAATGAAGTTTAGATATTCTGTCAAGAAAATGATATATGAAAAGTGGTTTTCAAATACAAAAGGGGGGAGGGGTTGATATATGATGCATTTGGCTTTTCTGTATCCAATGGTCTGTATTGCGACATTACTTTTCCATTTGGCACAATTCTGTGGACCATACAAGAATAACTTCCTGTGTGGTTAATTTGAAAACCTTTGGCCTACTTTAATTGTGAATTCAACTTAACAGTTTTGGTAAGTATTTCTTGAATGACCCATTTAGGGAAACTAAGTGGGCCTAAGGTTCCTTCCTTGGTAATGTTGCAAACTAAAACATTGGAAATGCTTAAAGTGAATGAAACTATTAATGGTTGAAAACAAATGAAAGACAAAACAATTCAAGGGAAAATGCATATACATTAGAGAGTATATGATTTTACTATAAAGCATGACACATGATCAATCTAGACCATGCTCTAGCTAATCCAATAGTAAGAATCACAATTTTAAAACCTAAACCTGAATTAAAACTGAAAAGAGGCTCAATTTTGGTTCGATCCAGTTTTAATCGATCAAATTGTGGTTTTACGAAATAATTAAAGATGATTGAAATTTAAAGAAACAGTATGGAGACTACTCCAGCTCTTTATATCACCCTCCTAAACAGTATACATTACAGTGGATTAGTGGAATGTTATGTATATTTTTATTTGGAGAAAGATTTTCTGCTCTGCCAAGACATGATCGGGAGCAAGCAATGGTCAAATACTCCTCCCTATTGGATGAATTGTCCGAAATAACCTTCCCCAACCCAGTCATTTTTGTTTTTGATAGATAAAGATAGTTTCATTGAACAAGAAGATTTTAAGTTCGGCAATAGATATATGGGTCAAAATCATCTTTTACAATTTTACAAAGCTCATCTGGAAAATGAGAAAGGTAAATGGTAGTTTCCACATCTCCTGAAGGTATAGAGGCAATGTAATTCACTGGTTGATTAAGCTCTCACCAACTTTGATCATACTCCCTCCAAGAGAGTTATCTCCCTCCAAGACGGCCTAAATCAGACTTTTCAAATGTTGCACAGTCCCAGGTATGCATTCATTCTCTTCAATATATGTATGAGCAGCTTCGAATCCGAGTGAATGGAGATCTTCTGAATATTAGTATCAAGAATGAGGGATGCCTAGTATATTGTGAAATCTCAGCTTGTGCAGCGGATTTGGACTACTAAATTATGATATCTATACCTAAGTTGCAGCATTTGTTAAATCTTATATCCTTTCATTACTCGATCTTCTTGTGTTTTGGTTTTTTTTTTGAAGATTGAAATTCTTGAATTCTCATCAAGCATATGCAGTCTTTTTATATCACTTGTACATGTGCTATATGGCTTAACTGTTCATTTGCGGCCTCTTCATTGTCAATGGTAAAAGAGTCTTGAGACAACAAAAAAATGATCCCGAGGATCCAGCAATGAGCTTCTGTGAACTGAGTGTCCAAAGTACAGCTAAAGAATGATTTCGATTATCAACTGGGAATTGGTGGGGCATGGGCATCCAAGATCCAGATCCATATCCATATTAGTGTTAAAATTACAAATATTTCTGATATATTGATATTGCATTTATCTTGGACACAAATAGATTTGGACCATCTTTCTTTTTTAAAGTTTGAAAGTCATGTTGCATTCTTTAGCAAAAGAGTCAAAAAACAAAAGAAAATCTTGAAAGTTAAACATCAAACCACGAAATAATCCTAAAGTGATATTAGGAAATCTAACAGGTTTGTGCATGAGTGGTGTGAGTGTTGTGTAAGGGGTAAATGAGTCTGGTGATAGCGGGAAATATAACAGGTTTTGTCTCCTTAATATTTTAAAGACTGGGGACCACCAAAAATTATAGAATTAAAAAAAAAAATGTTAACCTCCCAAATCTATGATCCTCATGAGAATTAGATGAAAAGGGCTTTTGTAATATCACAGAATATGTGAGGCAGGTTGGTCACAACTCAATAGAAACATGTCACATGGGATCCTTAGTCATTGGTAACCCTATAAAATAAGAAGAATGAAATATAAAAATTTGAGGGTACTAACCTCACATATTATGGTAATCTCATGGAGTCTCACTACTCCAATCACTGAAGGAAAAATAACTTTTATTTTCCATTACCCTAATGTTATGGCTTTTGTGCTGCCAAAGAATCACATGTGACTTGTTTGCATTAAAATGGTGAAAAACCTACCTCACATATTTTGTTAATTATTTTAATTTGAGTTGTTAGGCTCATGAGGCTTAATTAACATAATCTGTAAGGTCAGCATTTAAGAAAAAAAGAGTTCTACATCACAACATAAAATAGTTAAAGAGTTCTTAGGACACAATGATCAACATCTTTTTTTATAAGAATTGACTAGTCATTCAAGAAATCCATACATGTTCTGAGTGTGGAACATGTTGGCCATGTCTGTCATATATAATTCTGTTGGAGCACAGCCACATGCAGCCCTTCCACCTTGCTTCCTTCCTTCCCCACCAGGGATTCAAAACACAGAATTGGAATATGAATCGGTGTCGGTCTGGATCAGCCCTGAAATCAGTTAGTATTCTTGACATCTAGGGTTATTCTGCACAAAAATCAGCTGAGTTGACCAATCTGATCTCGATTCTTGAAACCATGTTCCTCACCTCACCGTGGGAATATCACACTCTGAACAATGAAAATACTTGTATCAATTCATCATATACAAGCAAATGAAACTTGTATATATTCCTGCTTAGTTCTATTACTATATATAGTAATGAAACTGAGATCTCCAGCTAAACACACACACACACACACACACACACACACACACACACACACTCTAACCCATCATGTGGCAATAATATAATTAGAGGAAGCAAGAAGTACAGATAGAAATTGATAATGTCTTATGAAGCTATCAAAAGTGGAATTCTATTGATCGATATTCACTACCTTTTAGATTCATTCATTCTGTCATTGTGGTGGTGGCCTCCTCAGTCCTCATCTTCTTGTCGCAGTCATGTCCTCACTGTTGTCATGGTCTGATTACTACAATTGATCAGTGGGACTTTCTCTATTTGTAGTGCATATGCTGAGGTGCAGTTGAAGCCTGTAAAGCCTTACACTCTCACTTGGCCCTGTAGCTATGTAAGCCGCAGTAGGGGCCGGGCCTCAGTCCTCACAGATATAGAGATAATAAGAGTAGCTCTCACGTTCACTGTATATGACTATGGCAGCAACGGGTACAGTGTACCACTGTCAGTAGGTCCACCACTTCCATTACTGTTCAAAACCCAAGACCCAGACCCAAAATATCTGACAAATAACAACCATATATGGAGCATGGAGGAGATAATAATTGATGTATGGATTAAAGACTAAAGAATGAGTACTTAATTATTATTATTATTTTTGCTTACAAGGAAACCCTAAAAAAATGAGCTGTGTTTGATATGCATTCTCATAATAGATTCTGAGTCTAGATCAATGCATTTGAAACCCGATTCTTCTCTATTATATCGGTTGAGAATATGTTGTAGACGACCCTGAATCTATTCCGATAATGGATACCAAACACAGCCTTGAAATAAAACTTAGAACGCGTAGATCCTGAAGATGGTGCAGTTGAGAGAGAGGGAGAGAGATTGACCGACGACGATGACAGAAGAAGAGAGAGCACACTCCCAGCAAGAGCCAAGACTTTCTTTAGCCAATGACGGGTTGTGCTCTCTTTCTTCTGTCAACATTTATATTTTTTCTCTCATCTCTTCTTCCATACCTTTGCTATGGATGTATACATGAATGCCCCTGCAATACAAACTGATATATATGATGATGTTATCAAAACAGAAGGATATACATGGGGATATCTAAAACTAAAGATCATCAGGTGACCATGACTGCATGCCAGTCACAAGCTGATCATACATGTCCTTCTGAATCTGCATGCATGCATGTGAAGGGTTGTGTAACATATACATGTATGCATGTATCTGTCTGAGGAAAAATGCTTGCTTGTGGGTTATTGCTCCCAATGAAATCTCCTTCCTTCATGTTGAAGGCTTTTCTTCCCTTTGAGGAAAACATGAACTGTTCACAAATGAGAGAGAGAGAGAGAGAGAGAGAGCAATTCTAAGCTGTAACTGTTGTGAGAAACGCAAGGCCCTTATTTATAAGAATCTCTGGGACTATGGATGACCGGTAAAAGGACTAGAATGACCGGAAAAGTTGGTTGAGGTGGCAAATTCCGAGAGAGAGAGAGAGAGAGAGAGAGAGAGTAAAATGAGCTAATTTGCTTGTCATGATATTTATTAGTTATGTGAAATGGGAAGAATTACTAAACGGAAAACCATTAATTGCGAGAGGGCAGGCGAAAAAACAAATGTAGTTATAACGCTTTCAAGACCCTGATCCTCTATGGCCGGGCAGCCGAGCGGTCATTGTGCGGCCCTCACACGGGCAAGGGGGAAATGACCGCCCTATCCATTGCCTGAGCAACCTGCTTGGGTGGGGTCCACGCCCTATCTGTCTGAGGCCGCACAATGACCACTCAACTGCTCGGCCCGTAGAGATCCAAATTGTTCAATAAGAGAACCTAAAATTAGAGATTACCCTGTATGAGACGGATCCAGATCCTCTAGGGCAAAGCACTCGGGCAGGGGTAAAGTGATCATTACGCGCCACCTTGTGTCTGCACAGCACGGTCGTTGGGGCAGCCCGCGCCGTAGAAGATCCGGATTGGAATGAGACTGGCCCATGCGACTGGCCCGTGCACATGTCTAATAACGGTCATCATCTGTGAACTGACAAGAATACAAACTCGCTCTCACCTTACCCTTTTCACTCTCTTCTTTCACCACCATATACTACTAATCTAATCTATTTGAGTATATATCGATCTAAGAGTGCTCCATTAATAAATATCTGAGTAGTATCGATCTGAACCTGCTTTAATTTCTTCTTTGCTAACTATGGAAGATTAATTGATCGTGGAATCTTTTAGAGTTCTCCACTCCTCTCTCTCTCTCACTCTCTCTTTCACTGTGAGATGGTGATCAGTGACATGTGAAGAACAGAAGAACAAGGTAACATGGGAGACTTGGGGGAGTGGTGTTTAACAATAACTATAGATACAGATGACGACCCCATTAGCTCAACAGTTGTACCAGAAACTGCTGAAACTGCTTCCAAAACCCTTTCTCCTTATTTCTGTTTACCTTTCAATTTTCTTTTCCTTTTGACAAGGATTGCTTGTACTTTCACTATCCATGTGGGTCCCACCAGCGAGACACGTGTCTCTTCACAGTGTAACCACTATATGTGCCAGAATTCAACTTCCCCCTCCCTTTCAGAACCATAGTTTCGGACCGATACCGATAACAGTTGTCGCCGATACCAATATCGAAACAAATCAAGTTGGAATAGACTATTTTGCCCCTCAAAATACTGATACTTTAAATTTTTTTTTTGGGGGTTTTTTTGGATAGTTTTATTCTCTTATATTAATCAGATAACAATCGATACCGATACAATGTCAGCCGAAGCTGATCTGATACCAAAATTGATAATCTTTTTTTTTTTTGGTTTGTAGAAAGCAATCTATTTATTATTCATTGGTAATTTGATACGTGAAAAGCTTGTAATTGCTGGTTTAATTACAAGGCTCTATCGAGCACAAAGTGGAATTTGGCAAACTGTCATTTTCATTGCCGATAATGCCTTCTTTGTTAGGGAGAAAGGCTATTGTATTAATCTCCCTAAAAGTATATTGGAATTTACAATCCAAATAGTAGGTGAATAGATGTATAATGCTTTCAATCACAGATTGGATAGGACGATGCACATTAATTGATCTGGGACTGATCCGATCCTGATTCCTGGTTTTTAAACCATGCATGAGACAAATCCAGATCGTCTACGGCCTGCCTTCCCGTAGCAGCGGCAGGGGTAAGACAGTCATTACACCAAGCCTCATTAGTGCGCTGCTATGGTTGCTACGGGCAGCAGGCCGTAGACGATCCCGATCCTGCATGAGACACATTAATGACAAATTCCCCCGAACTACTGTTCTCTCTCTCTCTCTCTCTCTCTCTACCCCTCTTCTTCTCCATGATCTATGGCCGCATTAAGGTTTTGCAGAACCTCTGTCACCGGAGTGACATGGGTTCCCACCCCCTCTCTACCTCCTCTACTCTGTGGGTTCTGGTCAGCGTCAATTCGGAGGTCTAATAGAGGTCCCCTCCTCTACCCCATTAATGAGAGAAAGAGAGAGGGAGAGAGAGAGATGGGCTTTTGGTTTCTTCAAAACTAGCAAGCAGAATGCTAGCAGCGATCCTTCATAGTCACATGTTGAGTTGATGCATGTGTTCTTAATTAAGATCACTTTTCATTCGGTTGGCACAGAGCATGTTTTTATACCTGCAATGGGGAGGGAATTTGGCTAACCATTTGTTGGTTAGGATTTGGAGTATATTATTAGATTCCATCCTATAAGCTCGATCTATTATGTGGAGCTGCCAAACTCCCAACTAGTATATGAACACACGTACCCAAGGTCCCAAATTAACCGATGCAAGATATTTTTAATACTTTTTTTTTTGGGGTCTATCCTACTTAAGGGTCCACAGGCCAACTACACGTTAAGAGGGAAAGCTAAGACAAACCAACAATCTACAACTAAGAGAGGTGGGGGGAAAGGGGAGGAGAGGTGCCTTTTTTACACAATATGCAATCTAGGAGATATTTCTAATACTAACTTCTCACAAGTAGCCATAATTGACGAACCCGTCGAACGATGCACAAGAGACAGACATGTAGGCAGAATGACTGTACATAGATGCTCAATTAACATTACAGATCTAGTGCTCTGACACCATGTTAAATTCAATCTTAAAGGCTAATTTTTATTACGTAGCTAATTAATAAATATATAAGAAGAACCCGAATCCTGCCTTTTTCTTTTTAAGGGCTGCTTGCCTTGAATAGAAGGAAGTGGGATAATGAGAGTGATTTTGGTAAGCCGATAAATGAGCTGAGGCTCCCATTTCTTGCCAACCCTCCGAAAACAGAACTTATAGATACTGATATGTAACTGGAATAACTAGACTCGGTGGACCAAATCTCTCACCGGAAATGGTTCAGCTACAAACCGATGATATAGAGTTTTGATTTGATTCTTGGATTGCTCAAGATAGAATTAACCACATGTCAAATTTCAAGATCTCATTCAATCAAATACCCCCTGGATCATGCTCTGACAATAAGATCAAGACGACTCATCTGTCAACCTCATACATAGAACACATGATAATACAATAATTGATTAAGTTAGCAAATAGAGTTGAAGGGGGTGAAGTGTAAGCTAATAGAGTTACAAGCATTTACTGTACATGTTGCCGATCAGCTCAATCAATGGTGGCCTGTTTATTGAAGGGGATAAAATCCACCTATCATACACTTACAGATTAACCCTAAGTACCTACTACGGTTGTTAATACACAGGACCGCTGAAACAATTTTACATGAAAGTGGATGGCTAAGAGTAGTTCGTACTATACATAGTACACGAGCCCCCAATGAGAGACATGCTCAGCACTGTTTATTAGTGCCCCTGCATAAGGTAGAATTCCCCTTGTTTAGGCTTCAGCAACAATCTCACACTTCTCATAGTGCCACTGCCTGTATCTTAAAATGGAAGATCAGTTCACTGGCTTTTAAACTAATTTCCCTGCCCGGCGCTTCCACATGCTCTGCATAGGTTATAGCAGTTAAAATCAGATTTTGGATCAAAGCAAAATATATTGTTCAGAAAAGTTTTCCAATAACAGAAAAAGGCTACAAGGCAAGTACAAGGGGTTCACTGTCAGAATTTCCAGAATCTCCAGTGTCTCCAGACTCGGTAGGACCTGATTTCTCATCCTTGTCGGATGCGCTGCCTCCAGAATCTGATTGCTCTTCTCTATTGGATGCCTCATCATCAGTTGGGCCACTCTGTGCTTCTCCTACCCGTTCTTCAGAATCTGATTCCTCTTCTTTGTCACTGTCCTGTATATTGGACGTGTTCTTAGCTGTATCTTGAACCGGCTCCTCCCCTTCGGACTCTGGCTTCTCTTCTTCACCAGATTCCTCTGCACCTGTTGAGCACATCCCCACATCTTCCACCAGTTTCCCTCTAGAATCTGGCTTCCCTTCACTGGATTCCTCTGCAAGGCTCTTCTCTGTTACATCTATCTGTTTCCCTTAAAAAATCAGCATGAAAAAGAACAAAGATGTCAAAATACTGTGATAAACAAAAATGTTTACAAGTAGTACGAACAATAAGTAAAAATATTATCTCACACACCACATTACAATAGGACCTAATCCTTCCCTAATACAGGCTGCCTGTTCCTAAACAATTTTGGGTTTTGTAGGTTGGGTATCTCAATTATATATCTGTAAAAAAGAAACCATTTCAAATCTCAATTTCAAGCAATGACTGGTTCTCATTAATAGGGAAGATCATCAGATGTGAAGGATGTCTCTTTGAATAACTACAAATTGTGCCTGCTGTATACAGGTAGTAAATTATAGATAATTCTCATTAGATGAAAAGAGAGATGACAATCCATTGACTGAATTGGTCCAGACATCTGATGGGATTGCTTTGATTTTCAAATAGATGTTCTCAAAACGGGTAGTCCACTGGTTGATCAGAATGTTGAAGTGTTTCCACAAGTGGTTCCTGTGGAGATTAGCTTTGTCGAAGCGCAACACATAAATGATGATGAGGATGTCATGCTCTAAAGACCAACCTGATAGGCAGCCTCTATGTTATTCATGCATAGCAACTATTTCAACGTGGGGCAGACAATGACCTGATTTGCGTTTAACAGTTGGGCTCCATCCCATTTGTTCTTAAAATGTGCAATAATATAGGTTACAAAGTTACACATATTGAGAATTATCCCTCGGTTGGAAAACTCTTGGGGGGCAAGGGGGGGACTGGGGAGGGACTTTGGATGCCTTCTTATACCAGTTGAACCTTTCCACCTAATAGCTTAAGCTTTTGGGTTGGATAAATTCAACATGGTATAAAAACCATCAGGATCACTACGCTAATAATACATCGATCTATGTATGATATTGTGGTCACCCAAAAGAGAGGCCACACATGCCATGAGAGACTGCCACCCAAATGAGGTGCAACACATGAGGGGAGTGTTGGGAATAATCCCAAATTGAAAAACTCTAGGATCTTGGATGCCTTCATAAACCAGTTGGGCCTTTCCATCTAATAGCTCAAGCTTTTGGTAGATAATCCAGTAACATATATCCCCTTTCAAAAATCTTATTCTACCCTTGAGCCATTTGGTAGCAACGCTCTCTTCATCTGGGTTTCCCCTCCCCTCTTATCCCAATGAATGCATGAGTTTAAACCTATTGAAGCAACCCTCATTCTGTTGCATCTTTCCCCCAACATAGTTTTCATGTCATCTTATCTGCACTGAGACAGACATATGTCCATGAATGTGGAGGTTTCTAAATCTGATTTGATAGATATATCCAGATCTTATTTTCAAATGCTAGACATACAGCAGATAGTAGCATAAATTCTTGATCTATCGAGATGTATTGCCTCAGAACTGAACTTTAATACAAACTTTCCAGATCTTTCTTCTCTCACTTCAACTGTTAATAAGTAGTATTAGGCCATATTTTAATTTCCTCAGCCATCATATATCGAAATGCACCAGAGCTTCCGATCTTCAAGATTGCTAAAACGTTCAGGAACTATAGCCATTGAACCTTTTATTACCAACATATTATATCATATACACAAAAAATGCCATGCCATTTCTACTCCCCTTTTTAACTAAAAGCTAAATATAGCATTCCTGATGCTAACTTTGTAATCAACAGGACAACAGCTGAGAGATGTTACCGGCATCCATTTCATTTGGTTCTACAGTTATGACATGCTCGGGACTTGATGAGTGAGAAGCATCTCTGCTCTCAACTTCTGAGTCAGCATCAACTTTACTTTCTGATATATGACTTCGTCTATGCCCCGAAGTCTTCTTAGGCGTTCTCTTCTGTCTGTCCACAGACAAAAGATATGTCATCAAAGTCAAAGTTCATAAAGCAATAAAATAATACTTTATATAAAATACCCAGATAGAAGATTCCTCTTACTTCTTAACGGATATATTATTCCATCCTGGTCCGCCTGGAAACCTTTTATCCTGTTTCTTCTGAGCTGACCTGTAAGGCGAATAATATTATATCAGGTACTGAACTAGCTGTCCAACCAATTAGCATCTTTTGGCAATCAGGGACAGTGCAGGTACACTAGAACCTAGATGCAGCAGCTTGAGAACAACTAAAACAACAGCAACAACACCTTTTTCAATGACCGGAGAGAGGGGAACAATTTATCAATGGACTCAGAAGATACTTACACTCCTTTAAAGCTTCCTTTAGAGGAGGATATCTTTGGCAAGTTTAACCGCTGTAAAATGTTTAACAAACATGATTGCATTAGAAACTTGTGTGATCATTAATGCCTGACTGAAGCCAAAAGCCACATAGTTGCTGCCATAAGCAGTACTCAAGAAACTATACCTCTCTAGGCTTGTGAGCATCATGAATGAGCTCCCACCGCTCCGTCTCTAAATTGAGCACTTCCACATCTCCATCGTCATACATTATCTTCAAACAAGATAATTAAGTTGGAAAACTCTCAAAAGAGAGGATAGAGCTAGGAATATGAAAATATCAACCTAATAGAAAAGCACAGCTTACCACATGTTTTCTCTTTCCTGCATCATAAGATTGTACCACACCTTCATAAAACCTGAGGACAGTAGCAACATATCTTTCAACAAAAGAAACATCCAAATAGATCATTTCTGAAAATTAAGAAAGTGTATCACGCATAGTTGTTACGGTGTCTAGGCGACCCAAGGCATTAGAGGTGGGCCTGGACACAAGGCAACACCAACAAGGTGACCAAGGCACCTGGACCCCTTGACAACTATGGTAATACAAACATTAACCACAAGATATTAGTTTAGACCCTAAAGCCACTATAGCATTAGAATATTTGATTATGCAAGCAGGTATTTAGGACTAGTTTTCAGAAGAACAGTATCAACAATTTAATCAAGTTTACATGAAGAGAGAAGAGGCAATCAATGAGTTATTTTAAATTTCATCTAGATAGTTAAACTCGAGCCATTGTTGGATATTAATGGCAACAGATGCTGACCGCTACAATGAATTGTTTCTACTTTTAGATGGAAGAGAACAATTAATCAAGAATCCGAAACCTGTAATCATAGAGAAACAACATTCAGAAATACTTATTATTTTTTTATCTGACCTCTTTCTATAAATAGAAATTTTATTAGATAGAGAAAAGAATGTGTATTATACCAATTAATGAACACAAAAGCACAAGGAGTATAAAGAAGACAAAGTAAACGGGAGCCTGAATCTACAATGAAAGCTCAGACACATGACATATTCTTAGTCGCATCACTCCTTGCCTAGTCTTCTTGTCCACCATCTCATTTTTTTTTTCTTTTGTAATCAAGGAAATGCTCAATATGCACAAACCTTTATAGGAGAATGAGAAGTTCCTAAGAAGAAAGAACAAGGCCAATTAAAGAAAAAAGAAAAACCAAAACAGAGTAATCTACAAAAGCGTTTATCCTTGTTTTCAACATCTGAAAAAAAAAATTAATTATAGTAAATTAAGGGAAAATGTTTTATCACCTGGAAACTATTTCCTACAACGTGCAGGGCTGCTTAGGTCATTCGGATAATTGGATAGATTAGTTATTCTCTAGAATCGCAAAAATGTCAAATTTAGAGGTACATCTGTACTGTAGGGTCCAGCACGTATTGGACTCTAACCCTTTATTTTCATCAGTGCAAATTTTTTAACAAAATATTACAAAGAAAATTAATTGTTTGAATTTTTTAACTTTTTTTTGATGCGTTAAAGCCCAATCAATCTGAAAATTGACATATGAGTAGAGAGTGACCTGGACAAAGCTTTACAGCCATACTGCCACATGGTGGATATACTCACTCGATACAAGGAATGGCTTGCTTTTCCACCAAACAAGGACAATCCCTCCCATAAACTATATATAAAATGAAAAATGTTTCAAAACAAAATCTCAAACCAATCTCGGGATAAAAACTTTGATGAATAGTATTATTAGATTGCAGTTTTCCCCAGATTGCAATTTTCAAGGGGAAAACTGCATGAAAGGGTGAGGTACTTCTATTGATGTGCAATTAAAATTCAAAGGGAAATCCCATGAGACAGCAATAAAACCAGCCATGTATAAGGAGTAAGATCCTCAAAATAAAGATATGACAATGCATAACAAATGCAAAGAATAATGTAGCCGACCTAAGGATGACGATAGAAGAGTGTCACACAAAATAAAGGGGCTATCAAGACGACACCCTATAGGTTAATAGAACTTTTGACACTTTTGTTGTTGTTGCCCCTTGTCTTATTCCTAAAAGTTCAAGGGAAAAAAGATTTTCAAAAAATAATTTGAAGTGACTTATCATTACATCATCATCAAAATCTGTCATTGTCTTGCACATTATTCAAGTACAGGTGGAAATGACAGGATTTTCCCTCATTGAAATAAAAAAAAAGTGTGCTATACTAAAAGAGAAAAAAAGTACGGTTACAAATTGTTTGATATCTTAAGCAGTGTCAATAAGAAAATCCAAAAATAAATGACATAATCAAAATGAATTGTACACAGGAACTAAGGGATAGCAGGGGTAGACAAAAAGAAGCAGCCAATTGTACTGATATGGTCCTGTCACATGCAATGTAAGACAAATCGCCACACTAGTTGGGAGTGATAGGATGCAACTATCTGATGATGAAGGGCAACAACTTCCAAATAATTCTCCCACAAGATTCAATAGGGATGTTTTTCCATTCCTCCACATGTCAATAAGCTTCCTTGGGAAGAGGCAGAGAACACCAAACAGGAGTAAAGTGAAATTCAGAATTTTCTATCGTCAGGGTGATGCAGATCAGCAGCAGGATAGGTACTTTTTAAGTAGCAACGAAGGAGAAATGCTTAACTCACTGAGTCCCAATTCAGTTAGTTAACTGAGCCAACAACTCAGAGAGTTGACTCAGTTGAAGGTGTTCTGGTTCACCACCACAACCAGGTCGTGGGGCTCTTTTACTGGATCTATTTTATTGTTTATTGGTTGCTTGTAAGGCTGGAATACCATTAAACAAATCCAAGTCAGTTTTTAAGTAGGATTCCTAGTTGTTTTAGGACTACACCTACACGGCAAGGCTACATCCGCAAGAAGAAGAAGAACAAGAAGCTGCTGTCCAAGTAGAAGTGTTATCCATACTTAGTTTTTTTTTAAGTGTTTTTATGTTTTTAAATTGAACCGGCCTAACTTGGTTGAACCAGTGGTCAGTCACCCTTTTTTTTTTTTTTTTGGGTCCACACCACACTGCCACGATTTAGAGAGGAGTGTGGATTAGATAAGTTGGCTAGGGGTTATTTAGACTCCTAGGCTGAGTAGGTGTAAGGTTGTTAAGTCCTATTTAAATTAATGCAATTCGTGGAGCTCATTACTCTCCACTTTTGAATTCAAATTTGCTTGTGCAAGCTGCTGCTGCTTCTCTTCCACTGTGAAGTTGCTTTGTGTCTGATCAAAGCAGGTGGGATTGGTGTGTGATCCAATCGATACCTTGCGGTGTGAAGCCCGGGTGGTTCGTACAACCTCTCCTTCAAGTTTTACTTTGCAAGATTCAATTTTTACTCAAGGTTCTGCTGCTGCCGATCACTCTCTGCAACTATAAGTAAGTCAGTAAGTCTGAGACATCCCCAACCCCATACTTCTTCTAAACCCTCTACAGCCCAACCCTAATTTTCCCCTATTGTTTTCTTCAAATTCCCATAACCTAAATCACTCACAGACCTAACCCATCATCAGAATCACTTAAAATTCAAACCACAGCATCCCCAGTACACCCCCTCCACTCGATCCAGACCTCTGCTCCATCCAGCCCTCAAAACCCTAAGTTCCCTTCATCTCCCATTAAATCCCCAAGACTCTAAAATTCTGTCTAGACAATTCCAACCATTAAAACTCTTCCATACTTTGGCCGAGTGCTCCTCTCCACCCCTGGAGAACTCGATCCAAAACTCTCACCCTAATTCCCATTATAAACCCTAGAATCCCTCACTTCACTCTTTTCAAAAACCCGAAACCTGAAACCTTAACTTGCTACCATTAAAGTTTTCACACTTCCGTTTATCAAACCATCACTGGACCTTCACTAATAGACTCCCCTACACCTGCCTATCATAACCAACCCTAACCCTAATTTTGACCTAATTCCATATTTTACACCAATCGGACTGCCTGTTCATAGCAGATACTGTAGTACTGGTTCCTTGTGGGTCTTCTACCTACCTAAGACTACATTATCTATACTTTGTTTACTGGATGTTGGTTTTCTCATATTAGGTCATTACTAGCATAATTATATCATCACATTAATATGACTTCTATGTTGTATATAAGCATAATTATATAAAATTATAATTGCTATAGTCTATATTACATATAGTCGTATACTGCACGCCCTAGGCGCCCCTCCATTGCCTTGGGTCACCTAGTCACCATGACAATTATGGCTACTAGTCATTCCTATGGCCAATATGATTCAAGATTTTAAGTTTCTATTTAAACCTGTAAGCTCTCAGATTGAAAGTTAATTAAGTTCCTAAATTTGTGGTGCTTTACTTCCTATTTCTGAAACATATTCTAGATAGCTAATCTAACCATCAGATTTCTATCATATTTTGGGGATTCATTCCACCCTGTTAGACCTCCACATTCTTCAGAATTTGAGGGAGATTAGACCCTTGGATTTTGAGTTATTAAATTTCTATAATTCTTGTTTTTAAGTAGCTATTGTGATTTGTGATCCTCTATTGAGTTGTACCCGAACACCTATTGGTAAGGTTTGTCAACCTCATCACAGGGTTTCACAATTTTGAACATACAATTATCCATAAACCACTGGGAATTTTCCAGGCTTGGATTTAGAAACAATATAATGATCATCATAACATCAATAATTCATTAAAAGACTGTTGGTAGAACCATGGGTCAGAAAGAGGGAATAAAAGAATGGAATGACTTGTTGTATTGATAGAAAAGCCCCTCTATTTTTAATAGAGGGGAAGTTACAAATAAACTAAGCTAGGCGATGTGGGACTAAAACCCACACATCCAACATAAACTTAATACACTAAATAACATAAAAATACCCCAAAAGAACGGTATTCTGGAGTACATATATTCTAACACTCCCCCTCAAGCTAGATTATACAAATATTAAAGAAAGAAGATCCAGCTTGGACTAAAGAAAAAAATAACTCCATAACAATGCTAACACTCCCCCTCAAGTTGGCGCATACAAGGTACTAATGCCCAACTTGAATAAAAAGGGAAAAGATAAGTTGTAGCAGAATCCAGCTTCAAGATGAATGCAGCTCCCAAATAAACCTTCAAGAACTTGAAAAATTAGATCTTCAAAACTTGGGCAGACTTGATCAGTAAACTTTCACCAATCTTTAGCAGCTGTCCAGTGATGAATCTCGGACTGATAATCTTGAAGATAAATAACTAGTGTAGTGAGCAGATGAATCAGGCAGCAGTAAAGATCAAGCAGCGGAAAAAAAAAAAACACAACCCAACTGTAGAACCTCATATAGGCAGGCAATAACCAAACATCTTCAAAACTTTAAGACCAACCTCCCCCTTATGGCAAACTCAACCCAATAACAAAGTAGATACCCATTGGCAATGGTGAAACCTCTGACCTTCTATGTTTTGCACCAAGTGTTCCTGCAAGTTCTGCTTTCTGCAATGGCTGCAAGTATACTGTATATAATCCCCCCCTCACATGTAGTGCACGTGGAGTCGTGGACATAAGAAAGATGATGTAAAGAGATGGGGCAAAACATAATATTCCAGAATTTTCCAAGAGCTGCCAAGGGTAATGGAAAAATAAGAAATGGCAAAGAAGAGAATACCATGAACTTCCAAGGTGGCTATTGGTTATGCCAAAGGTATGTTTTGGGAAGTGGTGAAGGCAAAAGAGCAGTGGGACAATGAAGTACGGAGTATATAATGCAACATATAAATTTCCAACCATCTTCAAACGATCAAACAATCATTTTTTATGGAAACTCCTGCAGGGGAGAAACTCCTAACTCCAATATTCAAATCTGATAAGTATACAGATCTGATTTGAAGTAAGGAAAGGCTCCATTCTTCAAGGCTTGATCAATCTTCAAACAAGGAGGAACAAGTGAACAAAAAAATTCCAATGTATAAACTCCCACATGCTAAATAGAACTGACGAAGATATCTGGACAGCAATGGATGTAAGAAGCTTCAACAAAATTGGATCAGATCTGAATTAGTGAACAATGCTAGGATTCAAGCTCCAAAGTGAGCCGGATATGAACCAGAAAAGCTTCACATAACTGAATAGGTTCGTAGTTGCAACCAATAACCGTGGAACACACTGTTGTAGTCCCAAATAAGTTGATCTCCAGGGTAGCAGATTTGAGTCTTCAATAATGAAAGAAATTCGATCTCCAATAGTAGGAAACTCAGTCACAATAATAGGACAGCAGTATTCCACATAAAGGCAGCAGTAACATGTCAACCAGTCATGCTTACAGAAGCCAATCAATAAAACCAGCAAGGTAGGTAGGAAAGCTCAAAATAACCAGCAAATATAAGATAAATAACTAGACAGATTCATAGGGAGTTGAAGCAGCCAGCCATATAGGAACTAGGGAAAAACAGGTTGATAATTGGAGAAACTGAGCCATAAAAATGAACTGGAATTTTCTTCAAAAAAAGAACTGATGAATAATGCTGAAATATAGGCTGAATACTCCTCTGATGGTTATAAAACTCTCCTAAAAAAATCAGCAATAGTGGACTGCCCTAACCCTTAGATCGATTATAGTCAAGGTTTTGTAAAAAACCCTAAAAGTGAAGATCGATTGTAGGGAAGGGGGCTTCAACAGAAGTGATGATGACTTGTCAAAGGTTATGTCTTCTGGCAATAGACGCTGACCAAAACTAGCAGTAATGGATCTCCAATTCGAATAACCAATCTCCTTGGTAATTGAGACTTGATCTTCAAGTGGGAGAAATACCAAAAGTGCAGAAAAAAAGGACAGACTATCATGTGCAATAGACCTTCTTGAAGCCATGAAGAGTTGAAGTAGAATGTCCTTGATGGTAGAAACACCTCCAAAAAACTCCAATAGCAGCAATCAACCCTAACCCTAAAGTCGATATGTGTCAGGGTTTTGTAAAAAACCCTAAAAAGGAGGATCGATTGGGGTTAGGGGTCTTCAAACACTTGGAAAGAGCCAAATACTGAGGTCGAGTGATGCTTTTCGGTGGAGTAATCATCCCTCCAAAAGGCAGCAAAAACTGAAAACTGTAGCCCTAATTTCGATTTGAGTTAGGGTTTTAACAGGTAACCAAAAGTAGCAGGTTGAGTAGGTTTTGTTGTAGGTACAAATCTAGCCATCAGAAAGTGTCCAAACTAAGGTCGATTAAGGCTTGTAGTAGTAGGGAATTATCCCTGAAAAATTAGCTACATCTGACAAGGGAAGCCCCAAAATCGATTGGAGTCAGGGTTTTGAAAAAAACCCTAACAAGGTGAGATCGATTTGGTATGGAGGCTGGAAAACTTAATAAAAGATGGAGAGAAAGAAAAAAGGGAAGTAAGGCTATGGAATAGGGTAGAAGAGGGCTGGAAAAGGCTGCATAGGATGCTCCAAAATTGGCGGATCAGTCTTCATTGATAGGGATCTGATCTTCCAAATAAGAGGGAAACTCCAAATCGCAGAGATGGCTCCAACAAAATTTTAATGAAAAAAATTGGATAGAATGGAGGAGGGTAGCTACTAAATCATTGGATACTTTATTTACCTCATTAGTCTGCCCCCTTACAAGGGTAAAAGCATAGTACTATATCTCGCGATATATCGGTATCTCGGCCTCTGAGATATCCGAAATATCCGAGATATCGCGAATATTCCGAAATATTGCATTTTTTCTGCAATATTTCGGGGTCCATCTCGGGGTATTTGGCCATATTTAGGCACGAAACTTCATGGACAGCCTTATTTAAGCTTAATAAACACATTTAAACCATAAAATTGTAAAAATGTGAATTCAAATTGGTGTTTTGGGCTTGCACCCTTGATTGACATACGGTCGCCGACCTTAATGTATAAATAGTTAAATACACATAGATTAATGAAATCACAACTTAAGTTACAAATTACAAGTGCTAAACTGCTAATAGTAGTTCTTTGTGCCTCCTGGATCAATCCCACTCATGCCTCGCCGAGTCGCGTCCATTGCTCTCTGTTTGAATGACATATGTGGACCACGGTATAGAATCGGAGAAAAACGAGTGTAGTCATCCCACAAGTGTCACGTAAATGGAATCATCAACGATCTGTAGGTAACCTATCCTAGGATATAAACTAGGGTTACCAATCGATCGATCCGTGAAGAAGATGATCCATTGTGATATGATGTTGGCGCCGCAAGAGGCGATGGCATTGGGCGCATGTATGGTTTGGTGAGGTTGGTATCTAGGTCCGCTAGGGTATGCAAAGATGTTATCTACAAAAGATGATCCATTATGTCCCTGGATGGACGTAGTAGTCATAGTCCCCTACCCACTAAACGCCCATATGATGATGATCCATATCCATATCCACCGTAAGGTTGTGATGCACCATAATCCGATGCCAATGGAGTGGCATGTGCGTCAGATGGGGCACGCCAATGTCCGTCGGTCCTCCCTCCTATCGCCCATACTCGAACCACCAACAGCTAGATAGGTTATCAATGTCCATTTGATCGAGTTGCAAGCTGTGTTTGTCGACCCCTCGCTTCTGTTGTATGTATGTCGGCTAGATCAATGGTGCCCCTCTGTCCCTCATGTCCCGTGCGTATGTGTTGCGAGGTTTCAGCCTCGAGTTGTAGTGCGCATACGCCATGTCGGATAAGCGTTGAGACCCCGATCATGTTGCGCCTCTTGGAGTGGATGAGTGCGAAAGGTACTCCGTTCCTCTCACAACCGGATGAGAACATGTTTGGGCGAGGACTTTAATTGCTATTCTTCTTAAGTTTTCAATGCCGATTCCCATCTGACACCCACCATTGTTGCATTACAAGTTTACAACAAAAAGACATGTGTCGAATGTTGTTTCAACTTTCAACTTTCAAATTTGATACATATGTAATTTAAAACTTAAAAGAATTACGAAATCACCACGTGCTGCGCTTGTATCGCAGCCTCGGTTCAAAACTTCCCATGCATCCCTAAATACCTTGATCTATACCCATGTGGAAAATTAGTAAGTACTTCTTCGCTACTTATTTGAAAGCATCGATAAGTTGAGTTTCCAAATGAACTCACCGTTGTTGCAAATTGCTTGTAGTCACCATCGGGCTCCAACTTCTTAGCTACTTGTTTCACGGCATCAATAAGTTGAGTTTCCAACCCGAGCCTATTGTTATATTGATACTTAGGGTTGAAGTAGTATCTTTGAAATATGACATATAGAATAGAGGTATTGTCAAATGCATAGGTAATTAGTAAATAATAATACTATGAATTAGTAAACATAAAACAAATTTACTCACTTGACCTTATGCGGTGGATGCGTAAGTTGATTCTCCAATGAGCATTTATGATATCTAAGAAGTGTTTGCTCTGCGAGGACCCACGCTATAGACGCTATCTTTCATCAAGTCTATTGCGGCATATAGGGAGCTGGCATGGTTGGGCCCTTGAGGCGGAGTCGGAACATGTAGAACTTGAATTGCGCTCTAAACTTTCACCACTTTGCTTAGTTTGGTCAGAGAAGTCCTCGGATGACATCGTTGTTTGTGCTTCCCTCCCATTTGCGGTCTTGGAACCCTTCCATTGAAACCATCCTCGGAAGCACATGCTTCTCGGCCCGACCTTCTTTGTCTCCGATGCTTTTGAGGGCAATGTAGTTGGTGGCAAATCTTGTGATGCCAGGCCTAACCAAGTCACCCCCACATTTTTCCCTCGATAGATTGAGTGCATAGGAGTGGTTGTATACAAAGTTGGTGACTTGTCTTGCACTTTCAACCACGATCTTCACCAACTTTAACTTTCCCATATCTTTTAGCATTAAGTCGATGCGATGGGCTGCACTGAGGAGTCCGGAAGAGGCGGTACTTATTATTGTTCATCATCTTCTCACGGCCGGAAGTTACTTCCATTGTCGTTACAATCACGGACAACATTCTCAATACCACATCTTTTTCCACTACTTCCTTTAACAATCAGTAAATATATTTTGCATCCTTTATCTCTTTGGATGCATCCACGGTTGAGGAACACTTGTCCTCCCATCACATAAATCATGAAATTGATGATGGAGCTTTCTTCAGGGCAGGTCCATCCATCGCTATTATAGTCACCCCATATGTCCCACATATTCTTCATCTCACTAATGTACTCATCAATCTCGCTCTTTTGTTGAGGTAGATAAACATTCATTACCTCATATGGGTGGGGCCCTTGAATCCTGGGCGCCTCCTGCTCAGCAATGGTATCTGTCATCATGGTATCATAATGGGGGCCTTGTGCGATGTTCAGCTTTGATGGTATGGTATAAAGCCATCCATAGCTATTGATTCTTTAACCAATCCCTTTCATCCCCTTCCATACTCCTTTGATTACGGGGTTGGATCAGCTTCCTTTCTTCTTATGCAATTTAGGATCGGATGTTGATGGTGAAAATACTGCATCTAGAGTAAGTTTGGGTTGCCCTCACACTTTGTGATCTTTTAAAAGGATTCAAAGTTTTAGGACCTCCGCCTTGACTCCTCCCCCCTACTTTTGTCTCTGGCTTTGATCATCTTGAAAACTTCCTCTATTCCTTGGCTTAGTCCGCCTAAAATCCCTAGCCTCCTCTCTGTTGTTTGTATGTCATCAAGTACTCTGCAAATGTCATCATCGGAGGAGGAGGAGGAGTCATCATCATCTATTGTATCGTCTTCCTCCTCCCATCAACTCCTCAACACTGTATCCTCGAAGTTGTTCTCTTATCCTTTGCTTGTCGGCCTTCCACTCTTCTAATTAAAGTCTTGGACAAACTTAATGTAGATGCACTTCAATCTCTTTGTTCCGTCACGCCCCCTTTGTTGACACTTTTAGATTACTAATACGCTTGATTACTAATACGCTATAGTTATTTAATATTTTTCCCTAACCCTTATATTTTTCACAAAATTAAAACCAATTTTTTATATATAATGTTAATATAAGTATTGACCTAACACAACAAAACTATGAATTAGTAAACATAATATACATGTAATGCATCTCAAAACATATAGAAATAACTTTCATATTTTTCATTATTTTTAAACTTAAAACTCATATTTTTCCTTATTTATTTCTGTTTTTTTAATTTTTATATATTTTTCTTAATTTTCAAAAATTAAAAGAATTATTTAAGAGCAAAAAAATAAATCCGACTTTGTGAAGCCGTAGATCGGCCATTGGTGTCTAACATATATTTAATTCATTACCATCTAAGTCATATTACCCTAATTATTTCCTATTTTAGTTGTAGGAAAATGAATTTTTAAAACCAGAAAAAAATAAAAAAATACATATGGGAAAAAATTTCGACACCGTGAGGCTGTAGATCGGCCTCGTGTCTAACATATATTAATATCATCAACATCCAACAACATTTGTACAAAGTTTTTTAAAAAAATAGTTTTAGAGAAATATAATTTACCTTAAATAATGAAATTAGGCTTGGATGATGAGCTTAGATGACCCTCCGACGTCTTCCCGCGACAGGAGCTTCAATGAGGCTTGGAAGGGAGGAAGAAGAGAGAAAATTTCATTTTCAGCAGCTCTCGGTCGAAATATCGACCAAGAGCTGCGAAATATGAAATTTATAAGGATTTTGAATGTGACACTATTGTCACTTTACAATATCTCGCGATATATCGTGATATCTCGCGATATATCGTGAGTTCCACGATATATCGTCGAAATATCTCGATATATCGGCGAGTTATTGTACTTTTTATTTCGACCTTGTTTCGTATCTCGGTCATGTCGAGATTCACGAAATATCGCGATATATCGCCGATATTTCGCGAGATTTTATACCATGGTAAGAAGAAGAAAACCGAGAAGAAGGAGAAACCGAGAAAGGGAGAAGAAGAAGGGAGAGATCGATTGAGGAGAAGTAGGGAGAATTAGGGTTTTTTCCTCTCTCTAACCAAGATCAGACCAGCTCTGATACTATGTTGGTAGAACCATGGGTCAGAAAGAGGGAATAAAAGAATGGAATGACTTGTTGTATTGATAGAAAAGTCCCTCTATTTATAATAGAGGGGAAGTTACAAATAAACTAAGCTAGGCGATGTGGGACTAAAACCCACACATCCAACATAAACTTAATACACTAAATAACATAAAAATACCCCAAAAGAACCAGAATACCCCTACGGTATTCTGGAGTACATATATTCAACAAAGACATAACCAAATTCCAAGCTAAAACTGTAAATTAGTTCAATTTACAGTACCTTTGATGCAACAAACCAGTAAAGCAAATATCCTGTTATCTGTATTTCTCGGTTATAATATCAGAAAATAATTAACCAGACCAGAGGTAGAAGAAGAAGAAGACAGAAGAATAAAAGAGAGGAAGGAAACCACGCAAACCCCAATAGGGAAAAGGGCCTGCGGTAGAACTGAATGTTTTATCGCAGGTCATTGACTAAATTTATTATGTTTAAAACAATAATACTGATGGGACAGAATTGCCACTACATAAACCGAAATAGTAAAAGACAGGAATAAACAAGAGTGGAAAGACATATCTGCCCCTATAAACACTTATTTTAACATTCTCAATCTTCCCAAACTGGTGTATTTGAAATCTCAACGAAGAACGAGGCATACATTTCACAGTTACAGAATAGAACCCAAGGTTTTAAATATCCACAGATACTTATCAATACGTATCATATCGTTAAGATACAGATACGATACTTATTAATTAAAAAAAATTGCAGTCAATCAATCGATTCGACCCAATACAATACTAATTGATATACTCGCATTATGAATACATTGCTTCTTTTTTGTATTGCGCATACATTCGGTCTGTGCACAACATCATCTTGGTTGCACCTTTACCTGAGATCACTTCCAACTCTGAGTTTGAACCAGTCCGCAACTCTCTATGGTATTAGACTATTAATACATGCAAGAAACCTCAGCATTTATACATAATCAGTTGAATACAATTATATCGTTGGACTTTGTTCTCTTTTTTATACATGATATATTTTGCATATTGTTTTTTTTTTTTGGGATAGATAGGCCCCAAGTTTATAGTGTTATATGATTTGAAACTGTATTTTGCATACATCCTTTTCATTTTATGCATTTCTTGACCATTTCCATGTGTATATTTAGCATATCTTGCGTCTCTTCGATACAATATGATACATCTTAAAATCACCCTTCCGATATGATAACCGATCCCAATACTTAAATCCTTACTAGTACCCATTTGCGGTCCTTTTTATACTTAATGACACAAAAGTGCATACCCTATCAGCATAATCTATGCAATGCGCAGGCTAAATTTATCAGTTCAATAGTGCAGAAAATTATTCCAAGTTAGATATGTTAACCATCAAAGAATTGGGTCCTTGAATAACCAAAAATCTAAAGCAACAACCTAAAGCTGCATTTGTTTTGGTTAACATTGTTGATCCCACAGTTCGTTAGTCGGGCCACTTCATGTTTCTGTTCATATTTACTCCCTTTGTATTGCAGAGGGTTTAATATAAATGGCACAAACAAGAAAAGTGCCACATTCTTCTGTAAAGATGTGTCCAACTCTTCTATCCTAGAAGACACAAAAAAGGTGATATTCCTTTGGTGACAACCAATCCATGTCTATTTTTCATTTGCTTTTGCAAATCAACAGAAGCACTTACTGCTTATCCAATGGCCACCAAACTTTAATTCTGCATCCAAGTAGGTCTGTGCTGCGATTATCACGTTCCTTCAAAGAACACTGCAGGGAATAACAATAACCAAGATAAAATTACAGACTATTCTATTCCAGGGATTTAAAAAATCGAAGTAAAGCAAATCCATACTCCAACAATTTGAGTATACAGCCGCATTCGTTAACATAAAGAAAAGAATCAGTCAAGATGGCATACATACATGCAGATGCACATGAACATGCATACATTGATTAAATAAAAAAATAAAAATCAAATAAATAAAGGGATAAGTTCCCCACAACACGTGCACTGAGAGTTAAGAAGGGCAGAATCTCACAGAAGGCAGCTTAGGGGGTGCTCCAAGGGAATCCAAATTTGGTAGACACCTTAAGCTCTACTTTGTCAAATAATTTCAACAACTTTTTGCCATGTGGCCAAGAGAAAGCTCACTTACTCTTTTTCCATTTGACAAAATAAAAATGTCAACTGTTCAACAAGGGGAAACATGTGACACACGGTAGGGTACAGGGATTACTGGGAGCCGGGTGATATTAGTGCACATTTTGCCAATCCAGAATTCCCAGACCCAGCATTATATGGATTATGGACGAGCCGGATTGCCATGTTACCCTCTATCTGTTAAAAGAAACAGATTATAATTTTTTTTTTCAAAGAAATAAAGGCAAAAGGTAGCAGAACCATCATTGTACCAGGCTAAAGCATAACAACCCTGTGCTTTTCTGCCACATGGAGGATGATGTGGCAGATTTCTACTATTGGATCTGCCCTTTGGATTAGCCATGTATCAGATTTGGTGGTTCAATTGAACCATACATCGCACTTTGTCTTGAATTTTCCCACAGTATTTTCAAGCACTAATCTTTTTAGCTACTGTCTTTGAATTTTGACCCTACTTTTTGCCAACTGGAAGACTGCGTTTGGGCAGAGATTTCACAGGTGAATAGGGGGCAGTGCAGTTTTCATATTCCCATAGTTTGAGTCCCTATAGAACCACCATGTGGCAATTATAATATAGGCCTTGTGCTGGCCCTAGCACAATGATTGTTGTGCTTCTACCTGTCCTAAAATAAAATGCCTAAGAAGACAAAAGAACTATCACTTTGGTATATAGGTTCAACCAAGAAAAATAAAAAGATCAGTTATCCAAACCAAGAAAATATAACGCTAAGTCGCTAACAATCCAAATCGGATCCAATCCTAAACATTTATAGAAACCCATCTTTAACAAAATGTGAGAATCACAATACTCTAACCATAGATAAACAACTAAGAAAATATAATCAGTATGAAAGCACCTATGTTGTTCTGCAGAAGATAAGAGGACAATAAGTATCCCACAGTAACGCAGGCTGATTATTGGTAAGTGCAACCTAACAGCATGATGCACATTAATGGGTTTCCACTAATATTAAGAACAGTCTATAGTCCAAAAAGATAAGACTGAAAAAAATTTAGAAGATTGTGGCATGCTGTTAAAGAACAAGGTGGAAGTAAAGACCTTTGCCAATCCTGCAATGCTTCTTCTTTTTTGCTTCTTGATATTTCCAGCAGAGGATTTCGCATTACCTGTGAAATTATTCTTATCGGTCTTCATCGGCACACCAGGCTTCTGAAAACACAGGTATAAAAGAATCTTCACTTTCAAAAATCATTGGGGGTTGAATGCGTATATCTATATGAGAAGTCCGATCAATAAAAATCTTGCCTTCAGCTCGCATTCATCAGCTTGGCCAAACACTTGTGCTGAGTCATTCAAATGGTGACCAGTGCCTTTACGTTTTGACGAGGAGCTTTTCTTTGGAGGCAAGGTTGGTTTAACCATTTCCTTCTCCAAAGTGATTTTATCTTCTGAATCAGAGTCCATATCCACATCCATTTCAATAGGCTCCAAAGAGGATATTTCAGTCCAATGAGAATTGTCTGTAGAAGCTTTTTCCAAAACCTTTGAAGAACTCCTTGACTGAGATGATTTCTGAACACCCTGAGATGAAGACCTCCTACGTTTTGGCACGGCAATTGATGTTGTGCCATTAGGTTTTCTTCTCTTTCTTTTACGAGATACTGGAATTTTCTCGTCCATGCTTTGATCATCTTCTGTTCCTTCACCTAGAAAGCATCCATGACCATTTTCTGATTCCAAATTCTTGGATTTTTCAAGATTTTCAACATTTATTTCCCTCACCATTCCCAAGATATCAATATCAATTTCTGGGTTTTGTGTTTTAGCTGGCAAATCTTTATTCTTCACCACTTTTTTTGCCTTGGTTTGTTGAGATTTCAAAAGTTTCATCATCTTCCCAAGAGGTACTTCATTCTCATCTCTATCACTAGCTTTCAGAACCTTCTCATCCTCAAGAATCCCAGAATGAACCTGTGGGATTACCAAGGGCACATAAAATGAAGTCATAAGAAAGATGGCTCTGAAGATTTGTAGAGTGCTAGTCACATCGTGAGTATGGAAATCCATGAGTGAAGAGCATACCAATCCATTACTGTCCAACTTAAGAGACTCAAAATGAGCCACAACATCATCATTAGCCAACCACGTTTTCCCCTCACTGACCTAAAGAATATGAAATAGAATTACTTAAACACCAACATTATGGTAGAGGCCTGGGAGACAAAAGACCAACTCTGAAGCCAAAGGCAAGTCAAAAAACACAATGTAAATTTCTGGAATGGCAAGAATTTTATACAATACATATGATTTCCCAATACATAGGGTGAAGGAAGCAGGTTGCCTCGCAGAAGAAAGACCAATAACAGCATCAGAAAAGGCTTCAAAACAGAGTTCATTACAGTGCATAATTGGCTTACGATATAAAAAACACAAAATAAGAAGGCCATTAGCATCCTTTTCCCTTTCTCTTCATTTCTTTTGTTATTTAACATTCAAAGAATTCAAGTGATGGTTTGCTAATGAGCAATAGATGTTAGAATATAACAGCAGCCTTGGTGCCATCCTTGTAGCTTAAGATCAGAATCAGAGAGAGGAGAAAGTTCAACTAGTTTTTAAGCAACCATAAGTCAGTCCAGAAATTCTGCCAGTTAAGGAGTATTTCTGATACCAGCAACTATTCTGAGGATTTAAGTCCATAAATTTAGGACTAGTAGAATCATTTTGGCCCCACTTGGACTCACAAATGTAGTTTGGTTGCTAATTGTATGAATGGAATAGCTTTATAAAGTTTCAAGAAGTTTTCTAAAATCTAAGCAAGGATTTAGTTTCTATTTTTCTTTGACTAGAGTTTCTTCATTAAGTTTCTAATTCTGAACAAAGCCTAAACTCTATAAATAGAACCCTTCTCTACCTGTTGAAACACAAAATTTCAGTTAGTACTTTGTAACAAAGTTATTTTCGCCTTCTCTCTGCCCCCAGAGTTTCAGCTTCTGGATTTGCTTCTTTTCCGGGTTTTCTAGTAAGAAAACACGATAGGCTTGGCAGATCATCTGAATTCCTGTGCTAGATGATCCGCAATCAATATTAACCATAGCTCTCACCATGTTTTGCTTTCCACCCTCATATTGCTAGGCAGTGAAGTTTCAAAATATCTATTGTGGAGAAAAGAGGCTTTCAGTTGCAACATGGGAGAGGGCTATTGGGCGGATACATACCACAGGAGGAATGGATGATCTCACCTAGTGAAACCCTCTTGGGACTCTAGGTAAGCTGTCACATTTGACTGTTAAAGTTTAAGTAGCGTTTTACTTATTCTACCACAGGGGCATTCTTGTCATACCCTGTGGTTGTACTTTGTTTCTTTTATTTAAGGCTACACATGGGGTAAAGGACACACTTGTCCTTTAAATATTGTAATGACCTATTACATAGTCAGATGGGGGACTGCTGGTGGGACTATTCTCTTCTTTTCTCCACTCGGCAGTTTCTTCTCCCTTTTTCTCTTGCCAGTACCTTTCTGCCCTAGTATCTTCTTTCTTCTTCTTATTGATAGATCCAGGTCTGAAACTGCAACATGGTATCAGAGCTCTGAACAAACAATAGATTTGATCCATATTCTGTTTTGCGAGTCTTCTTTGGGTTTCTTGTTCCTGTGGCTTTGCTGTATTGGATTGTATGCAAAACCCTAGCTATTGGAACACAAAAAACTGGGGTTCCTGATTCCAATATTGATTGGTACATTGATGACCTGCATTACACATGAAGATCTGCAGCTGCTATATGCTCCTTGCGGCATGGCTGCTTTGTCTCCCTTTGGCTGCAATATTCAAGTGATTTTATCTCTACATGTATCTGGCAGATGCTTGAGATATTTTGGGGGTCATTCATGTGGACAAGACTGCTCTATACTCCAAGTTTGGTGCCGATCAACTATGAAGATTTCTGTATGTTGATAGTTACTAATTCAGTAATTCTTAAGTTTCTATTTTGCTGCCTCTATCATATCTTACCATCTAGCCGTTGGATTGCCCTAATTTTTTGGGGCATTATTCTTCATATACTGCACTCCATTTGAGTAAACTTGTGGTATCATCTGATACATGGATTTGCTGTAAAATTTATTCTCTTATTGTTGGAACAGTATGGAAATGTCAGTGGCTGCTAATTTAATGTTCCACACCACTATTAAAGGTGTCTGGGATAACTTGAGAGAGTTACTCCCATTATAAAAATTTGTCTCGGACTTATGATTTATATGAAAAGATTCTCTTTCAAACAGAGTGGGCAATCAGTAAATGAATACCACATTGCCCCCTTAAAGGCATGTGGGAAGAATTGAGTGTTTATCGACCTGTATCAACTGATCTTGAAATGCTCAAGTCCCAACGTGAGGAGTTCCAAGCTGCTAAATTCCTCGGTGGTTTATATCCTGAATTTCCATATTAAAAGTCAGCTCCACATTGGAGAAAGGGTGTCATTGGTGAATGAAGCCTTCAGATTCAGAGAATTGTCTCTCCTTACCTTGACAAGTCTGTCCCCGCCTCTTTTTTTTATTTTTTTTAATTTATCTGGGTCCCGGGGCAGCCCCTAGCATTTTAGTAATTAACCAAAAAGAATCAAAGAATACAAGGGGGGGACATCCCACCTTACCCCAAACCAGATCACTTAATCGCTCAGAGACTCTCTTAGTGAAGCTCCCCATACAAGCAAGCCTGTATGCTAGAACCTGAAGACCGGCATACCAGCCTTGTCTTCCCTAATAATACTTGCAAATCCCCCCCCCCCCCCAGGCAGGCTGTCCTGGTGGTAGGTGAAAGAAGCGCCCGTATCACAAGCGTGTTTAGCCAGCCAGTCTGCCGCTTTGTTGCTTTCCCGAAAGGCAAAAGACACAGTGGCCCGACTCCAAGAGACGAAGTGCCAAAACATCTTGGAACCAGTACCATCCCTTCCATAAGTTACATCTCTTGAAGTTGACCATACTAACCGTAGTAGCCGAGTCAAAGTTTACCACCACCTCCGTAAGGCCGAGCTCCTGGCATAATTCCAAGCCGTCCCTTAACGCTCTGAGTTCCGCTATGGAATTAGTGCACTCCCCATAGGAATTTGCAAAAGCTGCTAGACCATGCCACTCTGATCCCTAATCACCCCTCCTCCACCACCATGTCCGAGGTTTCCTTTGTAGGCTCCATCTACATTAAGCTTCACAGATAGAAATGGGGGACACCAATAGATAGGGAGGGGCCGTTTCAGCTTTGCAGCTGGAGTCACAAGGCCAACACATTGTAGAATTAAGGTATTCCTAGGGGATTCCAGCCTGCCAATCTTGGAGGGCAACTGAATCTCTCTTACCCATCCTTTGATGCGCTCAATGATGGAGGTAGCACTACAATGCCTCTCCTCATGCCTTCTGCTGTTTCTCTCTTTCCAAAGTTCCCAAACAATCAAAGCAGGCAAAATACCAATGATGTAAGCACTAAGGTTCTTGCAGCTCCTTGCACCTTGCCAGAGCAAAACCCGACTTCTGACATCGTGAGAGGGCAGAAAGGGGATGTCCAAAAGCCGGGAGAAGAACTCCCAAACCTTCGAGGCCGTACCGCCAGAGCCCAAGCAGTGATCCGTGGTCTCCCTCCTTGGCTGTCCACAACATTTGCATCTAGAAGCCAGGGGGATGCCAAGGGCCATTAGAGAATCGTCAGTGGGGATCTTGCCCATCAGAAGCTGCCATGAAAAGAAAGCCACTTTCAGGGGCACCGCTTGATTCCAGATCCACTTCGAAAACTACCTATCGGGGCCCCTATGCCGGACCTCATTCCATGCTGATCTAGAAGAGAACCGGCCATCACACGTAGGAGTCCAGATCAACACATCTTCTCTGTTTGAAAGCGCAAAGTCCCCTAGCCTGATGCTGTCCCTAACTGCCTCAGAATCAATAGCGGCAAAGTCTGTCCCCGCCTCTTTAACCAAGGATAGTTCTGCATTTGTTTCTAATAGCGGCGGTTGTGGATGAGGTCGCAGTTCAGGGGGATGGAGAGGACGTAGTGTTGGTGGTCGAGGAGGACAACAATCAAATCATCCTCTGCGTCAGTTCTCTCATTGTGGACCTGTGGTAAGCCCAATCACTGACAAGTGTTGGGCGAAATATGGTAAACCTGAGTGGAACCAGTAGTTACCAAATTCAATAGTGACTAACGGGTCTTCTGATGTGGTGCCATCTAATGACATCAATACTGTGTCTACATTTGGAGCTGGTCCTTCAAGCTCTGTCTCGAGATGATTATAATCAACTCCTTAAACGTCTTCAGCAACTTGAGGCCTTCACCTCTTCATCCTCTTCTACCACTTGGGTGATTGACTCTGGTGCATCCGATCACATGATCTAAGTCAGATATTTTCTCTTCCATAAAACTAGCCATCCTTCTCGGGTTTTTCTTACTAATGGTTCTTCAACTCAGGTTTGGTGTTGTTTCTCCCATCTTATCTTTATCATTATCTACGGTTTTTCATGTTCCACAGTTACCATTAACTTTATTACCTGTTTGTCTAACTACTAAAGCTTTAAATTGCTCTATTTACTTCTACCCCTTATTATGTCTTCCAAAATCTTCAAACCGGGAGGAAGATGGGTGGAGGACATGAAAAAGGTGGTAAATATTATGTCTGATGATTCTTTTTCTAATGTTGCATCTGCTTCTTCTGGTTCAGTTTCTTCTTTTGATTGGCATTATCAGTTGTCATTTGTCACCCTCCAAGCTCCAATAGATGGTTCCTGGGTTCAAATCTACATCCATAATGGAGTGTGAAGCTTTCAAATTTGGCAAACATCAGCATGCTTCTTTCTCTACACGAGATGTCTACGAGTCTGTCTTTGTTTTCTTTAGGCCATTTAGATATGTGGAGTCCTAATCATGTTGTTACTTTTGTAGATAATCATTCTCGCTTAACTTACTAATATTTGTTGAAGGATCATTCCGAGTTTTTAGCTGTATTTAAAGCCTTTTACAATAAAAAAAAAAAACTGTTCGATGTGGTACTTAAAAAATTTACATCCAAACAATGCATTGGAATATCTTTTTCTTTTTTTGCTTTGAGCATGATATTTTACATCAAACTAGTTGCTCTTGTACCCCTCAGCAGAATGGTGTAGCTGAAAGGAAAAATCGATACTTATTAGATATTGCTCGTTCCTTGTTGTTTGACATGAATGTTTCCAATTTTTGTGTGTGGGTGGGGGGGGGGGGGGATGCTATGTTAATCGCGTTATCAGATTAATCGCATGCCTTCTTCTGTTCTGAATAAGTCTCCTATTAGCACTGTTTTTCCTCAATCAACTTTAGTTTCCTTACAGCCTCGTGCTTTTGACTACACTTATTCTGTTCATTTTTTATGACTGGGTATTGATAAATTATCTCCCCATGCAATAGAAAATACATTTGAATATACTCAAATTGCCATATCTTCTTTTTTGCTTTGAGCATGGTAATTTAAATCAAACTAGTTGCTCTTATACCCCTCAGCAGAATGATGTAGTTTAAAGGAAAAATCAACACTTATTATAAATTGCTCGTTCCTTGTTGTTTCACATGAATGTTCCCAATTTTTTTTTGGTGGGTGGGGGGGGGGGGGGAAGGGATGCTATGTTAATCGCTTGTTATCTGATTAATCACATGCCTTCTTCTGTTCTTCAGATTAAGTCTCCCATTAGCATTGTTTTTCCTCAATCAACTTTATTTTCCTTACTGCCTCGTGTTTTTGGCTGCACTTGTTTTGTTCATGTGTTACGACAGGGTACTGATAAATTATCTCCCTGTGCAATTAAATGTGTTTTTCTTGGGTACTCATGTACTCAAAAGGGTTATCACTGTTGTGATCCTATTACTCGGCAACCGTTTGTAGGTGCTAGTGTTATAGTTTTTGAGCATACACCGAATTTTCTGTTGAGGGTCAAAAGCTAGCAACAGACATTTTTCAGATATTTTGACCTTATCCCGGTCAGCGCCACTACAAGTCTACTAGCGAGGCCCGAAGTTGTCTGCTCTTGTTCCTAATTCTACTTCTCCGCTGCCCTCTACTCTTAGCTCCCTTGGATGAAGTTCCTGGTCCCTCCTCTTCACCCGATGACTTGCTCATTGCGTTTACACAAGGGTAAACGTTCTTG